>NC_083239.1:53980675-54280675 GCF_032191835.1 Heteronotia binoei | reverse complement strand
CCGTAATGATTACAGCCAGGTTAGCCATGTGGGTCAGACTGTCAGGCGCTTTTTATAAGCCCAAGGATTTCTGGCTCAGAGGCGCAGCCGCCGTTCATAAAGCTCATTTTATTGGACGTGTTAGCTGGTGCCTTGTAATGGTTAAGAGAACAAAATGCTATTAGGGTATCCCCCAGCTGGAATCTTGCTTCTGCCACCGGAATTCTCACAACGTGGACTTTGGCAAGTTCTTCTCTTCCGCTCAGCCTCAGAGCCCTGCCATCCATCGACAACATGGGGATCACATCTGCCTACCTTGCAGGGCTGTCGGGTGGGTTCCAAGATAATGCTATGCACACAGGAAGTCCTATAAAAATACTATTATGGCATCAAGAAAAAAGAGAGTCATGTAACAAGAAGGATCTTGGTCTTGAGCAAGGGTGGCCAAACTGTGGTTCGGGAGCCACGCTTGGCTCTTTCGCACATATCATGTGGCTCTTGAAGCCCCCCCACCCACCCTATTGGCCGGCTTGGGAGAGGCATTTGACCAAGCCAAGACAGCCAGCAGCTTGGAGAATAAAGTCCAGTTGCTTTCTTCGATTTTAAAAAGTTTTATTATTTTCAGAAAGAAAAAAGGAAGGGCAGGGGATGGGGGGAATAGAAAACAGAGCGCATATTAACCTCGTTCTGCATAATGTTACTTTCAAAAAATATGAGGCTACATCTGCAACACTTTCTTAAGATACATAAATTGTCACATGCTATTACCTCTAAGCTAAACATCGTCAACGTTTTGGTATTTTATATTATGAATCTTTTAGTTCAAATATCTATTAAGTTTGACAATTCCAATAAAGGCAATTTTGTAAGATGAAATACAGGGGGGGAGAAGAAATAAGTTCACACCAGAGAATCTTAAGAGTCTTGAATGTCTAACCAGGCATAGAATTTCTTCCAATATTTTCTCTTGCTTCATCCTTAGATTTCCCAGCCAACAGCTGGGACAAAAAAAAATCCAGCTCTGCTTAAAGTTGCTTTCTTTCCACCTCTCCCTCCCTCCTCCTGCCCCATCTATTCCCTTCCTTCCTTCTCTCAAACATCCGATGTTCATTGTGACTCTCAAACATCTGATGTTTGTTTTATGTAGCTCTTGTGTTAAGCAAATTGGGCCACCCCTGGTCTTGAGCCAGAGACACTTCTGAATTCCGTGCAGTCTAAAAATCTAGCAAGGGGGGAGGAATAAACTCGGGGGGGTTGAGAGCAATGCTCCCTCTAAGCTGCAGAGCAAAAATTCTCCTTTGTGAGCTACAGGCATTGAAGTTGTGAGCGACTACATAAATTATTGTGCTCTTCCTTCCTGGGCTAGGACAAAAATCTGTGAGCTGGAGGGTAAAAATCTGTGAGCTCGCTCACACTAACTCACCTTAGAGGGAACTCTAGTTGAGAGCCAGTGCGGTGTAGTGGTTAAGTGCACAGACTCTTATCTGGGAGAACCAGGCTTGATTCCCCACTCCTCCACTTGCAGCTGCTGGAATGGCCTTGGGTCAGTCATAGCTCTGGCAGGAGTTGTCCTTGAAAGGGCAGCTGCTGTTAGAGCCCCCTCAGTCCCACCCGCCTCACAGAGTGTCTGTTGTGGGGGGAGAAGATATAGGAGATTGTAAGCCGCTCTGAGACTCTGATTCAGAGAGAAGGGCAGGGTATAAATCTATGGTCTTCTTCTTCTTAGGTTCAAAGACTCTTATCTGGGAGAACCAGGCTTCATTCCCCACTCCTCCACTTGCAGCTGCTGCTGGAATGGCCTTGGGTCAGCCATAGCTCTGGCAGAGGTTGTCCTTGAAAGGGCAGCTGCTGTGAGAGCCCTCTCAGCCCCACCTGCCTCACAGAGTGTCTGTTGTGGGGGGAGAAGATATAGGAGATTGTGAGCCGCTCTGAGACTCTGATTAAGAAAGAAGGGTGGGGCATAGGTCTGCAGTCTTCTTCTTCTTCTCTTTTCTAAACAGAGAAGTCCCAGGACTCTTCAGCTTTTCCTCCTAGGGAAGGTGCTCCAATCCTTCCCACATCTGGGCTGCCTTCCTGTGCACTTTCTCCAGCTGTGCAATATCCTTTTGGAGTTCCAGGGGCCAGAGCTGTACACAGGATTCCAAAGGAGGCTACACCACAGATCTAGATAAGGGCAATACAACGTGGACCGTTTGATTCTCAGTCCCTTTCCTAACAATTCCTAACACAGGGGCTGATAACCAATGGCCAGTTTGGGGTAGCTGGGAGGAGTCCCAAACTGGGCTGGCTCAAAAAGAACTTTCCGGCTCAACACTAGGAAGAACTTCCTGACCATTAGAGCGATTCCTCAGTGGAACAGGCTTCCTCCTTGGGAGGTGGTGGGCTCTCCTTCCTTGGAGGTTTTTCAACAGAGGCTAGATGGCCACCTGACAGCAATGAAGATCCTGTGAATTTAGGGGGAGGTGTTTGTGAGTTTCCTGCATTGTGAAGTGGGTTGGACTAGATGACCCTAGAGGTACCTTTCAACTCTAGGATTCTAGAATTCTTCAGGAGGTGGTGGGCTCTCCTTCCTTGGAGGTATTTCAACAGAGGCTAGATGGCCATCTGACAGCGATGAGGATCCTGTGAATTTAGGGGGAGGGGTTTGTGAGTTTCCTGCATTGTGCAGGGGGATGACCCTGGAGATCCCTTCCAACTCTAGGATTCTATGAGCACCATCTTCAAGTACTTGAAGGGGCTGTCCTATAGAGGATGGTGTGGATTTGTTTTCTGTGGCCACAGAAGGTAGGACCAGAACCAGTGGGTTGAAATTAAATCCAAAGAGTTTCCGGCTCAACATTAGGAAAAAATTCCTGACCCTCAGAGCAGTTCCTCAGTGGAACAGGCTTCCTCGGGAGGTGGTGGGCTCTCCTTCCTTGGAGGTTTCTAAACAGTGGCTAGATGGCCATCTAATAACAATGAAGATCCTGTGAATTTAGGGTGGAGGTGTTTGTGAGTTTCCTGCCTTGTGCAGGACTAGATGACCCTGGAGGTCCCTTCCCTGTGATTCTAGGATTCTATCCCCTCCCTGAGGCGACTTGGCGCAGTCAGAAGGTTGTAGCGCACCATTTCCTTGACACGATTTGGGTTTCTTTTTTCCCCATGCCCTTTTTTAGCGGTCATGTGCGGATGCATTCGTGCGATCATGCGCACATGCGCACTAACGCTCTGGGTAGTTTGCTTTTTAAAAAGCCAGAGGCAGCTTGGCGAGTTCACATCTCCAAGGCGCCTAGCTTGCTCGCTTCCGTGCCCAGACGCCAAAGAATCGGCCGGCATGTGGCTCAAAAATTTGCTACTGCTTTGAAAGCGGCAGCTTTTTGAGCCGCTCTTGGGATGCTGGAGGACAAGGTGAGGATGGGCAGCAGGTGTTAGCATTTTGAAGGGTTTTTCATCTCGGTTTCTGAGGTGTCTCTGAGTCAGCCCAAACTGCCAGTCTGTAATCACCCGGGGCTTGCCTTTTTCTCACCACTCCAGCCATCTGCAGCTTTCATTGAGCTGGGACCCCAAGATCTTTCCCTCTCTCTTCAGGAGAGGAGCTGGGCCTGTTTAGCCTGGAGAGGAGGCGGCTGAGAGGATCACCATCTTCAAGCACTTGAAGGGCTGTCATCTAGAGGATGGGGAGGAATTGCTTTCTGTGGCCCCAGAAGATAGGACCAGAACCAATGGGTTGAAATTAAATCACAAGAATTTCCGGCTCAACATTAGGAAGAACTGCCTGACAGTTAGAGAGGTTCCTCAGTGGAACAGGCTTCCTCCTCGGGAGGTGGTGGGCTCTCCTTCCTTGGAGGTTTTTAAACAGAGGCTAGAGGGCCATCTGACAGCAATGCAGATCCTGTGAACTTAGGGGGAGGGATTTGTGAGTTTCCTGCCTTGTGCAGGGGGTTGGACTCGATGACTCTGAAGATCCCTTCCAACTCTAGGATTCTATGATTCTTCAGGAGGTGGTGGGCTCTCCTTCCTTGGAGGTTTTGAAACAGAGGCTAGAGGGCCATCTGACAAGCAATGCAGATCCTGTGAATTTAGGGGGAGGTGTTTGTGAGTTTCCTGCCTTGTGCGGAGGGTTGGGCTGGATGACCCTGGGAGTCCCTTCCAACTCTAGGATTCTTCAGGTGGGCAGGACGAGATGGAAAGCTAAGGGCAGATCCACACAGCCTCTCTCCTTTCCTTCTGCTTCCACCTTCGCCCTTCCAGGCTCCTCCGCCAGATTCCAGATCCCCTCCTTCCGCTCCTTGGCTCCGAAGCAGCCGCCTGCCCACCTTGTTTCTGATTTCTGCGGACTCGACTCATCCGGGTGACCTTCCATGATTCAGCTGATTCCCTTCACCTCTCGGGTGGACTCACAGAGGAGAGGGAAGGTGTGAGAAAGTCACCAGCAACCCGGAGGCGGGCGCTTCTGCAGGCTGCCAGTCACTATGGGGAGGGGCAGAAATGAGCTGTTCCTTGAGCCTCTGCAGGCAGAAGGGGCAAGAGGGAAGGCTCCGCAGGGCCGGGGAGTAGGGTTGCCAATCCCCAGGTGGGGGCAGGGGATCCCCCGGTTTGGAGGCCCTCCCCCCACTTCAGGGTCATCAGAAAGCGGGGGGAGGGGAGGGAAATGTCTGCTGGGAACTCTATTACTCCCTATGGAGATTTATTCCCATAGAAAATAATGGAGAATTGATCTGCGGGTATCTGGGGCTCTGGGGGGGCTGTTTTTTGCGGTAAAGGCACCACATTTTCATTATAGCACCTAGTGCCTCACCCCAAAATACCCCCCAAGTTTCAAAAAGATTGGACCAGGGGGTCCATTTCTATGAGCCCAAAAAGAAGGTGCCCCTATCCTTTATGATTTCCTATGGAAGGAAAGAATTGGAAAGGTGTGCCGTCCCTTTAAATGTGATGGCCAGAACTCCCTTTGGAGTTCAATTATGCTTGTCCCAGCCTTGATCTTGGCTCCATTCCTAATGTCTCCTGGCTCCACCCCCAAAGTCTCCTGGCCCCACCCCCAAAGTCCCCAGATATTTCTTCAATTGGACTTGGCAACCCTACCGGGGAGGGAGGCAAGAGAAGCCCTGGAAGTGGTGTGTTCAAGTGGCGGCAGCTTGAGCGTTGCAGCATGGACAATGGGGAGAGGCTCTTCGTGTGCCCAGCTTGCCCCTCCTCATTGGCACCCCGGCTCAGGTCCCACCCAAGTGGCACCAACGCTTCTGCCCCTCTGCAAAGAACCCCTGGGATCTTCTTCCTTCCAGCTCTCAGTGGCTCTCCAGGGGAGTGGTGCCTCGGGAAGTTTCTGGATAAGTGAAAGGGTCAATCCAATGCACCAGGGAGGTTTCCACTCTTCGTCCATGGAGGAGGCCAACTTCCAGGAGAGGGCTGGAGATCTCCTGGAATTACAACTGATCTCCAGAGGTTTTTTAAATTTTTGTTTTATTTTATATTCTGCCTTCCCCTAACAGGCTCAGTCCAGCCTCCTGTCTTACACATAGGCCAACCAGTTCCTCTGGAAGGCCAACAACAGGGCAGAGAGGCCGAGGCCTTCTCCTGAGAAGAACATCAGAAGAGCCCTGCTGGGTCAGACCAGGGAGGGTCCATCTAGTCCAGCCTCCTGTCTCACACAGTGGCCAGCCAGTTCCTCTGGAGGGCCAACAACAGGGCAGAGAGGCTGAGGTCTTCCCCTGAGAAGAACATCAGAAGAGCCCTGCTGGGTCAGACCAGGGAGGGTCCATCCAGTCCAGCCTCCTGTCTCACACAGGGGCCAGCCAGTTCCTCTGGAGGGCCAGCAACAGGGCAGAGAGGCTGAGGCCTTCCCCTGAGAAGAACATCAGAAGAGCCCTGCTGGATCAGACCAGTGAGGGTCCATCTAGTCTAGCCTCCTGTCTCACACAGTGGCCAGCCAGTTCCTTTGGAGGGCCAACAACAGGGCACAGAGGCCGAGGCCTTCCCCTGAGAAGAACATCAGAAGAGCCCTGCTGGATCAGACTAGTGAGGGTCCATCTAATCCAGCCTCCTGTCTCACTCAGTGGCCAACCAGTTCCTCTGGAGGGACAACAGGGCAGAGAGGCTGAGGCCTTCCCCTGAGGAGAACATCAGAAGAGCCCTGCTGGATCATACCAGTGAAAGTCCATCTAGTCCAGCCTCCTGTCTCACACAGTGGCCAGCCAGTTCCTCTGCAGGGCCAATAGCAGGGCAGAGAGGCCAAGGTCTTCCCCTGAGAAGAACATCAGAAGAGTCCTGCTGGATCAGACCAGCGAGGGTCCATCTAGTCCAGCCTCCTGTCTCACACAGGGGCCAACCAGTTCCTCTGGAGGGACAACAGGGCAGAGAGGCTGAGGCCTTCCCCTGAGGAGAACATCAGAAGAGCCCTGCTGGATCAGACTAGTGAGGGTCCATCTAGTCCAGCCTCCTGTCTCACACAGGGGCCAACCAGTTCCTCTGGAAGGCCAACAACGGGGCAGATTTATTGGTTGACTATTTATCTCTTATTTTCACTTCCACAGGATAAATGAAAGGAGCCTAATATGCAAAGGAGCTCCTTTGCCAATTAGGCTCCTTTCATTTCTAATTAACATCAGAGCTTTTCTATAGCAGGGATTCCTTTGCCTCTTAGGCCACACCCCCTCCCAATGTAGTCAATCATTCTGGAGCTTACACTAGACCCTGTAAACTCTTGGAGGATTGGCTGCATCTGAGGGGTGTGGCCTAACAGGCAAAGGAGCTCCTGCTATAAAAAAGAAAAGCCATGATTCAGCCTTGGCTATTTCTGGAAGTGATAAAAGGGAGGGACACCCATTTAAAGGCCCTTCTTGGGCTTCCTCCTTCATCTCCCCCTGGCCCTTCTGGGCTGCCCAGCCTCCTCTGTACAGACCACAAGAGATCAGTCCCCCTGGAGCAAACGGCTGCTGTGGAGGGTGGACTCTAGGGCACTGCGCCCAACTGAGGCCTCTGTCCTTTCCGGGCCCCCTCCCCAAATCTCCAGGAGTCTCCCAACCTGGATCAGGCAATCCCACCCCCATGTAGGGTTGCCAATCCCCAGGTGGGGGCAGGGGATTCCCCGGTTTGGAGGCCCTCCCCCCACTTCAGGGTCGTCAGAAACCGGGGGAGGGAGGAAAATGTCTGCTGGGCACCTTCCGTTCTTCCCTAGGGAGACCGATTCCCAAAGAGTATCATGGAGAATTGATCCGTGGGTATCTGGGGCTCTGAGGGGGCTGCTCTTTGAGGCAGAGGCACCAAACTTTCAGCATGGCATCCGGCAGTTCTCCTGAAAACACCCTCCCAGTTTCAAAAAGCTTGGTCCAGAGCGTTCAAATCTATGAGCCCCCAAAGAAGGTGCCCCTGTCCGTTATTTCCAGTGGATAGAAGGCATTTAAAAGGTGTGTGGTCCTTTTAAATGCGATGGTCAGAACTCATTTCGGAGTTCAATCATGCTTGTCACCGCCTTGCTCCTGGCTCCACCCCCAAAGTCTCCTGGCTCCACCCTCAAATCTAGATCATGTGATGTGATAATATCACTTTACTCTGCTCTGGTAAGACCTCACCTGGAGTCTTGTGTTCAGTTTTGAGCACCACATTTTAAAAAGGATGTAGACAAGCTGGAGCGGGTCCAGAGGAGGGCAACGAAGATGGTGAGGGGTCTGGAGATCAAGTCCTGAGAGGAAAGGCTGAAGGAGCTGGGCCTGTTTAGCCTGGAGAGGAGGCGGCTGAGAGGTGATAGGATCCCCATCTTCAAGTCCTTGAAGGGCCGTCCTATAGAGGATGGGGTGGAATTGTTTTCTGTGGCCCCAGAAGGTAGGACCAGAACCAGTGGGTTGAAATTACATCAAAAGAGTTTCTGGCTCAACATTAGGAAGAACTTCCTGACAGTTAGAACGATTCCTCAGTGGAACAGGCTTCCTCCTTGGGAGGTGGCGGGCTCTCCTTCCTTGGAGGTTTGTAAACAGAGGCTGGATGGCCATCTGACAGCGATGAGGATCCCGTGAATTTAGGGGGAGGCATTTGTGAGTTTCCTGCATTGTGCAGGGGGTTGGACTCGATGACCCTGGAGGTCCCTTCCAACTCTATGATTCTATGAAATTCCCCAGATATTTCTTGAGTCGGACTTGGCAACCCTACCCCTGAGCTCCCAGCCAGGGCCGAGGGAACCTGCAACACTAAGAAGGGCCCACAAGGCACTGGGTTTATTGATGCTTGCCCAGTGGGCTAAGTCAGGGATAGGAGCTTGGGGGCAGGCAGGGTTTGGCTAGTGGTCGGGCTGGCCCCACATGGGTGCCTCTCAAGGGCCCCTCTTGACTGAGTCAGTTGCAAGCCAGTCGACCCCGCACCATCTCTCTCTCCAAGGGGCCTTTCAGAGAGGCGGGGAAGCCTGGCTCCTGCTGCCATTAGAGGTCGGTGGAAGGTGAAGTCGGGAATCCTACACAAGCAGCCCATCCAAGCGGTCTAAATTACCCTTCGAAAGGGGAGAGCGACGGGCACACGCGCGGATATTTGACTCCTTTTTATGACGTTTCTGCCCTGTGAGTTTCCACCGCAAGCTAATTGGGCGGAAAGGGCTCCGCTGGCAGTGCCAAAGTGCTGCATGCGCCAGAGAGGCCGGGCGAAAGGGCCAGCAGTCCACCCCCCATCTGCACAGCGCTGCAGCGTCCCCCAAAGTTATCTGCCAAGCCAAGAAAATCTCAGGTTTCCCTCCTTTCCCCAATCAGTAGCTCCCCCAGACACAAAACCAGGGTTTCTTCTTTTTTGTAGCAGGAACTCCTTTGCATATTAGGACACCACACCCCCGATATCACCAATCCTGCAGAGAGCCAGTTTGGTGTGGTGGTGAAGTGTGAGGACTCTTATGTGGGAGAACGGGGTTTGATTGCCCACTCCTCCCCTCACAACTGCTGGAATGGCCTTGGGCCAGCCAGAGCTCTTGCAGGAGTTGTCCTTGAAAGGGCAACTGGGAGAGCTCTCTCAGACCCACCCACCTCACAGGGCGCCTGTTGTGGAGGAGGAAGATAAAGGAGATTGTGAGCCGCTCTGAGACTAATTCAGAGAGAAGGGCGGGGTATAAATCTGCAGTGTTCTTCTAAGTGCATGGACTGTTATCTGGAAGAACCAGGTTTGATTCCCCACTCCTCCACTTGCAGCTGCTGGAATGGCCTTGGGTCAGCCATAGCTCTCGCAGGAGTTGTCCTTGAAAGGGCAGCTTCTGAGAGAGCTCTCTCAGCCCCACCCACCTCAGAAGGTGTCTGTTGTGGGCAAGGAGATTGTGAGCTACTCTGGGATTCGGAGTGTAGAACAGGGTATAAATCCAATTTCTTCTTCTTCTTCTTCTTCTTCTAGAAAGGCATCAGTGCAGGAAATGCTACCTTCATGGAACAAACCTGTAGGATCAAACTCAGAGTATCATAGATTCTCTTCCAAACCTGAGGTGTTACTCCCATGGGAACTGAATCTCTGCCCATAAAGAAGTCCCTTTCTTCTCCCCTTCTGCAAATGAACTTCTGCATTATCTGACTTCCGTCATCAACTCCCAGGTGTACCCAAGCTGAAGTTTTGGTACTCTGCAAATGTATTTACATTTAATAGATTAATTTATCAGTTTAAAAGGGCAGGTGATTAATCAGCGGGGAACTGTTTAGGTGTTTGACAGTCCTAATTATTCCGAGCTTTGTTTCCATCACACGTTTAATTTGCAAAAACGGTTCGCAATCTCTGTACAGCCCTCATCACCAGCAAACTCCACGAAAGATGCCTGTCACCCCCCACGTATACCTCACCTTGAGGGGGAAGGATGTAAAACAGAGAGGAGGGCCCCACGAGCTAGATGGCTTGTGATTCAAAAGGCCCGCCCCCCACTTTAAACTGCATTGCAAATTAGCACCAAATTATTTTTAAACTGACTTAATTTAATGTTTTTAATGTAAATGTTTTTTATTGTATTCTACCATGTACTGTGAGCCACCCTGAGCCTGCTTCAGCGGAGAGGGCAGGATATAAATCCAATAAAAGAAGAAGAAGAAGACAACTGCAGATTTATACCCCACCCTTCTCTTTGAATCAGAGACTCAGAGCAGCTCACAATCTCCTTTATCTTCCTCCCCCACAACAGACACCCTGCGAGGTGGGTGGGGCTGAGAGAGCTCTCCCAGAAGCTGCCCTTTCAAGAACAGCTCTGCCAGAGCTATGGCTGACCCAAGGCCATTCCAGCAACTGCAAGCGGAGGAGTGGGGAATCAAACCCTGCTCTCCCAGATAAGAGTCCACATACTTAACCACTACACCAAACTGGCTAAACTATGCTAAACAGTCTCCTGTCTAATAGTGAGGCTGCAGCATCGGGGATGAGTTTGAATTCTGTCACTAGGTACTCCAGAAAGCAAAAGGGTTCTCCTCTGCTAAAACCCAGCCAAATCTTGGGCTTGGCAACCCTGAGAGACATTGTGGAGATCTGTGAGTTTCCTGCCTTGTGCAGGGGATTGGACTAGATGACCCTAGAGATCCCTTCCAACTCTATGGTTCTATAGGTGCGGGCGCTACTCACGAGTAGGCATCAGGCGTGAGGCTACTCAAAAGTAGCCCCACGCCTGCCGGCTCACCCCCCACACTCCGCTTGCTCCCCGCACCCGCTTGTCACGAGGTCTGTGGGTGTTTTGAAGAAGAGACCTCCGCAGGAAGTTTCTCTCCCCTCGGAGCTGGTGTGGCTGAGTGTCTTCACAGCAAACTGGGGGGGGGGTGAGCGGAGTGCGGGGGAAGTTGGATCGGCAGGCGCAGGGCTGCCTGCTGCCTACTCACAAGTAGCGCCAAGCTTCTTGGGCCAGGCAGGAGCTGGTAGTGGCGGCAGGGCGCGCTTGAGGGGGGGGGCGGGGTGAACTTCAGGGGGGGATGCGAGGGAGCTGGCTGTGGGAATGGCAGGGCAAGCTTTGGGGGCGGGCGGCGGCAGGCCGGGCTTCTGGGGGGGGCGGGAGCGTGGCAGGTGGGAGGGAGCTGGCGGCGGGGGGGCACGGCAAATTAGGCGGTTGTCTTGGGCACCAGGCGGGGTGGGGAGGGAAGCCCGTTTCGGCGCCCCCTCACTCCCGGCACCCTAGACCACAGCCTAGTTTGCCTAGTGAGAGAGCCGGCCCTGGTTATGGTCCCATGGAATACAATGGACTCCATACCCCATTTGGCACCTCCCTCCATCGGCTCCTAGGGCAAGCACCCCTCTCTGCCCCCCCTCCCCCCGATCCAGCCCTGCCAGGAGGATTGGCTGCATCCGGGGTGTGTGGCCTAATATGCAAAGGAGCTCCTGCTACAGAAGAAGCCCTTCCTTGTGTAAGAAAGAAGAAGACTGCAGATTTATGCCCCAAGCTTTTTTCTGAATCAGAGACTCAGAATGGCTTAATCTCCTATATCTTCTCCAGCCACAACAGACCCTGTGAGGTGGGTGAGGCTGAGAGAGTTTTTTTTACAGCAGCTGCCCTTTCAAGGACAACGCCTGCGAGAGCTATGGCTGACCCAAGGCGATTCCAGCAGCTACAAGTGGAGGAATGGGGAATTAAACCCAGTTCTCCCAGATAAGATGATGATACTGGATTTATATTCCACCCTATACTCTGAATCTTAGAGCGGCTCACAATCTCTTTTACCTCCCCACCCCCCACAACAGACACCCTGTGAGGTGGGCACGGCTGAGAGAGCTCTGACAGAAGCTTCCCTTTCAAGGACAACTCCTGCGAGAGCTACGGCTGACCCAAGGCTATTCCAGCAGGTGAAAGTGGAGGAGTGGGGAATCAAACCCGGTTCTCCCAGATAAGAGAGCTATGGCTGACCCAAGGCCATTCCAGCAGGTGCAAGTGGAGGAGTGGGGAATCAAACCCGGTTCTCCCAGATAAGAGAGCTATGGCTGACCCAAGGCCATTCCAGCAGCTGCAAGTGGAGGAGTGGGGAATCACACCTGCTTCTCCCAGATAAGAGAGCTCTGGATGACCCAAGGCCATTCCAGCAGCTGCAAGTGGAGGAGTGGGGAATCAAACCCGGTTCTCCCAGATAAGAGAGCTCTGGCTGACCCAAGGCCATTCCAGCAGGTGCAAGTGGAGGAGTGGGGAATCAAACCCGGTTCTCCCAGATAAGAGAGCTATGGCTGACCCAAGGCCATTCCAGCAGCTGCAAGTGGAGGAGTGGGGAATCACACCTGCTTCTCCCAGATAAGAGAGCTCTGGATGACCCAAGGCCATTCCAGCAGCTGCAAGTGGAGGAGTGGGGAATCAAACCCGGTTCTCCCAGATAAGAGAGCTCTGGCTGACTCAAGGCCATTCCAGCAGCTGCAAGTGGAGGAGTGGGGAATCAAACCCGGTTCTCCCAGATGAGAGTCCGCTCACACTTCACCACTACACCAAACTGGTTCTCTGGTTTCTGAGTCAGACCCGTGCGGCCTGCTGAACCCAAACTTGTCTGCTCTGGCTGACAGCAGCTCCCAGGGTCAGATACACACAGAGAGAGTTCTCTCTCAGCACCCCCTTCCTGCTCTTGTACCCAGAGACTCTGAGACTCAAACTCAGGCACTGTGCCATTGAAGTGTAGGCCTACCAGCTCCCCGGTTTCCATGTCCAATGCCACGT
Source organism: Heteronotia binoei (assembly GCF_032191835.1). Classification (NCBI taxonomy): domain Eukaryota; kingdom Metazoa; phylum Chordata; class Lepidosauria; order Squamata; family Gekkonidae; genus Heteronotia; species Heteronotia binoei. Next base: position 54,268,104 of record NC_083239.1, on the reverse strand, counting down.
AAGGGGAACAAAGTGATCCACGCAGTCCCGTCGAGCCACTGTAGCGGCAGCCCCTTCTATTGTTCTTCTATCTCTCATGCTCTGTTTCCCCGCCTACGTTCGCCGCAGATGTTTTTAGGTAAAAAAGGAATTCTCTATTAAGTGCGAGGTGTTTGTGCTCAAACAATAATTGCTCCCTAGTTATCTCCATAATTACAGGCTGTTGGCCTAAGCTGGGTTTCGCTGGAGGCGTTTATGTGCAAAGGAGCTCAGATCCGCTGGCGCGCTTGAGTGGAAGAGAATTGATGGGTGGGGGCGGGAGTTATTGGGGGGGGCTAAAATTCACACACACACACACACACACCATCATGAGTGAGGTATGTGAACAGGGTCTTGGGAAGGAACAAAATGGCTTCAGGGCTTGTCCACGTTTGATAGGAAAGTCCATTGCAAATGGAAGTCGATTCATCTGAAATGTGGTGTTAACATAAGAACATAAGAGAAGCCATGTTGGATCAGGCCAATGGCCCATCCAGTCCAACACTCTGTGTCACAGAAGAACATAAGAGAAGCCATGTTGGATCAGGCCAATGGCCCATCCAGTCCAACACTCTGTCACAGAAGAAAATAAAAGAAGCCATGTTGGATCAGGCCAATGGCCCATCCAGTCCAACACTCTGTGTCACAGAAGAACATAAGAGAAGCCATGTTGGATCAGGCCAATGGCCCATGCAGTCCAGCACTCTGTGTCACAGAAGAACATAAGAGAAGCCATGTTGGATCAGGCCAATGGCCCATCCAGTCCAACACTCTGTGTCACAGAAGAACATAAGAGAAGCCATGTTGGATTAGGCCAATGGCCCATCCAGTCCAACACTCTGTGTCACGCATAAGAACATCAGAGAAGCCATGTTGGCTCAGGCCAGTGGCCCATCCAGTCCAACACTTTGTGACACAGAAGAACATAAGAGAAGCCATGTTGGATCAGGCCAATGGCCCATCCAGTCCAACACTCTGTGTCACAGAAGAACATAAGAGAAGCCATGTTGGATCAGGCCAATGGCCCATCCAGTCCAACACTCTGTGTCACAGAAGAACATAAGAGAAGTCATGTTGGATTAGGCCAATGGCCCATCCAGTCCAACACTCTGTGTCACAGAAGAACATAAGAGAAGCCATGTTGGATCAGGCCAGTGGTCCATCCAGTCCAACTAGGGTTGCCAAGTCCAATTCAAGAAATATCTGGGGACTTTGGGGGTGGAGCCAGGAGACTTTGGGGGTGGAGCCAGGAGACATTAGGAATGGAGCCAAGATCAAGGCTGGGACAAGCATAATTGAACTCCAAAGGGAGTTCTGGCCATCACATTTAAAGGGACGGCATATCTTTCCAATTCTTTCCTTCCATAGGAAATCATAAAGGATAGGGGCACCTTCTTTTTGGGCTCATAGAAATGGACCCCCTGGTCCAATCTTTTTGAAACTTGGGGGGTATTTTGGGGTGAGGCACTAGGTGCTATAATGAAAATGTGGTGCCTTTACCGCAAAAAACAGGCCCCCCCAGAGCCCCAGATACCCGCAGATAAATTTTCCATTATTTTCTATGGGAATAAATCTCCATAGGGAATAATAGAGTTCCCAGCAGACATTTCCCTCCCCTCCCCTCCCCCCGCTTTCTGATGACCCTGAAGTGGGGGGAGGGCCTCCAAACCGGGGGATCCCCTGCCCCCACCTGGGGATTGGCAACCCTAAGTCCAACACTGTGTCACGCAGTGGCCAAAGAAACAAGGTGCCATCAGGAGGTCCACCAGTGGGGCCAGAACACTAGAAGCCCTCCCACTGTTGCCCCCCTCAAGCACCAAGAATACAGAGCATCACTGCCCCCGACAGAGAGTTCCAACAATATGCTCTGGCTAATAGCCACTGATGGACTTCTGCTCCGTATGCTTATCCAATCCCCTCTTGAAGCTGGCTATGCTTGTAGCTGCCACCACCACCTCCTGGGGCAGTGAATTCCATGTGTTGGGGGAGAGTTTTATGGATAACATAGACCGCCAAGAAAAGACAAATGAGGGGGTTCCAGATAAAACCAAGCTTGAACTCTTCTTAGAAGCTGAAACAACACTGAGGCTGTCGTGCAAGGGTCACACGATAAGATGAGACTCACTGGAGAAGACAACCATCCTAGGAGAAATGGAAGACAGCAAGAAATGAGGAATATGCGACATGGGTGGATTCAGAGCTTTTTTTGTAGCAGGATCTCCTTTGCATGTTAGGCCACACACCCCTGATGTAGCCAATCCTCCAAGAGCTTACAGAGCTCTTAGTACAGGGCCTACTGTGAGCTCCAGGAGGATTGGCTACATCAGGAGTTCATGGCCTAACATGCAAAGGAGTTCCTGCTACATAACAAGCCCTGGACCATGGATTTCATAAAAGAAGTCACAAAGACCCTCCGTTTGCAAGACCAGAGCAAAGCCGCTAATGGGAAGACATTTTGAAGGTCATTAAACTATAGGGTCACCCTAAGTTGGGTGCAACTTAATGGTGCTTCACACACACACACACAAACATACACTCCATCACAAACGTTAGGGCTGTGTGCTTTCCACCCCAGATTCTGCAATTAGAGTAAAGCATCACTCATTCAACTGATAATGGATGGTTGACTGCAGGGGTGGAATTCTAGGAGGAGTTCCTTTGCATCTTAGGCCGTACCCCCCTTGATGTAGCCAATCCTTCAAGAGCTTACATAAAAGAGCCTTGTAAGCTCTTGGAGGATTGGCTACATCAGGGAGGTGTGGCCTAATATGCAAAGGAGCTCCTGTCAGAATTCCACCCCTGGTTGACTGCCCTCTCTGGCCTTGAAAAACTTACTGAGTCACCATAAATCAGCTATGACTTGATGGCATTTTCCGCCACCATTTGTGTTCCCATTTTCTCCTCATTCAGACTCAAAGCAGCTTTTAGACCAGGGGTGGCCAAACTGTTACCGTTTTCGCACACAGCTTACTTCCCAGTCACAATCCTGTTCCCTCCACAGCGTCCGGTCGGATTTCCCACCATCTGCGCCAGAGTTACAGGAAGTGCTGCAGCTTCTGCATAGCAAACATAAACTGGGTTTTAGTGGTTTACGTTTGCTACGCAAAAGCCGCGGCACTTCCTGTAACTCCGGCGCAGATGGTGCGAAATCCGACCGGACACTGCAGAGGGAACAGGATTGTGACTGCGAGGTTAGCTGTGTGCGAAAACGGTATGTGGCTCTTTCAAACATATCGTGTGGCTCTTGAAGCCGCCACCACCCTGTTGGCCAGCTTGGAGAAGGCATTTGTCTCTTTAAATCACGTCTCCAAACCAAGCCAGCTGGTGACATTTAAAGTTGCTTTCTTTCCACCTCTCCCTTCCTCCTTCATCTATTTCCTACCTTCCTTCCAGCTCTCAAACATCTGATGTCCATGTCTTGTGGCTCTCAAACATCTGAAATTCATTTTATGTGGCTCTTATGTTAAGCAAGTTTGGCCACCCCTGTTTAAGACCAACAAAGTTTTATTCAAGGAGGAGAAAATGGGGACACAAATGGTGGTGTGACGGGCTCAAGGTTACTCAGTAGACTTCAGTGGTAGAAGTGGGGATTTGAACTCAGGTTGCCCACACTCTTGGTCTGCCGCTCTGTCTACTGCACTATCCCAGAAGGGAGATTTGAGTCAAAGAAATTTCTCAGTGACTTATTCCTCCACCTATGAGCCTTTGCAGGGCTCCAGTTGTCTCCCCTAAAAACCAAAAAAGGAAAACAGAGCGACTCACAGGATTGGGGTTTCCACACCCTCAGGTGGGCATCAAGACCTGGGAAATGAAGAAAGGAAGGTTCAGAGAACTCGGCCATTACCCATGGGGAGATGCTGGATGCTGAGAGCCAGACATACTTCTCCTGCTAGGGCTGCCAACTCTGAGTTGGGAAATTCCTGGAGATCTGGAGTTTGGGGAGGGAACTCTGCAAGAATATAATGCCAAAGAGACCACCCTCCAAAGCTTTCCAGGAGAACTGAACTCCATACTCTGGAGATCAGAGGTAACTCAAGGAGATAGCTAGATTCTGCCAAGAAGTTGGCAACCCCACATTATACCACTGCTTCTTGCCAATGTTGTAACGATATACGCTTTGGCCCTTGCAGAATGCATGCTTTTGTATTCTATCCCTGTTACACTGTTACGTCTTTGAAACAACGTTGTAAGTATTTTTTTCTGCCCTGGCTGGAGAAGGGCCCCTCTGAAGCCAAGAAGTATTCAGGTGCAGCTGTGAAGGTCCTTTGTTACCTCTTTCTCTAGGCAGTGACTTTAACTATCATTTTGGGGGAAAGAAGACTTGAACTGAAGGTGGGGAGAGATATCTGTCTAGGAATATTTTTTGAATCATATCTGTACCTGACACTTCATGCCTTTTCTTCCGTGCCTCTTTTCTTCCATGGCCAGCAGACATTGTTGTTCAGTCGCACAGTCGAATCCGACTCTTTGCAACCCCATGGCCCTCCTGTCTTCCACCATCCTCCGAAGTCTGCTCAACTTCGTGTTTGTTACATCAGTAATGCTGTCCAGCCATCTCCTCTTTTGCCACCCCCTTCTTCTTTTGCCTTCTGTCTTTCCCAGCATCAGGGGCTTCTCCAGGGAGTGCTCCCTTCTCATTGGGTGGCCAAAGGATTTGAGCTCCAGCTTCAGCATCTGACCTTCCAGGGAACAGTCTGGGTTGATTTCCCTTAGGACTGACTGATTTGATCTTCTTGCAGTCCAAGGGACTCTCAAGAGTCTTCTCCAGCACCACGTCTCAAAATCCTCTATTCTTCTGCGCTCAGCCTTCCTTATGGTCCAGCTCTCACAGCCATACATGACTACAGGGAATACCATCGCTTTGACTATACGGACTTTTGTGGGCAGAGGGATGTCTCTACTTTTTATTATACTGCCCAGGGTCGCCATAGCTGTCCTCCCAAGGAGCAAACGTCTTTTAATTTCATGGCTACAGTCACCATCTGCAGTGATCTTGCATCCCAGAAATGTGAAGTCTGTCACTACTTCCATGTCTTCCCCTTCTATTTGCCAAGGAGTGATGGGGTCGGATGCCATGATCTAAGTTTTTTTGATGTTGAGTTTCAAGCCTACTTTTGTTCTCCCCTCTTTCACCCTCAACAAGCAGTTCTTTAGGTTCTCCTCACTTTCTGCCATTAGTGGTGTCATCTGCATATCTGAGATTGTTGATGTTTTTCCCGGCAATCTTAATTCTGGCTTGTGCTTCATCCAGGCCAGCATTCCACATGATGTACTCTGCATATAAATTAAATAAGCAGGGTGACAATATACATCCTTGTTGAACTCCTTTTCCTATTCTAAACCAATCAGTTGTTCCATATCCCATTCTGACCGTTGCTTCTTGACCCTTATACAGGTTTTTCAGAAGACATATGAAGTGGTCTGGTACTCCCATCTCTTTAAGGACTTGCCACGGTTTGTTGTGATCCACACAATCAAAGGCTTTAGCATAGTCAATGAAGCATAAATAGACGTTTTTCTGATACTCCTGTGCTTTCTCCATAATCCAGCGAATGTTGGCAATTTGATCTCTAGTTCCTCTACCTCTCCAAAACCCAGCTTGAACTTCTGGTAGTTCCCGATCGACATATTGCTGAAGCCTAGCTTTCCAGCAGACATAGTAAAATATAAATGCATAGCTTGGCCTGGAGGGGTCAGTTCTAACAAAAGACGCCTTGGCTGTAACCTGAAGCTCATTTAATAAAAGCCTTATTTGACATATCAAAGAGGTGGATTTAATGAGAACTTTGCAGAACTTGACACTGCCTTTCTGTCTCTTCTTATGTCTGTGTGCCTCTATTCACAGCATCCAGGTCTTAAACATTTCAGTCTGTGCCAATGTTACCCTTTAAGGAACCATGGAACTCTGGGTTTCTGTCTCTGAGTTGAGAAATACCTGGAGATTTTGAGAGGTGGAGCTTTGGAAGAGCCATGTCTGGGGAGGGGAAGGACCTCAGCAGGGAATAATGCCAGAGTCCACCCTCCAAAGCATCCCCTTTTCTCCTAGGGAACTGAACTCTAGTGCCAGGAGATCAGTTACAATTCCAGGAGATCTCCAGACCCCGCCTGGAGGTTGGCTACACTCACAGCTTTTTTGTAGAAAAAAGCCCAGCAGGAACTCATTTGCATATTATGATGCCATCATTGTTTTGCACAGGGCTTTTTTTTTTGGTAGTTAAAGCCCAGCAGGAACTCATGTGCACACACACCCTGATACCAAGCCAGCTGGAACTGCATTCCTGTGCTCAAAAAAAAAAAAGCCCTGGCTGTAATAATAGAGATGCTGGGTTGTTTGGGCTGTAGCACATTCTCAGGGCCAGGCCCCTGGGGTTTCCCACAGGCGAGCACCCAGGAAGTGTGGATCCATTGCATGACTTGGGGCGCACCGCTCTCTCAGCCTCAGTTCCACTCCTGGAAAATGAGGGTGCAGCCCAGGCCTCAAATTCAGCAGGAGCTCACAGGAGCGCAGCTTCCCCCTCTTCCTCCCCACCTGCCCCCATTCCATTGTCACGTTCTCAGGGTGCAGGCGGGCAGGAGTCCAAAGCCAGACCAAGGTCAAAGTCCAGGAAGTCAAGCAGGAGCCGAGTCACCAATGCAGAATCACAAACCGGAATCAGAAGTCAGTGTTCAAAAGCGAAAAGGTCAGGGTGCCAAGGAATTAAAGCAGGTCAGGATCAGGAAGGAGCATGGAGGCAAGCCAGAGAATAGACTTGTTGCTTCCACAAGGTTACCAGGTCCTGGGTGGGAGCTATATAGGAGCCTCAATCAGCCTGCTCCCTGGGTGGCAATGACTCTGCTAGAACTCAGGGCTGAGAGATCTGAAGCCTTGGCGTGCCTCATGTCTTTGCCCTGAAAGTTCTTTCTGGGGCCTGCTTCGAACTCTTGAGATGGGAGGAGGAGAGCTTGGAGGAGATAGATCGTCAATAGCTGGCACTGGTGCCTGAAGAGTGATTGATGGGCCAGCTGCTGTTTGTTCAGCTGAGGAGCTGGCTGGCAACTCTTCCAGGTCTGTTAACCCTTCCAGCTCCTCCTCGTCAGGGCTCATGACATCCATTAAATAGTAGGTGCAGCTGCATAACAATCCCTGGAATAGGAGAGCGGGCAGCCAGCCAGCTACCAGGGGCTTTGCCACACCCCCAGCAGCCCTCATTAACCCCTGGAGAAACCCACACCACCATTTCTCCACTTCTTATATGATTTTGGGTGGCGGGCGGCTTGCTGGCCTTTTGACTGGGATGGGCAGGAGAGCCCCAGGCGAGCGAGGCCTGCTTGGGCTGGCTGGATCTCTAGCCAGCCCAAGCAGGCCTCGCTCACCTGGGGCTCTCCTTTCTTGCATCAGGTTGCTTTTGGCTGGGGGGGGCATATGTTAATGAGTTATGCTAATGAGCTATGCCACCTATTTTTCTACAAAATGACTCCTAGCCCTGCCGACCACCCTTCTTTTTGTACGCCGATGCCGGGATGCCCCACAAGCCTGCAAAATGCAAATCTGAGAGCAAATCAGGAAGAGACGCGCTCCAACTTGGAAAGGTGCTTCTCCTTTTCTTCCCTCCTTCTCCTGAAAGGTCACCTGGAAACAAGTCTATTACCAGATGCTAATAAATCTCGCCTTCTCAACATCCCTCATTACTCCCCCAAGAAGGCTTGTCCTTTCAAGGAGGGAAACCCAAGACTGGGACTGAGGGGGGAGGGAGGAGGCTCTTTGCAATTCTCCCCCAGATGGGGCACTTCAAACGCAATCGGTCTTCGAGAGGTGAGAGAAGACCCCTCCCCTGCAGCAGATCTCAGGACTGCCGGGAACGGAATGCTAACATGTCTACTGCCTGTCCAGAGTAAGACATGATAACATCAAAAGAGCCCTGCTGGATGAGGCCAGGGAGGGTCCATCTAGTCCAGCTCCTGCCTCACACAGGGGCCAGCCAGTTCCTCTGGAGGGTCAACAACAAGGCAGAGAGGCCTAGGCCTTCCCCTAAGAAGAACATCAGAAGAGCCTGGCTGGATCAGACCAGTGAGGGTCCATCTAGTCCAGCCTCCTGTCTCACACAGGGGCCAGCCAGTTCCTCTGGAGGGTCAACAACAGGGCAGAGAGGCTGAGGCCTTCCGCTGAGAGAAACCTCAGAAGAGCCCTGTTGGATCAGACCAGTTAAGGTCCATCTAGTCCAGCCTCCTGTCTCACTCAGTGGCCAACCAGTTCCTCTGGAGGGCCAACAACAGGGCAGAGAGGCTGAGGCCTTCCCCTGAGAAGAACATCAGAAGAGCCCTGCTGGATCAGACCAATGAAGGTCCATCTAGTTCAGCCTCCTGTCTCACCCAGTGGCCAACCTGTTCCTCTGGAGGGCCAACAAAAGGGCAAAGAGGCCGAGGCCTTCCCCTGAGGAAAACATCAGAAGAGCCCTGCTGGATCAGACCAGTGAGGGTCCATCTAGTCTAGCCTCCTGTCTCACTCAGTGGCCAACCAGTTCCTCTGGAGGGCAACAACAGGGCAGAGAGGCTGAGGCCTTCCCCTGAGAACATCAGAAGAGCCCTGCTGGGTCAGACCAGTTAGGGTCCATCTAGTCTAGCCTCCTGTCTCACACAGAGGCTACCCAGTTCCTCTGGAGGGCCAACAACAGGGCAGAGAGGCCAAGGCCTTCCCCTGAGAAGAACATCAGAAGAGCCCTGCTGGATCAGACCAATGAGGGTCCATCTAGTCCAGCCTCCAGTCTCACCCAGTGGCCAACCAGTTCCTCTGGAGGGCCAAAAACAGGGCAGAGAGGCCGAGGCCTTCCCCTGAGTAGAACATCAGAAGAGCCCTGCGGGATAGCCACTGCTGGTCCTCTGCTCCATATTTTTATCTAACCCCCTCTCAAAGCTGGCTATGCTTGTAGCCGTTACCACCTCCTGTGGCAGTGAATTCCACATGTTAATCACCCTTTGCTTCCCTCCCCTTGAGGTTACTCCAACACAGAAATAACTATGTGCACCTCAGTGGCCTTGCCCTCAATGGCCCAGATTTGTCTGATCTCATCAGACCTCAGAAGCTAAGTAGGGTCACCCCTGGTCAGTTCTTAGATGGGAGACCACCAAGGAAGTCCAGGGTCATTACGCAGAGGCAGATGATGGCCAACGACCTCTGAATGTCTCTTACCTTGAAAATCCTATGAGGTTGCCATAAGTTGGCTACAACTCATAGGCACTTTACACACACACCAGCTCAGGGGTGGACCCACCTAAGACTGCCTTGAATTCTGTCCTTTCATCTGACTGCACTCTGAACATGAGTCAGCAGTGGCTAAAAAGGCCGATAAAATTTTTGGGCTGAATCAGCAGAAGGATAGAATCCAGATCATGTGATGCGATGGTATCGCTTTGCTCTGCTCTGGTAAGACCTCCCCTGGAGTCTTGTGTTCAGTTTTGGGCACCACATTTTAAGAAGGATCTAGACAAGCTGGAAGGGGTCCAGAGGAGGCCGACGAAGATGGTGAGGGGTCTGGAGACCAAGTCCTGTGAGGAAAGGTTGAAGGAGCTGGGCATGTTTAGACTGGAGAGGAGGTGGCTGAGAGCTGATAGGATCACCAACTTCAAGTCCTTGAAGGGCTGTCATATAGAAGATGGTGTGGAATTTTCTGTGGCCCCAGAAGGTAGGACCAGAACCATTGGGTTGAAATTAAATCAGAAGAGTTTCCAGCTCAACATTAGGAAGAACTTCCTGACCATTAGAGCGATTCCTCAGTGGAACAGGCTTCCCCCTCAGGAGGTGGTGGGCTCTCCTTCCTTGGAGGTTTTTAAACAGAGGCTAGATGGCCATCTGACAGCAATGAAGATCCTGTCAATTTGTGGGGAGGTATTTGTGAGTTTCCTGCATTGTGCAGGGGGTTGGACTAGCTGACCCTGGAGGTCCCTTCCAACTTTATGATTCTATGACTAGTGTGGAAATATTGGACCAAGAAGGGATAGTTGTGTGGGTCAGGAGGTGTGAGTTTGTGGGATGGGAAGGAGTCCATTGTATCCGAATTTGCAGTACAGGCTCCCTGCGTGTGTTGCAGCCACAGCCGGTTCACCAGCCCGGCTCCTTGACCACATGACTTCCCTTGCTCTTCCTGTAGCCAGGCACCGGGGACTCATCCATCATGCTTAGGGCTTTCTGCCCGGTGCAATCGTTGTGCTGCCACCGGAGTGCATTAATCATCGCAGTGGAGTGGCACGTCTACGGAAGGCAATAGACAAGGAGTTTCCGCGCAACATGGGGATTCTGGCATGTGGAGACGTCGAACGAAAACTGACAGCTACGGGCAACAGCTCATGGTGTGTTTCCGCATAAAGGAGGAGGTGCAGAGGCACATCAGCGACAGAGTGTGTGTGTGTGTGCGTTAAGTGCCGTCAAGTCACTTCCGAATTAATGTCCTCCAAAATGTTCTCTTGTTAACACAGTGCTGATAGAGCTGGGTCTTGTTCGGGTGGGAGGGGGACGCGGGTGTCTCTCTGGATCGCGTCTTGGGCTCCGTGTTTAATACAGTCCTGCCTTACTCGCACTATTGGGGACAGAGAAGCGGCACGGAGCATCGCGGCTTAATAATTCAGCACGGTACATCCTAAAGTGACCGCATTACACAAGTTCTCGTTTATTCCCGTACATTAGACATGCTAGTTTGAGTTTGTAGCCTCCCGCCGAAAACAGCACGAAACATCTCGTACAGTTCTTAAAAGCGCCCCGCGTTCTCTCTGGATGTAAGAGTCATGGAGATTTGCTTGTTCTCCCTCTTCTGAGTTTTCCCAGAGATGTGAAAGAGACTCAGTAAGTCCCAGTACCTGATCTCTGATATCAGATGTGGCCCATTTGAAAACCTCCAAGAGTCCACAGTCTTCCCCTGCAGCCTCTTCCTGCACAAAACTGTTTCCTGTCCTACCCATTAATGCCTTTCTGCTCTTCAGTGGACAGGCTGAAGAACAGACCTGTCTCGTCTTCCTGACGTCTTGTGAAACATTCAAAGACTCTCCCAGGATTCATCCCTTAATCTCCTTTTCTCCCAGGTAAACACACCAAATTCCTTCCGCCTGCCCTCTTTTACAATTTGTCTCCCAGACGCCCCCGACATCTTTCAAGAGCTCCTCTGAATTCTTTCTAGTTCACCGGCTTTGTCCTTAAGCCCCGTCTGCCTTTTGACAGCCTTTGAATCTGGATCTCCAGGCGTTCCATCCCTGGACCCACCATTACCTTCTTCGCCCATGCTCCCCCCCCCCCTTGCCTCCTACCAGGAATTCCTCGGCCTTCACCCTTCTCTCTCTCTCAGCTTCACCTCTTGATCCATCAAGGCGAAAATGGGGGAAAACAAGCGGGCCCTGACGAGGCCGTAAAAGGGCAAAACAAACATCTCTTCTTGGCACAGTGACCTGCCCTTGATCCAAGCCGGCGATGGAAAAGCAGTGGTTCTAGCATCCTTTTCATGCTGGGCCTGAAGCCCAGAAAGTGCTAAGCAAGGCTTAGAGAAGTTTGGCCTTGAGTCACCAGAACAATGGGAAGCAGGTTCTTGGAATCTCCGTCCATGTGTTCAGGACCTGGGAGAGCTCCCAGGGAAGGCAGATGTGGCTCTGAGTGAATTCCGTGCGCAGCTGAGCCCTTTTATCTACAAACCAGGCTTCCTAACTGCCAGAGCCACTCTCTTCAAGTGAAGCTACAGGGAACATAAAGAAGCATTCATCGGACTTACAGCTCTGGGGCACCACTGGGAATGGCCCTTGGTTCTGGCCTTAGTGGTGGTGACCCCCTTCAGGAAGGAAGGAAGGAAGGATGGATGGAGGGAGGGAGGGAGGGAAGACAGGGAGGAAGAAAGGGAAGAAAGGGAGAGAGGGAGGGGGGAAGGGAGGGAAGGAAGGAAGGAGGGAGGGAAGGAAGAAAGGAAGAGAGGGAGGGAGAGAGGGACGGAGGGAAGGAGGGAAGATAGGGAGGGAGGGAGGGAGGGAGGGAGGAAGGAAGGGAGGGAGGGAGGAAGGAAGGAAGGAAGGAAGGAAGGAAGGGAGGGAGGGAGGGAGGGAGGGGGAGGGAAGGAAGGAAGGAAGGAAGGAAGGAAGGAAGGAAGGAAGGAAGGAAGGAAGGAAGGAAGGAAGGAAGGAAGGAAGGAGGGAGGGAGGGAGGGAGGGAGGGAAGGGAAGAAGAAGAAGAAATTGGATTTATACCCTGCCCTATACTATGAATTTCAGAGTCTCAGAGCGGCTCACGATCTCCTTTATCTTCCTCCCCCACAACAGACACCCTGTGAGGTGGGTGGAGCTGAGAGAGCTCTCACAGCAGCTGCCCTTTCAAGGACAACCCCTGCCAGAGCTATGGCTGACCCAAGGCCATTCCAGCAGGTGCAAGTGGAGGAGTGGGGAATCAAACCCAGTTCTCCCAGATAAGAGTCCGCACAATTCCCCACTACACCAAGCTGGCTTGGGGAGTGAGTGGCTGCTTCAGATTCTTTGACCAAAAGATGTCTGAGCTTGGAGAGGTGAGGATCTTGTTGCCCTGAATCTCATGGGGATCTTTACGGTGTTCCCATTCAGGTTCAGGTGATGTTTGCTCTTGGTTTCATCAGAGAAGCTGGTATAACAATTTATTTTAATATTTATTTGTCCAGGCTATTGATACACCATCTTTCTGGTTGGAGAGCTGCCCAAGGTGGTTTACAGAGAGTATGGTATAATTACAATTATCCTGGCTCAAGTGAAGGCCCAGCATGTTCTAACAGAACCATGTAAGATAAATTCCCAACTGGAAATGAACATATGAACCTAGGAAGCTGCCTTCTGCTGAATCAGACCCTCTTTGGTCCATCAGTCTTGTCTACTCAGACCGGCAGTGGCTCTCCAGGGTCTCAAGTTGAGGTTATTCACGCCTATTTGCCCTTTTGAGTTGGAGATGCCGGGGATTGAACCTGGGACCTTCTGCTTACCAAACAGATGTTCTACCACTGAGCCACAGCCCCATTCATGGCTCTCCAGGGTCTCAAGCTGAGGTTTTTCACACTGATTTGCCTGGACCCTTTTTAGTTGTAGATGCCGGGGTTTGAACCTGGGACCTTCTGCTTACCAATAAGATGCTCTACCACTGAGCCACTGTCCCTCCCCAAAGAGTTGTGAACATATGAACATATAAAGCTGCCTTCTACTGAATCAGACTTTCGGTCCATCAAAGTCAATATTGTCTACTCTCCAGGGTCTCAAGCTGAGGTTTTTCATGCCTACTTGCCTGGACCCTTCTGAGTTGGAGATGCCAGGGATTGAACCTGGGACCTTCCGCTTACCAAGCAGATGCTCTACCACTGAGCCACCGTCCCTCCCCATGTGGCCAGGGTGCAGGATGGGGTGGGAGTTTGCATCTCAGCCCCCTGTGTTTCCACCTCAGTGTCTCTTTCTCCTTCTCTCTCTCTCCTTCTCCAAGGCTGTCATTCCGCCGAACATCAAAATGCACAGCTGGCGTTTCTCTGGCTGCTGGTTGTCAATATCAACCAAAGTAGGTCATTGAGGAAGGAGGGGGCGGAGCAGATTCAACTCGATCCCCGGACGGCGCTGCATCAATCAGGGTCAGCTTTGTGACACCGGAAGCAAGACAGGCCTACCGAGTGTTATTCCTCTCCTGGGAAGCAGACTGACCACGATCCTGACCCTTCCAGAAGCAACGAACATCTGCACGGCATATTTCATGCTGGGTTAGCTGCCATTGCTTCCTCCAGAGAATCCTGGGAACTGTAGTTTGGTGGAAGCCCGATGTCTCCATGGTTAGAGATCCTGAGGCCTTTTGCTGAACTATTACAGGATCTCTTAACTCCACTGCAATCTGGTGAGGAAGATTAGGCTGAGAGAGCATGTAATTAGCAAAATGTCTCCCAGAAAGCTTCCATGGTAAAGTGTGGATTTGAACACAGGCTTCTCTCTGCCATGTGAACCCCTAGGATAGTTTCAGAGGGCAGCCACATTCTTCTGCAGTAGATTTGAGTTCAGGAGCACCTTAGAGACAATAGAATCCTAGAATCATAGAATTGGAAGGGACCTCTAGGGTCATCTAGTCCAACCCCCTGCACAATGCAGGAAACTCACAAACACCTCCCCCTAAATTTACAGGGTCTTCATTGCTGTCAGATGGCCATCTAGCCTCTGTTGAAAAACCTCCCAGGAAGGAGAGCCCACCACCACCTCCCGAGGAGGAAGCCTGTTCCACTGAGGAACCGCTGTAATGGTCAGGAGGTTCTTCCTAATGTTGAGCCGGAGATTCTTTCGATTTAATTTCAACCCAACAGATCAACAGAGTCAAACCTCCCTTTGCCAGAGGAAGCCAGTTTGGTGTAGTGGTTAAGTGCGCAGACTCTTATCTGGGAGAACTGGGTTTGATTCCCCACTCCTCCACTTGCAGCTGCTGGAATGGCCTTAAGTCAGCCATAGCTCTCGCAGAGGTTGTCCTTGAAAGGACAGCTTCTGAGAGAGCTCTCTCAGCCCCACCTACCTCACAGGGTGTCTGTTGTAGGAGAGGAAGGGAAAGAAGATTGTGAGACGCCCTAAGACTCTGAGATTCAGAGTGGAGGGTGGAATATAAATCCAACACTCTGAGTCACATAAGAACATAAGAGAAGCCCTGTTGGATCAGGCCAACGGCCCCTCCAGTCCAACACTCTGTGTCACATAAGAACATAAGAGAATCCCTGTTGGATCAGGCCAATGGCCCATCCAGTCCAACACTCTGAGTCACATAAGAACATAAGAGAAGCCCTGTTGGATCAGGCCAATGGCCCCTTCAGTCCAACACTGAGTCACATAAGAACATAAGAGAAGCCCTGTTGGATCAGGCCAATGGCCCACCCAGTTCAACACTCTGTGTCACATAAGAACATAAGAGAAGCCCTGTTGGATCAGGCCAATGGCCCCTCCAGTCGAACACTCTGTGTCTCATAAGAACATAAGAGAAGCCCTGTTGGATCAGGCCAATGGCCCCTCCAGTTGAACACTCTGTGTCACAGAAGAACATAAGAGAAGCCATGTTGGATCAGGCCAGTGGCCCATCCAGTCCAACACTCTGAGTCACATAAGAACATAAGAGAAGCCATGTTGGATCAGGCCAGTGGCCCATCCAGTCCAACACTCTGAGTCACATGAGAACATAAGAGAAGCCCTGTTGGATCAGGCCAATGGCCCCTTCAGTCCAACACTCTGAGTCACATAAGAACATAAGAGAAGCCCTGTTGGTTCAGGCCAATGGCCCATCCAGTCCAACACTCTGTGTCACACATAAGAACATAAGAGAAGCCATGTTGGATCATGCCAATGGCCCATTCAGCCCAACACTCTGTGTCACAGAAGAACATAAGAGAAGCCATGTTGGATCAGGCCAGTGGCCCATCCAGTCCAACACTCTGAGTCACATAAGAACATAAGAGAAGCCATGTTGGATCAGGCCAGTGGCCCATCCAGTCCAACACTCTGAGTCACATAAGAACATAAGAGAAGCCATGTTGGATCAGGCCAGTGGCCCATCCAGTCCAACACTCTGAGTCACATAAGAACATAAGAGAAGCCATGTTGGATCAGGCCAGTGGCCCATCCAGTCCAACACTCTGAGTCACATAAGAACATAAGAGAAGCCCTGTTGGTTCAGGCCAATGGCCCATCCAGTCCAACACTCTGTGTCACACAAAAGAACATAAGAGAAGCCATCTTGGATCATGCCAATGGCCCATTCAGCCCAACGCTCTGTGTCACAGAAGAACATAAGAGAAGCCATGTTGGATCAGGCCAGTGGCCCATCCAGTCCAACACTCTGAGTCACATAAGAACATAAGAGAAGCCATGTTGGATCAGGCCAGTGGCCCATCCAGTCCAACACTCTGAGTCACATGAGAACATAAGAGAAGCCCTGTTGGATCAGGCCAATGGCCCCTTCAGTCCAACACTCTGAGTCACATAAGAACATAAGAGAAGCCCTGTTGGTTCAGGCCAATGGCCCATCCAGTCCAACACTCTGTGTCACACATAAGAACATAAGAGAAGCCATGTTGGATCATGCCAATGGCCCATTCAGCCCAACACTCTGTGTCACAGAAGAACATAAGAGAAGCCATGTTGGATCAGGCCAGTGGCCCATCCAGTCCAACACTCTGAGTCACATAAGAACATAAGAGAAGCCATGTTGGATCAGGCCAGTGGCCCATCCAGTCCAACACTCTGAGTCACATAAGAACATAAGAGAAGCCATGTTGGATCAGGCCAGTGGCCCATCCAGTCCAACACTCTGAGTCACATAAGAACATAAGAGAAGCCATGTTGGATCAGGCCAGTGGCCCATCCAGTCCAACACTCTGAGTCACATAAGAACATAAGAGAAGCCCTGTTGGTTCAGGCCAATGGCCCATCCAGTCCAACACTCTGTGTCACACATAAGAACATAAGAGAAGCCATCTTGGATCATGCCAATTCCCCATTCAGCCCAACACTCTGTGTCACAGAAGAACATAAGAGAAGTCATGTTGGATCAGGCCAATGGCCCCTCCAGTCCAACACTCTGTGTCACATAAGAACATAAGAGAAGCCATGTTGGATCAGGCCAATGGCCCATCCAGTCCTACACTCTGTTCCATACAGTGGCCAAAAAAACCCCAAACCAGGTACTATCAGGAGTACCAGGACACTAGCCTCACACTGTTGGCTCCCCAATACTGCCCTCCCACTGTGACCCTGTCCCTGGACTACCTGAAAGGATGCACTTGGAGCAGTCAAGGTGGCCACCTTGTCCTTATCGTTTTGTATATCTGGGGTAGGGGCACAGTGGTTTGAGAAGGGTCTATAGCCAGTAAACTAGATTGGAGCCCAGAGAACATAAGAACATAAGAGAAGCCATGTTGGATCAGGCCAATGGCCCATCCAGTCCAACACTCTGTGTCACACAGTGGCCAAAAAACCCAGGTGCCATCAGAAGCTCCATCAGTGGGGCCAGGACACTAGAAGCCCTCCCACTGTGCCCCCCCCAAGCACCAAGAATACAGCGCATCACTTGCCCCAGACAGAGTTCCAACAATACGCTGCAGCTAAGTGCCACTGATGGACCTCTGCTCCAGATGCTTATCCAATCCGCTCTTGAAGCTGTCTATGCTTGTAGCCGCCAGTGAACGCCACGTGTTAATCACCCTTTGGGTGAAGAAGTCAGGGCTATTTCCCTTTTCAGAGAAATGTGGGATGTGTTTAGCAATGAGGGGAGGAGGAGAGATGACTCAGCCTTTTCCTCTTGGTCTCTTTCTCCAAGGCCACCTTACCACCCCTCCCTCCTCCCTCCTAACAGCCATGCAATCCACCTCCCCTCTTCACCTGTCACCCCTCTCAGCTGTTTTGCTGAACGTCAGCTCCCGCCTAGCAGGGCCCATGCATCATTGCCTGCTCTCAGCAGCCACGGCTGTTGCCTCTGACCTTTTCTGGCATGCAAAGCACCAAGGGCCTCTGCTGACATCTGCGCCAGCCTGCCGTGTGCGGACATACTGGGAAAGCAGCACCGGGAGAAATACATGAGTCAGCGACGGGTTTCCCTGCTCCCTCCTCTCCTCTCTGCTGCTTGTTGTTAAAGTGGGAGGGCGGAGGGTGAAAGCACCTCTCTGTGTACATCCCATTTGCTAGAAAGCAGAAGGGGAAATGGCTACAAGGAGAGGGCCTTTTATGCATAGAGCTCCAGGTAGGGTTGCCAATTCCCAGGTGGGACCAACACAACCTCAAAAGGGTACACAGCCATGAATGCTGCAAATAACTTATGCACTCAAACACTGATACAAAATGCTTAGCATATTCATAAATACATGAACTCACATGTGCTGACATTTTAAAACACTTCAAGTTTTCAGGTTAAAATTGCTGAGCAGTCAGGTTAAAACGGATAAAAGGAAGTCCTTCTTCACCCAAAGGGGGATTAACATGTGGAATTCACTGCCACAGGAGGTGGTGGCGGCTACAAGCATAGCCAGCTTTAAGAGGGGATTGGATAAAAATATGGAGCAGAGGTCCATCAGTGGCTATTAGCCACAGTGTATATATATGTGTGTGTGTGTGTGTATACACACACACATATATTGGCCACTGTGTGACACAGAGTGTTGGACTGGATGGGCCATTGGCCTGTTCCAACATGGCTTCTCTTATGTTCTTCTGTGACACAGAGTGTTGGACTGGATCGGCCATTGGCCTGATCCAACATGGCTTCTCTTATGTTCTTCTGTGACACAGAGTGTTGGACTGGATGGGCCACTGGCCTGATCCAACAGGGCTTCTGTTATGTTCTTATGTGACACAGAGTGTTGGACTGGATGGGCCATTGGCCTGATCCAACATGGCTTCTCTTATATTCTTCTGTGACACAGAGTGTTGGACTGGATGGGCCATTGGCCTGATCCAACATGGCTTCTCTTATGTTCTTCTGTGACACAGAGTGTTGGACTGGAGGGGCCATTGGCCTGATCCAACATGGCTTCTCTTATATTCTTCTGTGACACAGAGTGTTGGACTGGATGGGCCATTGGCCTGATCCAACATGGCTTCTCTCATGTACTTGGCACATTGCATATATAACTCTCATTTCATCTCACACAAACCCTTAAAGATGCATTAACCATGAGTTCTGGAGATAATTATCACTGGATCCATAGAGTTAACAGTGACTGATTCAAAGTCCATGAAGGATCCAGAGTCCCGTATGGTGGAGGTCTGGCACGACAGAGCACCAGTAAGACCCCATTTCCAGGAGTTGCTTCCTCAGGCGCATTCGTGCTCCAAAATATCCATTCCAAGGCACTAATGTTGCCAATAATTTTAGCACATCACTCAATTTAAGCTCAGCCCGGACCGCTGGTGTACCTAACGCTCAGGTAACTGCCTGAACAGGACTCTGGATCCTTCTTGGGCTTGTTGGCAAGGCGATGTCTCCACTTTTTATTATACTGCCCAGGTTTGCCCAAGGAGCAAACTTCTTTTAATTTCATGGCTGCGGTCACCATCGGCAGTGATCTTGGATCCCAGAAATGTGAAGTCTGTCACGACTTCCACGTCTTCCCCTTCTATTTGCCACGGTGTGATGGGGCCGGATGCCATGATCTTAGGGGTTTTTTTGGTGTTGAGGTCCTACTGAAGAAGAAGAAGAAGAAGAAGATTTTGGATTTATATCCTGCCCTATACTCTGAATCTCAGAGTCTCAGAGCGGTCACAATCTCCTCTTTTTGTTTTAACCAATTTATTGATAGCATATGGTTACAGAACTTAATTTCCCTTCGTTGCTTCCATACTAACCCATATGACTTTTCAATCCCCCCTCCCTCCAATATAGACTTCCCCGAGGTTATAGATTCTAATTCAATACTAAAGATACATCTGACTAATCAAAATTCGTTATATAAATATTTTCCCCCCCTTCTTGCTTCTTCGTTGTTTTTTTTCCCCCCCATTATTACTAAAAAATTGTCCAATGTCTTCTTACATTCGACTCTTTTTCTATATATTCTTTAAACTTCCTCCACTCTTTTTTAAATATCTCCAAATCATAGTCTCTTAATGTTCTAGTTAATTTATCCATTTCACTCCACGATAGACCTTTCATAGTCCAATCCCATTTATCCGGTATTTTTTCTTGCTTCCAAAGCTGCGCATACAATGTCCTAGCAGCTGATAGCAGGTACCAAATTAGAGTCCTATCTTCCTTTGGATATTTTTCTAATTGTAATCCAAGCAAAAATGTCTCTGCAATTTTCTTAAAATCGTAACCCAATATTTTGGAGATTTCTTGTTGTATCATCTTCCAATACTCTTTCGCTTTTTCACATGTCCACCACATATGGAAGAAAGAACCTTCATGTTTTTTACACTTCCAACATCTATCCGACATTTTCTTGCTCATCTTAGCCAATTTTTTCGGGGTCATATACCACCTGTACATCATCTTAAAACAATTTTCTTTTATGCTCTGACAAGTTGATATCTTCATTGAGTTCAATCTCTTCTACCTTCCACAACAAACACCTTGTGAGGTAGGTGGGGCTGAGAGTGCTTTTAGAGCAGCTGCCCTTTGAAGGATGGAGGCTCAGAGCAGCCTATAATCTCCTTTATCTTCCTCCCCCACAACAGACACCCTGTGAGGTGGGTGGGGCTTAGAGAGCTCTGACAGAAGCTGCCCTTTCAAGGACAGCTCTGCCAGAGCTCTGGCTGACCCAAGGCCATCTCAGCAGGTACAAGTGGAGGAGTGGGGAATCAAACCCGTTTCTCCCAGATCAGAGTCCACGCACTTAACCACGACACCAAACTGGCTCTACTGCAAGCTCCAGGATTGGCTACAGCAGGGGTGTGTGACCTAATATGCAAAGGAGCTCCTGCTACAAGAAAAGTCCTAGACAATGCTGGCCTTAGTAGACCGAGGGTCTAATTCAGTCGATGGCAGCATCATGCCTCTGCGCGTTCGTGGCCCAAGGTCACCCAGCTGACTTTATGGGAAGGAGGCAGTCCAAAATCAAACCCAGCTCTCTGGATTAGAGTTCACTGCTCCACACTTGGTCTCCAGCCCAGTAGTACCACAAAGACTCGCACAATTTCGGGGACATAAGCTTTCAAGAGTCAAAGTTCCCTTTGTCAGAAAAGGGGACAAGGAGCAAGATACATAGGAAGGCGCCTTATGCTGAATCAGACCCCTGGTCCATCCAAATTAGCGTTTTCTATCCGGTGGCTCTCCAGAGTCTCAGGCAGAGATAGAATCAGAGAGTTGGAAGGGACCTCCAGGGTCATCTAGTCCAATTCACAAATGCCTCCCCCTTTACACATACATCCCCTGTGACCCCTGCTCCAAGCTCAGAAGATGGCAAAAACCCTCCAGGATCCCTTGCCAAAAACTGGACCAGAGAAATATTGCTGACTGACCCCAAAGTGGCAATCACCATTTTCCAGAGCATGTAAGAAAGGGCCACAAGAGAGCTAATTTGGTATAGTGGTGAAGTGTGCGGACTCTTATCTGGGAGAACTGGGTTTGATTCCCCACTCCTCCACTTGCAGCTGTTGGAATGGCCTTGGGCCAGCCAATGTTCTCGCAGGGGTTGTCCATGAAAGGGCAGCTGCTGTGAGAGCTCTCTCAGCCCTGCCCACCTCACAGGGTGACTGTTGTGGGGGAAGAAGATAAAGGAGATTGTAAGCCGCTCTGAGACTCTGATTCAGAGAGAAGGGCGGGGTATAAATCTGCAATTCTTCTTCTTCTAAGCTCTAATCCAACCCTTTCTGCCCGACTTCTGCGGCCCCAGAAGGCAGGACCAGAACCAAGGGGTGGAAATTAAATCAAAAGAATTTCCGGCTCAACCTGCCTAAATTCACGAAATCAGCATTGCTTGTCAGATGGCCATCTAGTTTTAAAACCTCCGAGGAAGGAGAGTCCACCGCCTCCCGAGAAAGCCTGTCCCACTGAGGAACCGCTCTAACGGTCAGGAAGTTCTTCCTCATGTTGAGCAGGAAACCTTTTTTGATTTAAATTTCAACCCGTTGGTTCTGGCGATCTTTCCCAGCACACCTTTTAAATGGAGGTGCCGGGGATTGAACCCGAGACCTTCTGCGTGCCAAGCAGAGGCTCTACCACTGAACCACGGTCCCTCCTTCAAGCCTACAGTTTGCATCACTCTCCCCCTAACACACACTGAGCGGCCCCAGGCTGTTGCTTGGGAACTTTAACCAGAGAAGTCGCCCCCACCCAACACATCTGCCCTGCAGCTATGCTCATGCTTTTTTAAATTGCCAAATGCTTGTGGGGAAGCCGTTGCTCAGAGAAGAAAAAAAAAGAGAGAGAGAGAGATGCAGGATCCTATAAAGAGAATGTACAGATATACCTGTGTGTTTTTTTTTCATTTCTGTCTTTTCAGGTCACCTGCCTTCCTTGCCTGGCCTTCCCAGTTTGTTGTTTCTTTTGCCGCATTCTGATGCTCTTGAACGCTATGGCTGATTTTTTTTCCTTCCCTAACGATACCGTTTTGATGCACAACAAGCGCAGAGCCGAGCATCACTTTTAACAGCAATCATTCATAAGCAAGTGGAAAAGGGAAAACAAAGAGGATGGTTTCCGTTCTAGCCTGGGGGAGGAGAACCCCATCTCGGAAACGGGGATTCTAAACTCACAAACGCTGTGTTTGCAGAATCCAGCAATAGCGCTACCATGGACAGCTCCCAGATGGCAAACGAGTTGTTCCACCCAAACCCATAGGAGCCTTTCTGGTACCCTGACCTGGAGAACCCAGGCTAACCCAGTCTCATCCAATCTTGGAAGCTAAGTAGCGTTGGCCCTGGTGAGTGCTTGGATGGGAGGCCACCAAGGAAGTCCAGGGTTGCTACGCAGAGGCAGGCAAGGGCCAACCACCTCTGTTTGACTCTACCCTTACTTAGATGGCCCCGGCTAGCCCATTCTCATCAGATCTCAGAAGCTAAGCAGGGTCAGCCCTGGTTAGTCCTTGGATGGGAGCCCACCAAGGAAGTCCAGGGTTGCTACGCAGAGGCAGGCAAGGGCTAACCATCTCTGTTCCTCTCTTGCCTTGACCTGGATGGCTCAGACTAGCCCAGTCTCATCAGACCTTGGGGACAGCCCTGGTGAGTACTTGGATAGGAGACCACCAAGGAAGTCCAGGGTTGCTACGCAGAGGCAGGCAAGGGCCAACCACCTCTGGATGACTCTGCTCAAACCTGGATAGCTCAGGCTAGCCTGCTCTTGGAAGCTAAGCAGGATTGGAACAGGTTGGCATTTGTGGATGGGAGACCACCGAGGAAGTCCAGGGTTGCTACGCAGAGGCAGGCAAGCGGAGACCACGTCTCCTCATCTCCTGCCTTGGGCTGGGTGGCCCAGGCTGGCCTGATCTGGGGAGATCTCAGAAGCTATGCAGGATCAGTCCTGGTCAGTATTTGTTTGGAAAACCGCCAAAGAAGCCCAGGGTTGCTACGCAGAGGCAGGCAATGGCCAACCACCTCGGTTTGACTCTACCCTGACCTAGATGGCCCCGGCTAGCCCATTCTCATCAGATCTCAGAAGCTACGCAGGGTCAGCCCTGGTTAGTCCTTGGATGGGAGCCCACCAAGGAAGTCCAGGGTTGCTACGCAGAGGCAGGCAAGGGCCAACCACATCTGTTCCTCTCTTGCCTTGACCTGGATGGTCCAGCCTAGCCTGATCTCATCAGGCCTCAGGAGCTACGCAGGGTAGGGCCTGATGAGTACGTAGATGGGAGATCACCAAGGAAGACCAGGGGCAAATGAGGAACCACCTCTACTCATCTCTTCCCTCTGACCTGGATGACCCAGGCTGGCCCGATCTTGTCAGAGCTCAAAAGCTAAGCAGGATCGGCCTTGGTCAGTGTTTGGATGGGAGACCACCAAGGAAGCCCAGGGTCATGAGGTGGAGGCAGGCAATGGTAAGTAATGGATTGGATGAGCATATGGAGCAGAGGTCCATCAGTGACTATTATATAGAGGACTGTCCTATAGAGGATGGGGTGGAATTGTTTTCTGTGGCCCCAGAAGGTAGGACCAGAACCAAGGGGTGGAAATTAAATCAAAAGAGTTTCCGGCTTAACATTAGGAAGAACTTCCTGACCGTTAGAGCAGTTCCTCTGTGGAATAGGCTTCCTTGGGAGGCAGTGGGCTCTCCTTCCTTGGAGGTTTTTAAACAGAGGCTAGATGGCCATCTGACAGCAATGAAGATCCTGTGAATTTATGGGGAGGTGTTTGTGAGTTTCCTGCATTGTGCAGGGGGTTGGACTAGATGACCCTGGAGGTCCTTCCAACTCTAGGATTCTAGAATTCTTCAGAACGTGGTGGGCTCTCCTTTCTTGGAGGTTTTTAAACAGGCTAGATGGCCACCTGATAGCAATGAGGATCCTGTGAATTTAGGGGGAGGTGTTTGTGAGGTTCCTGCATTGTGCACGGGGTTGGACTAGATGACCCTGGAGGTCCCTTCCAACTCTAGGATTCTGTGATTCTTCAGGAGGTGGTGGGCTCTTCTTCCTTGGAGGTTTTTAAACAGGCTAGATGGCCATCTGACAGCAATGAAGATCCTGTGAATTTAAGCGGAGGTATTTGTGAGTTTAGAGCAGTTCCTCGATGGAATAGGCTTCCTCCTTGGGAGGTGGTGGGCTCTCCTTCCTTGGAGGTTTTTAAACAGAGGCTAGATGGGCATCTGACAGCAATGAGGATCCTGTGAATTTAGGGGGAGGGGTTTGTGAGGTTCCTGCATTGTTCTTTCATCTTCGACGGGCGAAGCAGTTGGCCCCCTTCCTGGAGCGCCGTGACCTAGCAATGGTGATCCACGCTACGGTCACCTCGAGACTGGACTACTGCAACGCCCTCTACATGGGGCTGCCCTTGTGCCGAACTCGGCGGCTGCAGCTGGTGCAGAATGTGGCGGCTAGGCTGTTGCTGGGGCTCCCAAGGTGGGAGCACATACAGCCGGGGCTACGCGGACTGCACTGGCTGCCAGTGGCATACCGAGTTCGCTACAAAGTGCTCGTCATCACCTTTAAAGCCCTATATGGCCGAGGACCTACCTACCTGAGGGACCGTCTCTCCCCATATGAGCCCCAGAGAGCGCTGAGGTCAGCTGGAAAAAACCAGCTGAATGTCCCTGGGCCAAGGGAGGCCAGATTGAAGGCCACCCGGGATCGGGCCTTCTCTGTCACAGCTCCACTGCTGTGGAATCAACTCCCTGAGGAGGTGCGGGCCCTACGATGCTTAGATCAATTCCGTAGGGCCTGTAAGACCCACCTTTTCAAGATGGCCTTCAACTAGTGACAAAGCTAGGAAATGCTGCTGAAAATGCTTTTAGTCACTGAATTCCACTGAAGATCTAATGTTTATAACGCCACATTGTTAAATGTTAATTTTAATAATCTATAATTTGTTTTAACCATGTTTTTATAAGTATAACTGATGTACAGTGCATTTTATGTTGTGAGCCACCCTGAGCCTGCTTCGGCGGGGAGGGCGGGATAGAAATAAAAAATTATTATTATTATTATTATTATTATTATTATTATTATTATTATTATTATTATTATTATTATTATTATTATTATGCAGGGGGTTGGACTAGATGACCCTGGAGATCCCTTCCAACTCTATAATTCTTAGCCCTGGGTGAGATTCTTGTTGGGGTCTGGGGGCCATGTCGTCATGCCTCTGTCCTGCAGAGATCTGCTCAAACCGAGCCCCACCACGGCTAAGAATACCTGACCTAGTTGTCTCTCAGTGACTCCCCAGATGGCTCCAGGCTATGTAGTGGATGCAGAGGAGAACAGATTGAGGCCTGCTGCAGGGAGGCAGGACGGATCCCTCCCGAGGAGCCAGGGTGAGTTTGCAGCTATGGCAGTCACGGGGGGGGGGAGGAGGGGGGAGGGCGGGCCCTCACCCCATAAGGCCAGGCGGGCATCCTCTTGGGCCCGGCTGTCAAAAACGCTTCGATCAGACCCCAGAGGATCAGCTGTGAGTCATGCAACTCCCACGTTGCAAAGTCAGGTGAAGGACTCTCCAATGCGGTTTTCTGGGTCAGGGTCTCTGGAAGGCACACACCATTCCCGGCGCGTGAAGCGAGAAAAGCAGCCCTCTCTCAAGCCCCAGAGCTCCCTCAGTTTGAACTCAGCAGCATCCACAGCAGCAGCCCCCAACCTTTTTCCAGGGACCAGTTTTGTGGAAGATAATTTTTCCAGGGACCAGGGCAGGGAAGGGGGGGGGGATGTTTTCAGGATGATACAATTGTGCACTTCATTTCTATTCGTTTGGTGTGGTGGTGAAGTGTGTGGACTCTTATTTGATTCCCCACTCCTCCACTTGGAGCTGCTGGGGTGGCCTTGGGTCAGCTATAGCTCTCACACAGCTGTCCCTGAAAGGGCAGCTTCTGTCAGAGCTCTCTCAGCTCCACCCACCTCACAGGGTGTCTGTTGTGGGGGAGAAAGGACATGGAGACTGTGAGCCACTCTGAGACTCTGAAATTCGGAGTGGATGGCAGGATATAAATCCAATGTCTTTTTCTTTAGGGGAGGGACGGTAGCTCAGTGGTAGAGCATCTGCTTGGGAAGCAGAAGGTCCCAGGTTCAATCCCTGGCATCTCCAAAAAAGGGTCCAGGCAAATAGGTGTGAAAAACCTCAGCTTGAGACCCTGGAGAGCCGCTGCCAGTCTGAGAAGACAATACTGACTTTGATGGACCAAGGGTCTGGTTCAGTATAAGGCAGCTTCATATGTTCATATGTTATTATTATTATTATTATTACTAAATTGTAATATATAATGAAATAATTATACAACTCACGGCCCGGTCGCTAACAGGCCATGGGCTGGTACTGGTCCACAGCTCGGGGGTTGGGGACCTCTGATCTACAGGGCCTGGGGCTCAGCTGCAATGCCTCTGAGCATGTGCAAAGTGCTTCGCTTTGCATTCTCCTACTCCTTAACTGGATAGACCAGGCGAGCCCGATTTCATCAGATCTCAGAAGTTAAGCTGGGTCTGCCCTGTAGAAGAAGAGGTGGTTTTTATACACCACTTTTTCCTAGCCTGAGGAGTCTCCAAGCCTTCCCTTCCTCCTCCCACAACAGGCACCCTCTGAGGTTGGTGGGGCTGAGAGAGCGCTGAGAACTGGGACTGACCCAAAGTCGCCCAGCAGACATCATGGAGAGGAGGAGTGGGGAATCAAACCCAGTTCTCTGGATAAGAGGCCACTGCTCTTAACTATGAGAGCCAGTTTGGTGTAATGGTTAAGTGCACGGACTCTTATCTGGGAGAAGCGGGTTTGGTTCCCCCCTCCTCCACTTGCACCTGCTGGAATGGCCGTAGAATCATAAAATCCTAGAGTTGGAAGGGACCTCCAGGGTCATCCAGCCCAACCCCCTGCACAATGCAGGAAACTCACAAATGCCTCTCCCTAAATTCACAGGATCCTCATTGCTGTCAGATGGCCATCTAGCCTCTGTTGAAAAATCTCCAAGGAAGGAGAGCCCACCACTTCCCGAGGAAGCCTGTTCCACTGAGGAACCAGTCTAACGGTCAGGAAGTTCTTCCTAATGTTGAGCCGGAAACTCTTTTGATTTAATTTCAGCCCACTGGTTCTGGTCCTACCT
This sequence comes from Heteronotia binoei, assembly GCF_032191835.1. Lineage (NCBI taxonomy): Eukaryota > Metazoa > Chordata > Lepidosauria > Squamata > Gekkonidae > Heteronotia > Heteronotia binoei. The sequence continues at coordinate 54,240,962 of NC_083239.1, read as the reverse complement.
TCCGGGGTCACAGGAAACAATTCCACACCATCCTCTACATGACAGTCCTTCAAGTCCTTGAAGATGGTGATCCTATCACCTCTCAGCCGCCTCCTCTCCAGGCTAAACATCCCCAGCTCCTTCAACCTTTCCTCATAGGACTTGGTCTCCAGACCCCTCACCATCTTCGTCGCCCTCCTCTGGACCCCTTCCAGCTTGTCTAGATCCTTCTTAAAATGTGGTGCCCAAAACTGAACACAAGACTCCAGGGGAGATCCTACCAGAACAGAGCAAAGCGATACCATCACATCATGTGATCTGGACACTAGACTTCTCTTGATACAGCCCAAAATTGCATTTGCCTTTTTAGCCACCGCATCACACTGTTGACTCAGCAGCTTCTGGGAGAGCTCTATCAGCCCTACCTACCTCCAAAGCAGCCATTTTATCCAGGAGAGCTGATCTCTGTTGCCTGGAGAGCAGTTGTAACTTTGGGGAAGCTCCAGGCCCCATCTAGAGGTTGGCATCCACACTTCAGAAAGCCCCTTTGCTGCCCGTTGGAAGAGTCTGAGCCCAGCGATATGAACGAAGGGCCTGGCACTGTCTTACATTTGTATTTTCCTGGGAACCTGGCCATTCGCCTTCCATTCACCCCTTTGCTGTGCTCTCTTTACTGTAAGAGATAGATAGACAGACAGACAGATAGATAGATAGACAGACAGACAGACAGACAGTCTAGATCAGGGGTCCTCAACCTACGGCCCGCGGGCCAGATGCGGCCCGCTGAGGACGTTTATGCGGCCCGCCGGGTTATGGCAAAATCAGACCGGAAGTGACGTTCGACCTAAACTTGCGTTAGCAACGCACACTTCCAGCACTGGGCTGAGGCGGCGGAGACAGAGTGTGAGGTGATACCGAGGTGAGGTGAGTTCCCAGGCCAGGGTGTGTGGTGTGGGGAAGGGAGAGAGATGCAGAAGACGGAGAACTGACGGCCCGCGGCCTTGTACAGTAACGGCAGTCCGGCCCTCCAACAGTCTGAGGGACAGTGAACTGGCCCCCTATTTAAAAAGGTTGAGGACCCCTGGTCTAGATAGATAGACAGACCAGACAGACAGTCTAGATAGATAGATAGATAGATAGATAGATAGATAGATAGATAGATAGATAGATAGATAGATAGACAGACAGACAGACAGACAGACAGACAGACAGACAGACAGACAGACAGACAGACAGACAGACTAAACAGACAGTCTAGATAAATAGACAGACTAGACAGACAGATAGATAGATAGATAGATAGATAGATAGATAGATAGATAGATAGATAGATAGATAGATAGATAGATAGATAGATAGATAGATAGGCAGGCAGGCAGGCAGGCAGGCAGGCAGGCAGGCAGGCAGGCAGGCAGGCAGGCAGGCAGACAGACAGACAGACAGACAGACAGACAGACAGACAGACAGACAGACAGACAGACAGACAGACAGACAGACAGACAGACAGACAGACAGACAGACAGACAGATAGATAGATAGATAGATAGATAGATAGATAGATAGATAGATAGATAGATAGATAGATAGATAGATAGATAGACAGACTAGACAGACAGACAGACAGACAGACAGATAGACAGGCAGGCAGGCAGGCAGGCAGGCAGGCAGGCAGGCTGGCAGGCAGACAGACAGAGAGACAGACAGATAGATAGATAGATAGACAGACTAGACAGACAGACAGACAGTCTAGATAGATAGACAGACAGGCAGGCAGGCAGGCAGGCAGGCAGGCAGGCAGGCAGACAGACAGACAGACAGACAGACAGACAGACAGACAGACAGACAGACAGACAGACAGACAGACAGACAGACAGATAGATAGATAGATAGATAGATAGATAGATAGATAGATAGATAGATAGATAGATAGATAGATAGATAGATAGATAGATAGATAGATAGACAGACTAGACAGACAGACAGACAGACAGATAGACAGGCAGGCAGGCAGGCAGGCAGGCAGGCTGGCAGGCAGACAGACAGAGAGACAGACAGATAGATAGATAGATAGACAGACTAGACAGACAGACAGACAGTCTAGATAGATAGACAGACAGACAGACAGGCAGGCAGGCAGGCAGGCAGGCAGGCAGACAGACAGACAGACAGACAGACAGACAGACAGACAGACAGACAGACAGACAGACAGACAGACAGACAGACAGACAGACAGACAGACAGACAGATAGATAGATAGATAGATAGATAGATAGATAGATAGATAGATAGATAGATAGATGAGAAAGAGAGAGAGAGAGAGATTCCTTTTGCGATAATTTATTTGCAGATTCTTTAGTCAGATTGCCTTCCCCCACCATCCTCACTCTTTCCAAAGGTTTGGGGCAGGCCAAGTTTCCCACCAGTCCCCCACAACGAGGGCCGGGGTGCAAATCGCCTCGTGTGCCTTCCCCTTCTCAAAGCGGCCGTCTCTGAGGGCTTCCCATGGCCCCCCCTGACTCAACCCTCTCCTTCCTCAAGGCAGAACAACCGCATATCCCCTCGCCTCACACCCTCAAACGGCCTTGAAAGATGCTCGGGAGCTGCTGATAAATCTCACCCTCCGTGGGCATACCGCATTGTCTCAGCACAACGGTGTGATGTCCCCAACGGGCCTTCCTTGGCCCTCTGCTGAGGTTGGGCTGTGATTTTTCCCACAGGGAAAAACAGCCAGAGGCTGCTGAAGTGTTCTCACGCCTCCAAAGCATCGTTTGGTCCCATCTTAGTTTCAGTGCATCATGCCCACACATTTCGGTGGAGAGTTATCCCCTCTCCCTTAGTGGAGGAAGGAGAGAGATGACTGGTAGATGAAACATGCACTCTAGCCAGCTCTTTCAGCACAGGTGGGCCAAATTTGAATCCAAAATCACAGCATTCCAGAGGAAATGGGGGCAAAACGTTTGCTAGAAAGGAAGCAGTCAAATCTAGGGACGACCCTATGCCAGCAAAGGCAAACCTCATAAGTACCTAAGAACATCAGAAGAGCGCTGCTGGATCAGACCATTAAGGGTCCATCTAGTCCAACCTCCTGTCTCACACAGTTCCTCTGGAGAGCCAATAGCAGGGCAGAGAGGCTGAGGCCTTCCCCTGAGAAGAACATCAGAAGAGCCTTGCTGGGTCAGACCAGGGAGGGTCCATCTAGTCCAGCCTCCTGTCTCACACAGTGGCCAAGCAATTCCTCTGGAGGGCCAACAACAGGGCAGAGAGGCCGAGGCCTTCCCCTGAGGACATCAGAAGAGCCCTGCTGGATCAGACCAGTGAAGGTCCATCTAGTCCAGCCTCCTGTCTCACACAGTGGCCAAGCAATTCCCCTGGAGGGCCAACAACAGGGCAGAGAGACCGAGGCCTTCCCCTGAGGACATCAGAAGAGCCCTGCTGGATCAGACCAGTGAAGGTCCATCTAGTCCAGCCTCCTGTTTCACACAGTGGCCAAGCAATTCCTCTGGAGGGCCAACAACAGGGCAGAGAGGCCGAGGCCTTCCCCTGAGGACATCAGAAGAGCCCTGCTGGTGCAGACCAATGAGGGTCCATCTAGTCCAGCCTCCTGCCTCACACAGGGGCCAACCAGTTCCTTTGGAGGGCCAACAACATGGGAGAGAGGCTGAGGCTTTCCCTTGAGAAGAACATCAGAAGAGCCCTGCTGGGTCAGACCAATGAGGGTCCATCTAGTCCAGCCTCCTGCCTCACACAAGGGCCAACCAGTTCCTCTGGAGGGCCAACAACAGGCCACCAAGGCTACTGGGTGTGGGAGGTAAGCCTCTAAAGCAGGGGTGTCAAACTCATTTGTTACGAGGGCCTAATCCGACATAAATGAGATTTTGTCGGGCCGGGCCATGTGAATCACAAAATGTCATGCCAGGTAGCAGAGAGATAAATTTATAAAGGATATGGACAAACACAATTCAAGATTTTAAAAAAAAAATTAAAATAAACCATGCTTAAAATATTAGTCCTGGTTGGTCTTAAAGGTGCTTTCTTTGTATCTCTCCCATGGGATCCAGAGAACTGGGCAAAGGAAGCTCCGCCTCTTTCCTTCCTTCTCCAGGGGACCAGGAAGGGGAGGAGCCTCAGTCAATAGAAGAGAGATTTAGCTCAGTAGCTCTAGCTCTGCTGTGTGATTGAGAGAGCCTGGCAAAGCAAGCTCTCTCTCCTCCTCTTCCTCCCCCAAAGGAGGAGCTTCAGCCAATGGAGAAAATTGAGGTTTTGCTGTGTCGCTCCTGTGCGACTAAGCAAGCCTGGCAAAGCAACCTGTGATGCAGAAGGAAGCAAGAGAGAGGGAGAAGGAAGCAGATGACAGCCAGTTTCTTGGGGGTCTGATAGGAGCCTGATTCAGCCTCCGGGCTTCACGTTTGACACCCCAGCTCTAAAGGCGTCCCACATGTGGTTCAAGCCAGGCCTTTCCTTCTGGCTGCCAAAGAGCTTCGGTGTGTCTGAAGGACATTGCCCTGCTCCAGTTGCTGGGCAGTCCAGACATTTTCTCTCACTGCAGGCCCTTGCGTTACGTGGAGAGCAACTGCATAAGGGTCAGAAAGAAGAGGCAGGGGGGTTCACAGCCTGGGGTAAAGCCAAAACGTGTTAAGTTTACAAAAACCACTCTCTCTGACAGCTGGAAACGTTATGCATTTTTCACCGTCTTCTTTCAAGAGCTCTGGGATGGAGACGCGCCGTTTGCGTGAGTGACAGCTGCTCGTACAGATGGATAGTCAGAGAGACGGGTGCCCACCAGAAGGGGTAATCTATTCAGACAGTGCCCCTCTCTGTCTTGCCCCCACGGAGTCCTTGTTTCCCCCAAAGATGCTGGTGGCCATCGGTCCCCATGGCTCCCTGGAGAGAACAAATCCTTTGTGGAAATACCCATACCTGCCCTCCATTGCTGCCCCCAACACACACACCACACGGCCCCAGGGAGTCAGCCTCCCAGATGTGCTTCCGTGGGGCAAATTCAGAGACCACCCCAAAGAAGAACTGGACGGATGGACAAACTGGCAGGCATGATTTCTAAAGAGGCCCGGACTATCCGCCGGTTGCCATGGAAACTGGCGGTGGAGTCACTGTTCTGTTGGGGGGGGGCGGATGGATGTGAGTTTGAGGAAAGGGGGGCTTCTGGACTCTGCCTTCAGAGGGGGAAACTGTAAGATGAAACCCTGCCATTCAACTGAGCCCAGTGTGGGTAGTGGGGAAGGAGAATCCCCCCCTGCTAAGTCACCCGGGCTGAATGTTGCCCAGAATCGAAAAATCCTTGGGGCAGGTGAAACCAAAATTTTTCTCTTAAGGAAGCCCACTCCCTTAGCTAAGAATTAGGGCCACCTCACAGTAGAATCATAGATTAGGAAGGGACCTCCACGGTCATCTAGTCTAACCCCCTGCACAAGGCAGGAAACTCACAAACACCTCCTCTTGAATTCACAGGATCCCCGTTGCTGTCAGATGACCATCTAGCCTCTGTTTAAAAACCTCCGAGGAAGGAGAGCCCACCACCTCCCAAGGAGGAAGCCTGTTCCACTGAGGAATCGCTCTAACGGTCAGGAAGTTCCTCCTAAGGTTGAGACGGAAACTCTTTTTGATTTAATTTCAACCATTGGTTCTGGTCCTACCTTCTGGGGCCACAGAAAACAATTCCACCCCATCCTCTAGATGACAGCCCTTCAAGTACTTGAAGATGGTGATCCTATCACCTCTCAGCCGCCTCCTCTCTAGGCTAAACAGGCCCAGCTCCTTCAACCGAGTAAGGGTTGGGAGCCCATGTCTAGAAAGAGATGGCGATTCCCACTGAATGAGCCCAGGGTTCAGCATTGGGGGCTGCATGAAATCTGGCATATTGCCACTGAAGCAATAGTGAGATGATTTTGGAGCATGAGTGCCAAAGTTGCGTGCTTGCCCTTGAAGCAAGAAGCAGTTGGCATGCTGTGCGAATGCAAAGCGTTGAGTTCGGTAGCACCGTGGAGAGTAAGGTTTCGGGATGAAGAAAGATTGCATATTTTCAAACCAGTTTTGTGGCGTTTGTGCACTCTGCGCATGCTCAGAAACAGAGAAAGCATTTTTTGCAAACATTAGGAAGAACTTCCTGACAGAGCGGTCCCTCAGTGGAACAGGCTTCCTCCTCGGGAGGTGGTGGGCTCTCCTTCCTTGGAGGTTTTCAAGCAGAGGCTAGATGGCCATCTGAGAGCAATGAGGATCCTGTGAGTTTAGGGGGAGGAATTTGTGAGTTTCCTGTATTGTGCAGGGGGTTGGATTAGATGACCTGGGGGTCCCTTCCAACTCTGTGATTCCATGAAGTGCGCATTGAAAGCTTGTTCCCTGGAAAATATTGGTGGTCTTTCAGGAGCTCCTGGGCTCAAATTTAGCCTTTCTGCCTAAAGATTAACTTCCACCTTGTATCTTGGGGGGGGGGGGGCGGCATAGGGCAGAAAGCTTCACCAAAAGGCAGGGAAGATGATATTGGATGATACTGGATTTATATCCCGCCCTATACTCTAAAACTCAGAGTGGCTCACAATCTCTTTTACCTCCCCCCCCCCACTACAACAGACACCCTGTGAGGTGGGTGGGGCTGAGAGAGCTCTCCCATAAGCTGGCCTTTCAAGGACAACTCCTACGAGAGCTATGGCTGACCCAAGGCCATTCCAGCAGCTGCAAGTGGAGGAGTGGGGAATCAAACCCCGTTCTCCCAGATAAGAGTCCGCACACTAATCTGTGGGATAAGAGTCCGTGCACTTAACCACTATCACTATACCAAACTGGCAAACTGTGTCATATTTATATATATACACACACCCACACACACACTGTGGCTAACAGCCACTGATGGACCTCTGCTCCATATTTTTATCCAATCCCCTCTTGAAGCTGGCTATGCTGGCAGCCACCACCACCTCCTGTGGCAGTGAGTTCCACATGTTAATCACCCTTTGGGGAAAGGGATGGGAAGACACAGACCTAGGGACAGGCAGGGCTTCTGGAAGGTTGCAGGGTTGTCAGCTCCAGACTGGGAAATTCCTGGAGATTTTGGGAAGCACGTGGTTGAGGGAAAGCAGGGCAGGTCCTTACATATAACACCATATTTATAATGCCAGTCTGCCCTCCATGATCTCTGTAGCCATGAAATTAAGAGATGTTTGCTCCTTGGGAGGACAGCTATGGAGAACCTGGGCAGTATAATAAAAAGCAGAGACATCACCCTGCCAACAAAAGTCCGTATAGTCCAAGCGATGGTATTCCCAGTCGTCATGTATGGCTGTGAGAGCTGGACCATAAGGAAGGCCGAGCGCAGAAGAAGAGATGCTTTTGAGCTGCAGTGCTGGAGAAGGCTCTTGAGAGTCCCTTGGACTGCAAGAAGATCCAATCAGTCAGTCCTAAGGGAAATGAACCCAGACCGTTCCCTGGGAGGTCAGATGCTGAAGCTGAAGCTCAAATACTTTGGCCACCCAATGAGAAGGTAGCATTCACTGGAGAAGATCCTGATGCTGGGAAAGACATCACCCTGCCAACAAAAGTCCATATAGTCAAAGCGATGGTATTCCCAGTAGTCATGTATGGCTGTGAGAGCTGGACCATAAGGAAGGCCGAGCGCAGAAGAAGAGATGCTTTTGAGCTGCGGTGCCGGAGAAGACTCTTGAGAGTCCCTTGGACTGCAAGAAGATCCAGTCAGTCAGTCCTAAGGGAAATCAACCCAGACTGTTCCTTGGAAGGTCAGATGCTGAAGCAGAAGCTGAAGCTTGAATGATATTGAGAGCCAGTTTGGTGCAGTGGTTAAATGCGGAAACGTTTATCTGAGAGAACCGGGTTTGATTCCCCACTCCTCCTCTTGCACCTGCTGGAAAGGCCTTGGGTCAGCCATAGCTCTCGCAGGAGTTGTCCCTCAAAGGGCAGCTGCTATGAGAGCCCTCTCAGCCGCACCCACCTCAGAGGGTGCCTGTTGTAGGGGAGGAAGGTAACGGAGATTGTGAGCCGCTCTGAGACTCTGAGATTCGGAGCGGAGGGCGGGATATAAATCCAATATCTTCTTCTTCTTGGCAACCAAATGAGAAAGGAGCCCTCACTGGAGAAGACCCTGATGCTGGGAAAGACAGAAGGCAAAAGAGGAGATGGCTGGACAGCATTACTGATGCAACAAACACGGATTTGAGCCGACTTCAGAGGATGGTGGAAGACAGGAGGGCCTGGCATGACCTGGTCCAGGGGGTCGCAAAGAGTCGGACTCGACCTTGCGACTGAACAACAACAACTTCAAGCCTGGAGATCAGTTGCAACTGCAGGAGATCTCCAGCCACTCCCTGGAGGTTAGCAACCACAGCTGGTGGAGCTATGAGGGCCGAACTGGATCCCTGATTCTAGATCCCTCAATTGGGGGGGGGGGAGAGTCTGGGATCCAGGCCAACTGGGTGGGGGTGGCAGAACAGACAGGTTGGCTGCATGAAACCAACGGATTTGGAAAAGTCGTCGCACGCTTTAGGCTAGAAGCCCTCTCTCTTTGGCAGCTCCGAAACCCCGCTGCCCCTTGCCTCCTTCCCTGGCCCTCCCCTCCCCCTCCCCCTTTCCCGAAATCTGTAGCAGATGGGATGGGAAGAAGGTGCGGAGAGCAGGGGGGGGGCCGCTACCCAGGAAGGACAGAGACTTCTATTGCGGCTTGAGCCATCATCGTGAGCAAACCTGTTTCCATGGAGATGCTCCATCCGTAGCCACAGTTTGGGGGAGGGAGGGAGAAGGGAGGGGAGGCAAGTGCCACGCAGAGCTCAGAGGGTGGGGGGATTCCCTAGGCAGGCAGCAGAGGAAGGGGGATTCCAAGGTAACGAGGCCTTTTCCTGCCCCCCACCCCCGAATTCCCCGGGTTCCACAGACTGCCTTCTCTTTGCAGCTGCCTGCAGGGAAACAGACGCCCAATGTTTGTGGACGCCCTTTAGGGTTTGGGGGGCGGGGGGGAGGAGGAAATACAGAGGAGGAGGAGGAGGAGAAGAAGAAGAAGAAGAAGAAGAAGAAGAAGAAGAAGAAGAAGAAGAAGAAGAAGAAGAAGAAGAAGAAGAAGAAGAAGAAGAAGAAGAAGACGACGACGACGACGACGACGACGACGACGACGACGACGACGACTGCAGATTTACACCCTGCCCTTCTCTCTGAATCAGAGACTCAGAGCGGCTTACGATCTCCTATATCAGGGGAGTCAAACATGCAGTTCGGGAGCTGAATCAGGCCCCTGGAGGGCTCCTATCAGGTCCCTGAGCAACTGGCTGTCATCTGATTCCTTCTCCCTATATCTTGCTTCCTTCTGCATAACAGCTAGTTTCGCAAGGCATGCTCAATTGCACAGGAGCTACAGAGAAAAACCTCTGTTTTCTCCATTGGCTGAGGCTCCTCCCTTGGGGAGGAAGGGGGGAGGAATAGCTTGCTTGGCCAGGCTCTCTCAATTGCACAGCAGAGCTATTGAGTCAAGCCTCTTTTCCTTCTATTGGCTGAGGCTTCTCCCCCACTCACCCCAGTCCCTGGAGAAGGAAAGAGGCGGAGCTTCCTTCGCCCAGTTCCCAGGATCCCATGGGAGAAATACAAAGAAAGCACCTTTAAGACCAATGAGTGCTAACATTTTAAGATGTTTTTAAAAAATATATTTGTGTTTGTCTCTGTTCTTTATAAAACTTATATCTCTGCTACCTGAACTTAAATAGGTACAAACATGGCTCAGCCCGACATGGCTCAGCTCACCAAGGTCTCCTTTATGCCAGATGCGGCCCTCAAAACAAATGAGTTTGACACCCCTGTCCAATATCTTCTCCCCGCACAACAGGTACCCTGTGATGTGGGTGGGGCTGAGAGAGCTCTCCCAGAAGCTGCCCTTTCAAGGACAGCTCTGTGAGAGCTCTGGCTGACCCAAGGCCATTCCAGCAGGTGCAAGTGAAGGAACGGGGAATCAAACCCGGTTCTCGCAGAGAAGAGTCCGCACACTTAACCACTACACCAAACTGGAGGGGAGGGGGCTGAGGAAGACCCTGCAGAGGTGCAGAAGCAAAGATTTGACAGGCATTTCCCTCGCAGCTCTTCTGCACCTGACTCCCCCCCCAAAACCAAAATCTCTGGGCCGCCGTCAGCCCCACCCCTCACTTCTGCCAGTACCGAGCCTTGAGATGCTGCTGCGGCCACACCAGCCTTTGGCTAGGGCAGGTAGGGTTGCCAAGTCCAATTCAAGAAATATCTGGGGACTTTGGGGGTGGAGCCAGGAGACATTACAGGTGGAGCCAAGATCAAGGCTGTGACGAGCATAATTGAACTCCAAAGGGAGTTCTGGCCCTCACATTTAAAAGGATAGCACACCTTTTCAATGCCTTCCTTCCATAGGAAATAATGAAGGATAGGGGCACCTTCTTTTGGGGCTCATAGAATTGAACCCCCTGGTCCAATCTTTTTGAAACTTTGGGAGTGTTTTGGGGAGAGGCACTAGATGCTATACTGAAAAGTTGGTGCCTCTACCCCCAAAACGCAGCCCCCCCAGAGCACCAGATACCCGCAGATCAATTCTCCATGATTTTCTATGGGAATAAATCTCCATAGGGAATAACAGAGTTCCCAGGAGACATTTCCCTCCCCTCCCCCCGCTTTCTGACGACCCTGAAGCGGGGGGAGGGTCTCCAAACCGGGGGATCCCCTGCCCCCACCTGGGGATTGGCAACCCTAAGAGCAGGAGTCTCCAACACGGTGCCCCTGGGCACCATGGTGCCCGCTGACACCTTCCCTGGTGCCCGCCAAGGTCTTTTGGAAAGCGGGCAGGGCTGGGTGAAACTTGTGCCCAGCAGGAGTTCTGGCTGGCTGCGCAGACGAAAAAGCAACCCACTGAGCAGAGCATCTGCCTGAAATGTGGAGGGTGTCCAATTCCGAATGACACATAAACGTGCGCGTTGTGGCTGGCCCCGCCTTCTGCGCCAGCTGTTTTGTAGGCGTGCCCCTCACCCAGTTCCAGAGGGGTCTGCAGGCTTGAAAATTTAATGTAATGTCATTTAATTTGTCGATTTATACCCCGCCGTATCCTGCAAGCGGGCTCCGGGCAGCTTGCGACATTAAGAAACCTTGCAAGACATCAAACAAACGACATCCAAACAAGATAATCTCTTAATTACAGAATTAATAGAAACCACATCGTTTGCAACAAATAGGCCACATATAGGCTGGTGATGTTCAGCATAACGTAAGCATAAGCTGCTGGGGGGAGTTTTGATTACAGGGGACACCTGCTGGATCAATTAAAAGCCTGGCGGAAGAGTTTTGTCTTACAGGCCCTGCGAAACTTGGATAAGTCCCGCAGGGCCCGGATCTCCAGCGGGAGCTCATTCCACCAGGTAGGGGCCTGGACCGAAAAGGCCCTGCCCCTTGTTGAAGCCAGTCGGGTGTCCCTAGGCCAAGGGACCATAGGGTTGCCAATCCCCAGGTGGGAGCAGGGGATCCCCCAGTTTGGAGGCCCTCCCCCCGCGTCAGGGTCATCAGGAAGCGGGAGGGAGGAGGGAAATGTCTGCTGGGAACTCTATTGTTCCCTATGGAGATGTATTGCCCTAGGAAATAATGGAGAATGGATCCGCGGGTATCTGGGGCTCTCGGGGGGCTGTTGTTTGAGGTAGAGGCTTCTCCCCAAAATACCCTCCAAGTTTCAAAAAGATTGGACCAGGGGGTCCAATTCTATGCGCCCCAAAAGAAGGTGCTCCTATCCTTCATTATTTCCTATGGAAGGAAGGCATTTCAAAAGGTGTGTGGTCCCTTTAACTGTTATGCCCAGAACTCCCTTTGGAGTTCAATGACGCTTGTTGCAACCTTGTTCCTGGCTCCACCCCCAATGTCTCCTGGCTCCACCCCCAACGTCTCCTGGCTTCACCCCCAAAGTCCCCAAATATTTCTTGAATTGGACTTGGCAACCCTAAGGGATCATGAGATGTTGTGCAGCTGACCTCAGAACCCATGGGGGGGGGGCTCATATTGGTAGAGGCGGTCCTGAAGATATGCAGGCCCCAGGCCATAAAAGGCCTTAAAAGGCCAACACCTTGAATCGGATCTAATACTCAAGGGGTGGCCAGTGCAGTTCGTGCAGCACCAGATGCATCTGCGCCCGTAAAGGCCTCGATGCTAATAACCGGGCTGCTGCATTGTGCTGTGGGGGAGATTCTGACCCAGGGCTTTGGTTTGATTCCGACGCGAAGCAGGCTGGGGCAGGAACACTTTGCACATGCACAGTGTCTCACGCGATCCAGGTTGCGCCCTGTGCAAAACGTATATGTGTCAAACACCCGCCTAGCACGGGCAGCAGCCCAGATGGAATGAAGCGCCAGGCATGCCCGAAACGCTTCGGCCTCCGTCTGCCGCATCGATATAATTCACCTACACAAGTCTATCGTTCAAACCCTCCTCTGCGAATGAAGTCGAGTGAGCGAGCGGGATGGTGAGGGAAGGACGACGGCTCTTACGCTCTGGACTGCAGGTAGGGGGAGTCACCTTTTTTTAATGCTCCTCCCTGCAGTTAAAAAATTAGCACATCAGGATGGAAGTCTGTGCTATGTTTCCACTTGCAGTGAATGGTCAATGTAAGCGGAATTCGGACCAAGGCAATCCCTGCCTCCTGCCATCTGAAGGGGTACAATCCAGTCTACCTCCTCAAGATGGCCTCTTTCTGCTTAGGCCTCGGAGGTGCTGTGGCTCAGCAGTGGAGTCTCTGCTTGGCATGCAGAAGGTCCCAGGTATGATCCTCAGTACCTCAAGCTAGAAGAAGAATATAAGAGAAGCCCTGTTGGATCAGGCCAAGGCCCATCCAGTCCAACACTCTATGTCACACAGTGGCTGAAAAAACCAGCTGCCATCAGGAGGTCCACCAGTGGGGCCAGGACACTAGAAGCCCTCCCACTGTTGCCTCTCCCAAGCACCAAGAATACAGAGCATCACTGACCCCAGACATAAGAACATAAGAGAAGCCATGTTGGATCAGGCCAGTGGCCCATCCAGTCCAACACTCTGTGTCACACAGTGGCCAAAAAAACCCAGGTGCCATCAGAAAGTCCATCAGTGGGGCCAGGAAACTAGAAGCCCTCCCACTGTTGCCCCCCCCCCCCAGCACCCAGAATACAGAGCATCCCTGACCCCAGACATAAGAACATAAGGGAAGCCATGTTGGATCAGGCTAAAGGCCAATCCAGTCCAACACTCTGTGTCACACAGTGGCTGAAAAAAACAAGTGCCATCAGAAAGTCCATCGGTGGGGCCAGGAAACTAGAAGCCCTCCCACTGTTGCCCCCCCCAGCACCCAGAATACAGAGCATCCCTGACCCCAGACATAAGAACATAAGAGAAGCCATGTTGGATCAGGCCACTGGCCCATCCAGTCCAACACTCTGTGTCACACAGTCGCCAAAAAAAACCAGGTGCCATCGGAAAGTCCATCAGTGGGGCCAGGACACTAGAAGCCCTCCCACGGTTGCCTCTCCCAAGCACCAAGAAAACAGAGCATCACTGCCCCAGACATAAGAACATACGAGAAGCCCTGTTGGATCAGGCCAATGGCCCATCCAGTCCAACACTCTGTGTTAACACAGTCGCCAAAAAAAACCAGGTGCCATCAGGAGGTCCACCAGTGGGGCCAGGAGACTAGAAGCCCTCCCACTGTTGCCCCTCCCAAGCACCAAGAATACAGAGCATCCCTGCCCTAGACAGAGAGTTCCAACAATATGCTGTGGCTAATAGCCGCTGATGGACCTCTGCTCCAGATGTTTCTTCATAAATGAGTGGGCAGCAGGTGAGGGGAAGGACCTTTCTCTACCTGAGACCCTGGGGAGCCGTCGTCAGTCTGAGTAGACAAGGTTGACTTCAACCGAGCAATGGTCTGGTTCAGCCTAGGGCACCATCGCGTGGTTCCATGCCTGGGGGCGCAATAAGAGCTTCGTTTCTGCTTGCGCAGGTGGCGTTCTCATAATTGCATTGGCACCAACGGGCAGAGGATACATTTTCGAGCACATTCCCGGTACTACAAATCATGCAGAAGCCGTGCGCCTCCAGGAAGCGCTGTGTACCTCGAACGGCTTATGGTGCGTGCATTGCCGTGCGCTTCCCTCTGTCCCCAAGCCAGCCAGAAGGCATCAGCTGAAATCTAACTCCACCTAGAAACTCCCCAGGTGGGTTCAGCGAGCAGCTCCCTGCCGGCCCCCTCCCCCCCATCTGCAGTGCAAAGATGGTCCTCAGCCCCCTCACCGGGGTGACAGACCCTCCCCCGCCAGTCAGATCTGAGCCCCAGCACCTCTTTGGATAAAAGAGTCAAGGCCGTGGCTCCACGCCTGAGCTTTTTGGCCAAGATGCTCCTCCTGAATTCTTTTCCCTCTCCCTCGGCTTGTGAAATATGATCGTGATAATAAACCCAAAGCCCACCCCCTCCCCCCCATCGACATGCCAGAGCACAGAGGCACTGCGCCCCCTGCTGCCCTCAGCTTGGAGCTGCAAGTCCCCCGCTCTCCTCTGCAGGGGAGAAAGGCACCTCGGAGCTCCAGATGACCACATAAGAACATAAGAGAAGGCATGTTGGATCAGGCCAATGGCCCATCCAGTCCAACACTCTGTGTCACACAGTGGCCAATATATGTGTGTGTGTATAGACACACACACATACACACATGCACACGCACACACACACACACACACACACACACACACACACACACATATATATATATATATATATATATATATATATATATATATATATATATATATATATATATATATATATATATATATACATATACACACTGTGGCTAATAGCCACTGATGGACCTCTGCTCCATATTTTTATCCAATCCCCTCTTAAAGCTGGCTATGATTGTAGCCTTCACCACCTCATGTGGCAGTGAATTCCACATGTTAATCACCCTTTGGGTGAAGAAGGACTTCCTTTTATCCGTTTTAACCTGACTGCTCATCAATTTCATTGAATGCCCTCGAGTTCTTGTATTGTGAGAAAGGGAGAAAAGGACTTCTTTCTCTACTTTCTCCATCCCATGCATAATCTTGTAAACCTCTATCATGTCACCCCGCAGTTGACGTTTCTCCAAGCTAAAGAGCCCCAAGCCTTTTAACCTTTCTTCATAGGGAAAGTGTTCCAAACCTTGAATCATTCTAGTTGCCCTTTTCTGCACTTTTCCCAATGCTATAATATCCTTTTTGAGGTTCAATCCCCGGCATCTCCAACTAAAAAGGGTCCTTCTGTTTACCAAGCAGATGCACTACCACTGAGCCACTGTCCCTCCCCAAAGAGTTGTGAACGTATGAACATATGAAGGTGCCTTATACTAAATCAGATCCCCTTGGTCCATCCAAGTCTGTCTTGTCTACTCAGACTGGCAGCAGCTCTCCAGGGTCTCAAGCTGAGGTTTTCCACGCCTACTTGCCTGAACCCTTTTGAGTTGCAGATGCCGGGATTTGAACCTGGAGCCTCCTGCTTACGGAGCAGATGCTCTACCACTGAGTCAGCGCCCCTCCCCTCAAAGCCAGTATTGTCTGCTCAGACTGGCAGCCACTCTCCGGGGTCTCGAGATCTTTTTCTGCAAACTCTTTCTCTTGAACAATAAAAACACTTTGCATTTAGGGGGCACGGGCAACGTTCGAAGCCCTTCCTGTACATTTTAATCCCAAACAGCGCAGCAAGCCCTGCAGCAGCTCTGGAAGGCAAGTCTGGTATCTGTTGCATTCCCTTACGGTGTGGATTGAAACCCTAACCCTAACCGTAACCCTAACCCTAACCCTTGTTCAGAGCCATCTCGTACTTCTGTGGCAGAAACGGCAGCTGGCAACGTCCTGGTTCGTGACCCTTAGCACCACCTGTTGGGGTTGGGAGCTTCATGCAAAGATGTGTATCTTCTAGCCAGGTTCCTACTCATAGAAGGGACCTCCAGGGTCATCTAGTCCAGTCCACTGCACCATGCAGGAAACTCACAAACACCTCTCCCGAAATTCACAGGATCCTCATTGCTGTCAAATGGCCATCTAGCCTCTGCTTCAAAACCTCCAAGGAAGGAGAGCCCACCACCTCCCCAGGAGGAAGCCTGTTCCACTGAGGAACCGCTCTAACGGTCAGGAAGTTCTTCCTAATGTTGAGCCAGAAACTCTTTGATTTAATTTCAACCCATAGAATCATAGAATCATAGAGTTGGAAGGGACCTCCACGGTCATCTAGTCCAACCCCCTGCACAATGCAGGAAACTCACAAACCCCTCCCCCAAAATTCACAGGATCCTCATTGCTGTCAGATGGCCATCTAGCCTCTGTTTACAAACCTCCAAGGAAGGAGAGCCCACCACCTCCCAAGGAGGAAGCCTGTTCCACTGAGGAACCGTTCTCACGGTCAGGAAGTTCTTCCTAATGTTGAGCCAGAAACTCTTTTGATTTAATTTCAACTCACTGGTTCTCTGATGTGATTGTGACATTATATGTTATATGTGATGCGATATTAATCCTCTAATGTGATTTATGCCTTCACGTATCAGCAATGCCCTTCTAGTCTCTGCATTGAGCAAAGAGGCCAGTCTCTGTGACACAGGAGAAATGGACATAAGTCTGATATTAGAAACCACAACATTCAAAAACATTTTAATCTTCCAAGACACTCAGTTGCTGGCCTAAGAGAGGCAGTTCTCTTACAAAGAGATTTCAAAGGGAGATTAGAGAGACTGATGAGTTGCAACTCATAATGAAGCTCAAGACAATGTGTCCTCCTGGACTTAATCGAGACCTTGGTCTCCTGTCTCATTACCAACAGTGATTTCTTCGTGTCTACTGCATACCACACCCAATCCAGTCATGGCTGCTATTGTCATTCGGCTTCTGAAATCATTCCACTCTCCAAGATATAATGACAGATGGACTCATGTTCTAGCTGTATCTGAAAGAAGTGACTGACAGAAGCTCCTCCCCTCCCACAAATTTTGGTAGTTTTGAAGGTGTTTCCGGTTTCTTGCTTACTATTTGCCTGCCCGCTTCGGGTAAACCCCCTACTCTGTCCCAATCTTCCAATTTCAAGTAACAGAGCAGGAGAAAAACAAATATTAAGAAAATGGCCTCTACAGTGTCACTCAAGGAATTCCCCCATGTCTCTATGGACTTGACCATAGATGCTGGGAGAAATTCCTAGAGGGCCATCTGGAAATGACATCACAGCCTCCCCAAACTCCATCCTCTCCAGGCAGTGCCTGAAAAGCTCCCAGCAATTGCTGAGGCAGTGCTGGCAACACAAGTCTACCAGCAATCTAAGCTCAGGGCTCAAAATCTCATACTCTAACCACTAGACCACACCACCTTAGGCCCACCCAATGTTTAGAGATCATGAGAAGCATGGTTTACACAAACAGGACGCTCCATTTCCTGTTGGTTAGTTAGGGCCAGTCAAACCAGGATCCGAAACCTGCTCATTAACCACAGCTAGTCTTGATTATGTTTTTGCATGGTGTGTGAACACAGTGAATTCATCCTGGTTCCCCAGCCCTGTCTACAAAGCAATGAACCGAGTGTTCCTTCCTTGAGGCAAACAAGGTTCGGCGTGATTACCCGCAAGCTTCAATCCAGTTTCACCAACTTGACCAGAATTGAAACAAACCACGATTCTGTATTATGTCTAACCGAGCCGATAATTTCATACAATCTGACGCGACAGGGTAGATAAATGAGTTCAAACGTCAATAACAATAACGATGAATTTTCCAGGCTTCTGGGGAAGGAAGTAATTCCGCAGCCAGATGACAGGAAAGCGGGGCTTCTGTACCCGCCAGCGGAAAGCAAAAGCGGAGAGAAGACAACTGCAACAGCTTGTGCCTCAGAACTCTGCGCACAGGCATTCCAACGGATGCCCCACATGCTCTGAAGAACAGCCCCCAGAAAGCGCTTATCAAAAGACCGAATTCTGAACGGCTGAATGACTGTAATGCAGTTTGGGTTCTTGCAGATCCCAAACCAAGAAGAAATGTGGTACCTTCTTCTGCATCTGTAGTGACAAACTACACATTTCTGGGGTCCAAGATCACTGCAGATGGTGACTGTAGCCATGAAATTGAAAGACGTTTGCTCCTTGGGAGGACAGCTATGGAGAACCTGGGCAGTATAATAAAAAGTAGAGACATCACCTTGCCAACAAAAGCCCGTATAGTCAAAGTGATGGTATTCCCAGTAGTCATGTATGGCTGTGAGAGCTGGATCATAAGGAAGGCCGAGCACAGAAGAGTAGATGCTTTTGAGATGTGGTGCTGGAGAAGAATCTTGAGAGTCCCTTGGATGATTAGAAGATCCAATCAGTCAGTCCTAAGGGAAATCACTCCAGACTGTTCCTGGGATGTCAGATGCTGAAGCTCAAATCCTTTGGCCACCCAATGAGAAGGGAGCACTCACTGGAGAAGACTCTTGAGAGTCCTTGGACTGCAAGAAGATCAAATCAGTCAGCCCTAAGGGAAATCAATCCAGACTGTTCACTGGAAAGTCAGATGCTGAAGCTGAAGCTGCAATACTTTGGCCACCCAATGAGAAGGGAGCACTCCTGGAGAAGACTCTTGAGAGTCCCTTGAACTGCAAGAAGATCAAATTAGTCAGTCCTAAGGGAAATCAACCCAGACTGTTCCCTGGAAGGTCAGACGCTGAAGCTGAAGCTTAAATACTTTGGCCACCAAATGAGAACTCACTGGAGAAAGATGCTGAGAAAGACAGAAGGCAAAAGAAGAAGGGGATGGCAAAAGAGATGGCTGGACAGCGTTACTGATAAGAACATAAGAGAAGCCATGTTAGATCAGGCCAATGGCCCATCCAGTCCAACACCCTGTGTCACACAGTGGCAAAAAAATTTATATATATACACACACACACACTCTGGCTAATAGCCACTGATGGACCTCTGCTCCATATTTTTATCTAAACCCCTCTTGAAGGTGGCTATGCTTGTGGCCACCACCACCTCCTGTGGCAGTGAATTCCACATGTTAATCACCCTTTGGGTGAAGAAGTACTTCCTTTTATCCATTTTAACCTGTCTGCTCAGCAATTTCATTGAACCCACGAGTTCTTGTATTGTGAGAAAGGGAGAAAAGTACTTCTTTCTCTACTTTCTCCATCCCATGCATTACCTTGTAAACCTCTCTCATGTCGCCCCGCAGTCGACGTTTCTCCAAGCTAAAGAGTCCCAAGCGTTTCAACCTTTCTTCATAGGGAAAGTGTTCCAGCTGTTTAATCATTCTAGTTGCCCTTTTCTGGACTTTCTCCAATGCTATAATATCCTTTTTGAGGTGCGGCAACCAGAACTGCACACAGTACTCCAAATGAGACCGCACCATCGATTTATACAGGGGCATTATGATACTGGCTGATTTGTTTTCCATTCCCTTCCTGATGTAACAAACACGAATTTGAGCAGACTTCGGAGGATGGTGGAAGACAGGAGGCCTGATCCAACATGGCTTCTCGAATGTTCTTATGTCTGGGGCAGTGATGCTCTGTTTTCTTGGTGCTTGGGAGAGGCAACCGTGGGATGGACTTTCCGAGGGCACCTGGGGTTTTTTGGCGACTGTGTGACACAGAGTGTTGGACTGGATGGGCCATTGGCCTGATCCAACATGGCTTCTCTTATGTTCTTCTGTGACACAGAGTGTTGGACTGGATGGGCCACTGGCCTGATCCAACATGATTTCTCTTATGTTCTTACATCTGGGGCAGTGATGCTCTGAATTCTTGGTGCTTGGGAGGGGAAACAGGGGGAGGGCTTCTAGTGTCCTGAAGCCATTGATGGACCTCCTGATGGCACCTGGGTTTCTTGGCCACTGTGTGACACAGAGTGTTGAACTGGATGGGCCATTGGCTTGATCAAACATGGTTTTTCTTATGTCTGCGGCAGTGATGCTCTGTATTCTTGGTGCTTGTGGGGGGCAACTGTGGGAGGGCTTCTAGTGACCTGGCTCCACTGATGGACCTCATGATGGCACCTGGGTTTTGGCCATTGTGTGACACAGAGTGTTGGACTGGATGGGCCATTGGCCTGATCCAACATGGCTTCTCTTACATTCTTATGTCTGGGGTAGTGATGCTCTGTATTCTTGGTGCTTGTGGGGGGGGCAACAATTGGAGGGCTTCTAGTGATCTGATCCCACTGATGGACCTCATGATGGCACCTGGGTTTTGGCCATTGTGTGACACAATGTTGGACTAGATGGGCCATTGGCCTGATCCAACATGGCTTCTCTTACATTCTTATGTCTGGGGCAAGTGATGCTCTGTATTCTTGGTGCATGGGAGGGGGGCAACAGTGGAAGGGCTTCTGGAATTCTGGCCCCACTGATGGACCTCCTGATGGCACCTGGGTTTCTTGGCTACTGTGTGACACAGAGTGTTGGACTGGATGGGCTGTTGGCCTGATCCAACATGGCTTCTCTTATGTTCTTATGTGACACAGAGTGTTAGACTGGAGGGGCCATTGGCCTGCTCCAACATGGCTTCTCTTATGTTCTTCTGTGACACAGAGTGTTGGAGTGGATGGGCCATTGGCCTGATCCAACATGGCTTCTCTTATGTTCTTATGTAACATAGAGTGTTGGACTGGATGGGCCATTGGCCTGATCCAACATGGCTTCTCTTATGTTCTTATGTGACACAGAGTGTTGAACTGGATGGGCCATTGGCCTGATCCAACAGGCTTCTCTTACGTTCTTGACATAAGGCAAATCAGGAAGTCTTTAAGTGTTTAGTGGGCTACTGAAAGACTGCTTGTTTAGTGGCTCCCAGAACAGATCCAGTTCTTGGTCCCATATGTTCAGTATTCAGAGTTCATACACCATTCTTTAAAGAGTCCTGAGAAATACCAATGAATGCAGACAAACCTTCTTTCCACTGGGAAGAAAAACCACATTAGCAGTAACTCTGAGATTATTTCGTCTGACAGTATTTTTAACTGCCAGGGAGAGGCTGAGGCAAAGAGGCACAACACATGTGGAGGGGGGGGGGTATTAAAAGCTTCACTGGCATGCCTTTTCCTTGCAAAAAAAAAAGAAAGAAGAAAAAGAAACCCTACCTCTAAGCTGCTGTTCTCCATGTTGGAGAAAATTTACAAGTATCCGTAAGCTTTCTCTCAGCAGGGCTACCAAACAGAGCTTGGGGGCAGGTTGTGATTTTTGGTGAGAATAGAGTTTAATGGCGCCCCCATACTGGTCTGCCTCTTTTGAATTGCCGTTCCTAGGGCTGCAATCTGTTGTGTGTTTTAAAGAGGAGGAAAAGAACAGTCTTAAAAAGTTACGGGAGTCAACCAGCAGAATCCCAGAAACCTTTTGCCAACAGCAGATGCTTTGTGTGGCAGACCGGGCCTGTGTCAGCGGATGGGCCCTGGTTCTGCGTACCCCTCTTGGTATTCTGACCTGAAGGGGTGATTCCACTCCATGCCTTGAGGTACTGCCGTCATCACTGTCCCTGCCTTGGGCTCTGGTTAGGTGGAACAGCCTCCTAACCTCCCTCCCGTGTCACTAGGAACCCACCGAGGGGCTTCCCAGATATCTTTGGGGCTCCCCTGGAGAGTTGGCCACTGGCCATTTTGCCACTTTTCTCCACCCTAGGGATTCCCTGCCCCACTCCTAGTGTTTCCAAGTACTTGGAAGAACTGTGGTACAGAGGGACTCAATCTCTTAATATTCGGAAGAGTTATTGTATTTAAAGATTATATACTGGCGCATGAACAAGCAAACAGAAGACTGAATCAAAGTTGGCAAAAATGTGCGATCTCTCTCCCTGCATGCACTAACGGCGTGGTATGCAGGCAATCTTACTGGGGCAATTTTCTCACGAGTCGCTGGACTTCCAATAACACAGGGAAACCAAATGTTCAAGTTTACCCTTTACTATGCAAACAACCTCTGAAAAGCTTGTCCAACCAATGGAGGGTCTGGGCTGCTTTCCCAGTTATTGGGAGCAGCCAGGTTGTTCTGCCTGCTCACCCCGCCCCCCTTCGACCTTAAAGACACAGACACACCATCCCAAAAGTTAGTCTTTGCAAGCTTTCTCCTAGTGTTCTGAAGGAGAAAGTCACATGGTAGCTGTGGGGGCGGAGCTTCCCTCTGCCGGCCAACTGATTGGGGGCGGGACGGAGCTTGGGAAAGCGGGAGAACCTCCACTGGGACCTTGGGATCAGCAAGCCTAGATAGTTGCCAGATCCAGGTTGAGGAACCCCTTAGGGAGTAGAACCTGAGAAAGGAAGGGACCTCGGTTTGGTATAATGCCGTAGAATCATAAGAACATAAGAAGAGCTCTGCTGGATCAGACCAATGGTCCATCGAGTTCCACATTTTAATTGCGCTCTGTGTAAAGTACTATTTCCATTTGTCTACCCTGAATCCGTATAGTCAAAGCGATGGTATTACCAGTCATCATGTATGGCTGTGAGAGCTGGACCATAAGGAAGGCTGAGCGCAGAAGAAGAGATGCTTTTGAGCTGTGGTGCTGGAGAAGACTCTTGAGAGTCCCTTGGACTGCAAGGAGATCCAATCAGTCAGTCCTAAGGGAAATCAACCCTGACTGTTCCCTGGAAGGTCAGATGCTGAAGCTGAAGCTCAAATACTTTGGCCACCTGATGAGAAGGGAGCCCTCCCTGGAGAAGACCCTGATGCTGGGAAAGACAGAAGGCAAAAGAAGAAGGGGACGGCAAAAGATGAGATGGCTGGACAGCGTTACTGATGCAACAAACACGAATTTGAGCAGACTTTGGAGGATGGTGGAAGACAGGAGGGCCTGGCGTGACTTGGAGCGACCCGCAAAGAGTCGGACTCGACTGTGCGACTGAACAACAAAAACCCTGAATCTACTTCCCATCAGCTTCATTGGATACCCTCGAGCTCTAGTCGAGAGGGAGAAACGTTTTTCTTTGTCAACTCTCCCCCCACCCCACTCCATTTCTATAAACCTCAAATTATGTCCCCCACCTCAGTCTCCTCTCTAAACTGAAAAGTCCCAGACTCTTCAGCCTGTCCTCTTAAGCTCTAACCCAGTAATCACCTTGGTTGCCTTCCTCATTTTTCCAGCTCTACAATATCTTTTTGGAGATACGGTGACCAGAACTGTCCACCCTCCAAAGCGTCCATATCTTCCCAGGGAGCTGATCTCTGTAGTCTGGAGATGCACTGTAATTCTGGGGGACCCCCAAGTTCCACTTAAAGGCTGCGATCTCTAGGTGAAAAACCGGTGAAGGCTAAACCAATCAGCCACCCTACGCAGCACTCCCTAATGTCTACCATTTCCTTTCTTTGAGCATCGGCGTGAGGAATTAGCTCAGGTGCAAACAGAGTCCTCATTCACACATTCGAGACACATACCACTTCCTTATCGGTGTGTACATGGGAAGTAAAATACATAAACCACTTGTGTTCGGAATGAGGCTGGCTTGTGGAACCTCTCGCGTTCTGTCAAAATCATGCGCGCTGTCATAAGGAAGAGCTCAGATAAGCCCGATAAACCAGGGAAGAGGATGTTTGAGTTAATTGACGGCGGCTGGGCAAAGCCATGGAGTTAAAAGAGAGTTATCAAGTGTTTTGCTTTACGGCGCACCGTTTCCACAGTGTGACATTTTGAGCATCGTTTGCACGGCTGGAAAAAGGAGAAAGAATAAACCAGCAGTGAAAATTTTATGCAGTAAGAAGAATCTGAAAAAATCTGCTGCAGACGGTGGGGTGGATTATTGGGAGCAGCTACAAAGGATGTGGAAGAGAGGGACGTCTTGTTCCACAGAGCTGTGTAAGCTTTCTGCAGCCTCTTGAGGGAACTTTGGCATTTGCGTCCTGGGGCCATTTGGGAAAGAGCTCCGTACACTCCATTGGAGCCCTTAGGATGGAGGGCTCCCTCCAGAAGCAACTGGAAACTTCCAGAGGCATACAAATAGTGTGATGCGGCGGCTAAAAAGGCCAATGCCATTTTGGGCTGTATCAACAGAAGGCTAGTGTCCAGATCACGTGATGTGATGGTATCGCTTTGCTCTGCTCTGCTAAGACCTCACCTGGAGTCTTGTGTTCAGTTTTGAGCACCACATTTTCAGAAGGAGATAGACAAGCTGGAAGGGGTCCAGAGGAGGGCGACGAAGATGGGGAGGGGTCTGGAGACCGAGTCCTATGAGGAAAGGTTGAAAGAGCTGGGCATGGTTAGCCCGGAGAGGAGGCGGCTGAGAGGTGATAGGATCACCATCTTCAAGTCCTTTAAGGGCTGTTGTATAGAGGATGGGGTGGAATTGTTCCCTGTGGCCCCAGAAGGTCGAACCAGAACCAATGGGTTGAAATTAAATCAAAAGAGTTTCCAGTTCAACATTAGGAAGAACTTCCTGACCGTTAGAGCAGTTCCTCAGTGGAAGAGGCTTCCTCAGGAGGTGGTGGGCTCTCCTTCCTTGGAGGTTTCTAAACAGAGGCTAGATGGCCATCTGACAGCAATGTGGATCCTGTGAATTTAGGGGGAGGTATTTGTTAGTTTCCTGCATTGTGCAGGGGGTTGGACTCGATGACCCTGGAGGTCCCTTCCAACTCTATGTTTCTGTGATTCCAAATCTCAGGTGGTAGCTGGAAGGAAAATATTTTGGCCTTGCCTGCTGTTAATGCCTTCAATATTTTGCCTTTAGGTTGGCAACTGAAGGGCTAAACTGCACTATCCCGTAAACCAGATTTGACTCCAGAGACTACAGTTATTCACCCTCAGCCCACAGCATGCGTGGGTGTATACACAAGCATGTGTGTGTGCAAGAAAAAGAAAACAGGAAGAGACTCCTGTTTGTCTTGAGGTGTGTGGAACTCAGGCACTACATAAATTCCACCTTTGCAAGCGGAATGGAGAAGTTAAAGACACAAGTCAGCATTGACTATGATTTAGAGAGGACGATTGCTCGTAATTGGTGATATGCACAGAATCTTCTGTCACTCAGTCTCAGCCTTTAACAGCCAAAAAAAAGTTCTTGTGGAAACTTATTTGTCCAGCCCCATAAGGACCAGAAACTTCAGTAAGGGACAATGGTGGATTCTGCACAAATTCTGAGACCCAGTTTCCTGTAGTGAGTCAACCCCGCCCCCCTTCCAGGGCCTGGGCCACAACAGTCCACAGATCAACTTGACTTACCCCCCTCCAAATCTTTTGTCTTTTCAAGAGCAAACCTCTTCACCAACGCACTACCCATGGCGGACAGCTTAATTGCAGCGCAGATTAATCTGGCGGCTAGACAGAGGGACGCTCGCTCCATCTCTATAAAGGAAGCAATAATTAGCCCTACTCTCCAAAGGATATGAATCCCTCAGAGTACAATCGGTCTCCCTCCATGAGGTCTCCGGGGAATGATACATCTCCGAAGTGCAGAGTTTCTCTGCCGGGGATGATCCGTCTCTCTCCACTTTTGGGTGGGCTGTAATAGCCGCGCAATCGCTTACACCACTCTCACCAAATCTCATTTTTCACCCTAAAATCTTTCCACTCTCTCTTCAGTGGCTCTCGCTTCTCTCCCTTCTCACAGGAAGGGCCAGCGGGGACTCACGGTGGGGTCAACATAGATGGTCTCAGGGAGAGCTCTCTACCGGCAGGGGGGTTCTCCCAGTCCCACTATTAATAACTACTGAGAGAGCTCTTGTCCTCTGAGAAATGGTTTTAAAACCCTGCAAAGTCATTTCCTATTGTGACGTCTTGTGGCAATGAATTCCATAAGAGAATTATGCACCAAGTAAATAAGGAATTCCTGTGGGTGGTAACCTCCTTTAGGCTGGAAGAACTTCTATCAGCTTAAGGAGTTTTCCTCCAACTTAACTGGCTCTACAGTAGGGGTGTCAAACTTGCAGCCCGGGGGCCAAATGGGACCCCCAGAGGGCTCTTACCAGGTCCCCAAGCAACTGGCTGCCATCTGCTTCCTTCTCCCTCTCTCTTGCTTCCTTCTGCATCACAGCTTGCAGAGCTACAGAACAAAACCTCTGTTTTCTCCATTGGCTGAGGCTCCTCCCTTGGGGAGGAAGGGGGGGTAGAAATTGCTTTGCTTTGCCAGGCTTGCTCAATCGCACAGCAGAGCTACTGAGCCAATCCTCTTTTCCTTCCACTTCCTGGTCCCCTGGGAAGGAAGGAAGGAGCCAGTGCTTCTTTTGCCCAGGTCCCTGGATCCCATGGGAGAGATACAAAGAAAGCACCTTTAATACCAACAAGTGCTAACATGTTTTAAGGGTTTTTTAATTGAGTTTGTCTGTGTCCTTTATAAAGTTTATATTTCTGCTTCCTAAACTTAAGTAGGTACACACATCGCCTGACCCGACATGGCCTGGTCCACCAAGGTCTCATTTATATCAGATCCGGCCCTCATAACAAATGAGTTCGAGGAAAGTGTCAGACTTGCTTATGAGTGGACTGGAAGGAAACAGGCCTTTGTCTCTGGCTGGAGTGTGAAGCCATCCCTCTTCAGCACGTGACTCAACAACTGCAATGTCACGATGACACTGCGATTTAGGCAAGTGTCTAAATACAGAAGCAAGAGGGGAGGGGCAGAAGGCGTGAGCCTCCAGGACTTAAACTGGCCAGCAGGTGGGTAGACTGGGAGGCAATTGCCTAGGTTGACAGCCGCCATCAAAACTGACCAGTGTCCAAACAGAGGTGAAGTCTGGCCAAGCTGCCTGTATAGCTTTGCTGAGCCTGACACAATGAATGCCAGGCCTCAGATTCAGCAGGCGCTCACAGGAGAGCCTTTCTGAGGGTTCCCCCTCCTCCCTTGTCCACTGAATAGAATCATAGAGTTGGAAGGGACCTCCAGGGTCATCTAGTTGAATCCATCCAAGCATTTCCTCAGATACAGCGTATAAACAACGTTGTCAACATCCAGGTGATAGGGAAAACAAAGCATAAAGCTGCCGTGACATTCAGCCTCCAAAAAATTAAACCGAGAGTCCAAAATTATGCCGGATACAAGAAAACTGATGGTTATAATATTACGCAGTCAGCAATCCATAAGGTAACAGGATTGTACTATTATTCCTGTTTCGCGTTGTTAGTTTCTTCAAGCCTCTCACAATTAATATTTATATACTGGGTAAGAACGCCATGAATTTCAAACACAGAGTAACACTCCAGATGATGGATGGACATCTCCTGGGATTACAGCCAACCTCCATGCAACAGACATCTGTTCTTCTATTGGAAACAGGTAGACTGTATGGCATTATTCCCCACCCCTTCCCCAAGCCGCACCTTCCTCAGACTCCACCACCCAAAATCTCCAGGTATTTCCCAACCCAGAGCTGGCAACCCTATAATGACGGGGAATATACCAAGAGGGTTTTCTTTAACAAGGTACTTCTGGAAGGTCTCCTTTTGAGCCACTGAAACGCCCAGGCAGAAACCTGAACCCAAATTACTCCTGCCAACGGATACTTCCTAGCGCGGGACTTCGGCAACGCAAGAACCAGCCTGACACTACTAAGTCTGTGCTCTTCCCTTGACGGTCCTCTGGAATCAGCTGTGAGAATCTCAGCAGGTGTAGCTTGTCTCATCAGAACACTACTATGGTTTGAAAAGCTGAGCGGGTTGAAATCCCACCACCCCCACTCCCCCCGCCGAAGGATTTCAGAGGTCATGAAAGCACCGTCTGCTCCTGAAGTAATAAGACTTGATGGGGAACATCTTGACTCTTTCCACCTTACTTGTCAACCCAACAGCAATTCGATGGGTGGAAGATGCCATCCGGTGGTCGAAAAATGCATTGACAAACACTGGAGACATCTGATCACAAGTCTCCTGTAGGAGTTTTAAAAAAACCCCAAAAGCTCTAATTTAATTTGTGGCGTTTTCATTTTCTAAAAAAAAAAATGGAAGCTCCTTCTTTAGAACAGGAAGAACTCTGTGAAAAAACAGAAAGCACTGGCAATTCCAGGTAGTCCCCTGTGCAAGCACCAGTCTTTTCCGACTCTGGGGTGACGTCGCATCATGACATTTTCATGGCAGACTTTTTATGGGGTGGTTTGCCATTGCCTTCCCCAGTCGTCTGCACTTTCCCCCCAGCAAGCTGAGGACTCATTTGACCGACCTCGGAAGGATGGAAGGCTGAGTCAACCTGGAGCTGGCTACCTGAACCAGCTTCTGCTGGAATCAAACTCAGGTCATGAGCAGAGGGCTCCAACTGCAGTACTGCAGCTTTACCACTCTGTGCCGCAGGGCTCTTAAAAGTAAAGGCAGTCCCCTGTGCAAGCACCAGTCATTTCCAACTCTGGGGTGACGTTGCTTTCACAATGTTTTCAAGGCAGGCTTTTTACAGGGTGGTTTGCCCTTGCCTTCCCCAGTCATCTACACTTTCCCCTCAGCAAGCTGGGGACTCATTTTACCGGCCTCAGAAGGATGGAAGGCTGAGTCAACCTTGAGCCAGCTACCTGAACCCAGCTTCCACCAGGATCGAACTCAGGTCGTGAGCAGAGAGCTCGGACTGCAGTGCTGCAGCTTTACCACTCTGCAGCATGGGGCTGCTGGCAATTCTAGTGCTTCCCCACAAAAACATTCTGGTGTCTATCCACCCTCTAGGTAGCTCTTGCCTTGAAAATCCTACGGGGTCGCCATCGGTCAGTGACTCAACAACACTTCCCACTACTACAGTTCTGCCCACCGAGATCTCTTCTGCACCCCGCTCTGCGTTGGATTTTCCAAGACCATTGTCACCCCCGTGACGCAGAAGTGATCGCGGGCGTGGGAGTCTTTTTAACAATCTAGGCAGGCAGGCATTTTGAGTGGGGTGATGGGGTAACTTAATTGTTTATTTTAAGAAGGCGTATTGTTATAAGTGGATAAAAGCCACTTGGGGAGTTAAAAATAACTGTACTTATTCAACGTAAACATTTCTGATGCTGGCAGTTTGCAGATGCTAAAAGGCATAGGACTGAAAGAGAGGGATTACAAACTGTTCTGATTTCCCCGTTCATTTAAATTGAAATTGGAAATATGGCGGCCCCAAATAGTGAGGAAGGCTGGCCTGCAAGAAATCTCGCAAGCAAGACCCGAGGAACACAAACATGACACAATTAGGCTACTGCTAGCATCAGGGAGGAAGCGATGCATCCAAAGGCTTTATTTCATTTTCATTCTCTCAGCAAACTCCAGCAGTGCTGATGGTGCAAGACATTTCTGCGTGTCTGAGGGACACCACTGCTCACTGCACCCACCACCATGGTGACGAGGGGAGGTGGAATCCGAAGACTTTGCTGTGGGCTTGAGATGTAGCCGAAGTTCCAGGATTATCCCGGCCGGTTAGCGGAAGAAGGCCAGGTGCTCCTTCAGCCACTGCTCTGTCAGATCTTCCGTGGTCCGGATCTCAAAGACCTGGTGGAAAGAAAGCTGGAGTCAGGAGGAGGTAACTGTGCAGGCCAACAACACAGCTCTGCCTTTTCCAGGGAGCCAAGGAAGAGAAATACAGCAGGGGTGTCCACAGTTGCTGCCTTAGGAGACTCCTGCTCTGTTTCTCTTCCCAACACAGTGACTGTGGGTACCATCCTGCCCACCAACACCTATTCTAGTGCCCACCAAATGTTTTTTAGGAAGTAGGTGGGGACAGATAGGAATTTTGCCCAGCGAAGCTTTTGATTGGCTACTGGAGATGTGATTGGTGGTGCAGATCTTTTAACGCGTTGCTTTGGCAGCAACCTCTAGCACAGGGGTGGTCAAAATGGCTTAACATAGGGAAAAGGAAAAGTCCCCTGCGCAAGCACCAGTCGTTTCCGACTCTGGGGTGACGTTGCTTTCACAATATTTTCATTGCAGACTTTTTACAGGGTGGTTTGCCCTTGCCTTCCCCAGTCATCTACACTCCCCGCCCCCCCCCCCCCAGCAAGCTGGGGACTCATTTGACCGACCTCAGAAGGATGGAAGCTGAGTCAACCTCGGGCCGGCTAACTGAAAACCCAGCTTCCGCCAGGGATCGAACTCAGGTCGTGAGCAGAGCTTAGGAATGCAGTACTGCAGATTTAACACTCTGTGCCGCGGAACTCTTATGCTTAACCTAAGAGCCACATAAAATAAATGTCAGATGTTTGAGAGCCACAATGAACATCAGATGTTGAAGGGAAGGAAGGAAGGAAGGAAGGAAGGAAGGAAGGAAGGAAGGAAGGAAGGAAGGAAGGAAGGAAGGAAGGAAGGAAGGAAGGAAGGAAGGAAAACAACTTCACTTTAAGCGTATTCTCCTAGCCACGGGCTGGCTTGGAGCAGTGATTTAAAGAGACAAATGCCTCTTCCAAGCCAACCAATAGGGTGGTGGTGACTTCAAGAGCCACAGAATATGTGTGAAAGAGCCACATGTGGCTCCTGAGCCACAGTTCGGCCACCCCTGCTCTAGCGCAAGGATCTATGACTAGAGTTATGGAGCAATAACAATCATCATTGTCATTGACAATCATCATTATTACCTTTAAAGCCCTATATGGCCGAGGACCTGCCTACCTTAGGGACCGCCTCTCCCCGTATGAACCCCAGAGAGCACTGAGGTCAGCAGGGAAGAACCTGCTGGCTATCCCTGGCCCAAAGGAGGTAAGACTTCAGAGTACCCGTACTCGGGCCTTCTCAGTTTTGGCCCCACAGCTGTGGAATCAACTCCCAGAGGAAATGCGGGCCCTGCGGGACATTGAACAATTCCGCAGGGCCTGCAAAACCATCCTGTTCCAAATGGCCTTCACCAGCTGATACTACTAAATTGCCAAGTAAACTTGCCGATGAATAGCACTAAATGTATTAATGTTTTTAGAATTCTATGGATTTTAATTTGTCTTTAAATGTTATTTATTATATAATGTATGTATTGAATTTTATGCTGTTAGCTGCCCTGAGCCGCTTGGTCAGGGAGGGCGGGATACAAATAAAATGTGACTGACTGGCTGATCATTTTGTGGCTGGCCCCACCCCTGCGGCAGCCATTTTGTGGCTGTGCCGGAATTCCAAATGTGTTCATGGGCTCAACAAGGTTGCATTGCACACCCGTGGGGTAGAGCAGGGGTGGCCAATGGCAGCTCTCCAGATGTTTTTTTTGCCTACAACTCCCATCAGCCCCAGCCAGCATGGCCAATGGCTGGGGCTGATGGGAGTTGTAGGCCAAAAAAAGGCATCGGGAGAGCTACCCTTGGCCACCCCTGGGGAAGAGGATGTGGACCTAATTCCGACAGAGATCTTGGACCCAGCATGATGCCTACTTGCTCTCTTCTTCCTGAAGCTTTGCCTTTCACATTATGGGGATAGTAATTTGAAGAAACAGGAAGACGCTTCAGGGGGACGGGGCTGACTGGGAGCTTCTGGCTGAGGTGGAGGGCTGAAAAGATCAAGCTGACAGGCGAGAGGGGGCCAGATGCTGCTGCCTGCCTCCTGCAGTTGATGGACTTGCTGGATCGAAATGTCACAAGTCGGAAGCGCATCTGGCTCTGCAGTGGCTGTTCTTGGACCATGGGTCCTGCGGAGCCTCTAGAATACCTGAGTCTTCTAGAACTGGAGAACTTTCTCTTGCACTAAAAAACTTCTGGCAGACCTCTTTTTTCTTTGCTTTTCTTGTAAAAAAGGGGCCCCCAGAAAGTAGGGTTGCCAATCCCCAGGTGGGGGCAGGGGATCCCCCAGTTTGGAGACCCTCCCCCCGCTTCAGGGTCATCAGAAAGCGGGGGGAGGGGAGGGAAATGTCTGCTGGGAACTCTGTTATTCCCTATGGGGATTTATTTCCATAGAAAATCATGGAGAATTGATCCGCGGGTATCTGGGGCTCTGGGGGGGCTGTTGTTTGGGGTAGAGGCACCAAATTTTCAGTATAGCATCTAGTGCCTCTCCCCAAAATACCCCCCAAGTTTCAAAAAGATTGGACCAGGGGGTCCAATTCTATGAGCCCCAAAAGAAGGTGCCCCTATCCTTCATTATTTCCTATGGAAGGAAGGAATGGAAAAGGTGTGCTGTCCCTTTAAATCTGAGGGCCAGAACTCCCTTTGGAGTTCAATTATGCTTGTCACAGCCTTGATCTTGGCTCCACCTCTAATGTCCCCTGGCTCCACCCCCAAAGTCCCCAGCTATTTCTTGAATTGGACTTGGCAACCCTACCAGAAAGTGGACTTAGAAGACTGCAAACAGAGGAGGTTGTGGGGGGAGGGGGGAGCAGAGGGAAAGATGTAGTGTTGGTAGGGCCGAGGCAGCATGATATAGCCCAGGGGTGGCCAAACTAGCTCATGAGCCACATGTGGCTCTTCCACACATATTGTGTGGCTCTTGAAAACCCCACCACCCCCCTGGCTGCCTTGGAGAAGCCTTGGAGCGGTCTTTTTAAATCACTTTTCCAAGCCAAGCCAGTCAGCAGCTTGGAGAATGCATTTAAAGTTAAGGTTGCTTTCTTTCTACATCTCCGCCCCCCCCCCCCCAATCTATTCTCCCTTCCAGCTCTCAAACTCTGACATTCATTTCTTGCAGCTCTCAAACATCTGATGTTTATTCTATGTGGCTGTAACATTAAGCAAGTTTGGCCTCTCCTGGTGTAGCCCAGTCTCATCAGATCTCAGAAGAAGAAGATATTGGATTTATATCCTGCCCTATACTCTGAATTATAAGAGCCCCGTGGTGCAGAGTGGTAAAGCTGCAGTACTGCAGTCTGAGCTCCCTGCTCACAACCTGAGTTCGATCCCGGCGGAAGCTGGGTCCAGGTAGCCAGCTCCAAGTTGACTCAGCCTGAACTGAGGTTGGTAAAATGAGTCCCCAGCTTGCTTGGGGGGAAAGTGTAGATGACTGGGGAAGGAAATGGCAAACTAACCCTAACCCATAAAAAGTCTGCTGTGAAAACGTTGCAAAAGCAATGTCACCCCAGAGTTGGAAACGACTGGTGCTTGCGCAGGGGACTACCTTTACCTTTTTTAATACTCTGAATCTCAGAGCGCTCACAATCTCCCTTATCTTCCTCCCCCACAACAGACACCCTGTGAGGTGGGTGGGGCTGGAGAGAACTCTCAAAGCAGCTGCCCTTTCAAGGACAACCTCTGCCAGAGCTCTGGCTGACCCAAGGCCATTCCAGCAGCTGCAAGCGGAGGAGTGGGGAATCAAACCCGGTTCTCCCAGATAAGAGAGCTCTGGCTGACCCGAGGCTATTCCAGCAGCTGCAAGTGGAGGAGTGGGGAATCAAACCCGGTTCTCCCAGATAAGAGAGCTCTGGCTGACCCGAGGCTATTCCAGCAGCTGCAAGTGGAGGAGTGGGGAATCAAACCCGGTTCTCCCAGATAAGAGAGCTATGGCTGACCCAAGGCCATCCCAGCAGGTGCAAGTGGAGGAGTGGGGAATCAAACCCGGTTCTCCCAGATAAGAGAGCTCTGGCTGACCCAAGGCCATTCCAGCAGCTGCAAGGGGAGGAGTGGGGAATCAAACCCGGTTCTCCCAGATAAGAGAGCTATGGCTGACCCAAGGCCATTCCAGCAGGTGCAGGTGGAGGAGTGGGGAATCTAATCCGGTTCTCCCAGATAAGAGAGCTCTGGCTGACCCAAGGCCATTCCAGCAGCTGCAAGGGGAGGAGTGGGGAATCAAACCCGGTTCTCCCAGATAAGAGTCCACGCACTTCACCACTACACCAAGCTAAGCAAATTCAATACTTGGATTGGGGAACCAAGGAAGTCTGCAGAGGAAGGCAACGGCGAACCTCCTTTGCTTCTCACTTCCCTTGAAAGCCCTTTGCTGGGGTCGCCATAAGCCAGCTGTGACCTGATGGCACTTTATTTACACACACAGACAGATGTAAGAGTTGATGGCAGGGGGAAGTATATTCAGGGTTGCCAGCTGGCACCCCAGCTCCTGGGCACAGACATTTAAATAAGCAAGGATCAAGAGGATTGCCTCTTCTCCTGGCTTTGTCCTGTCTTTCACCTGCTCCCCTCCCACACTGCACTAATGAGCAAGACTTCATGCTTCCCTAATTGAAGACAAATGGAGGAAGGTGGTGGAGGAAGAAACGGGTGAGAGAAGCCTCCAGTACCTTGTCTGGGGAGTTTAAAGGAATCTACAATGTTCTGGGTTGCAATCTAGCAACTCAAATACATGGAAGAAGGAAGGGGGCAGCTCAGATACATAGGGAGGAATGGTGGCTCAGTGGCAGAGCATCTGCTTGGTAAGCAGAAGGTCCCAGGTTCAATCCCTGGCATCTCCAACTCAAAAGGGTCCAGGCAAATAGGCATGAAAAACCTCCGCTTGAAACCCTGGAGAGCCGCTGCCAGTCTGAGTAGACAGTACTGACTTTGATGGACCCAGGGGTGTCTGATTCAGTAGAAGGCAGCTTCATACGTTCGAATGAAATGAGACAAGAGTCTCAGATCGATTTCCCACTATCTTTACGCCGCTCTTACACTCCTCTTCTCTGCGGGGCTGCAACTAGCTTCGCCTTTTTCGCGTGGCAAACAGAAACTGGTTTCTAGAGGTTTCTGTTTGCTGCATGAAAAAGACAAAGCTAGTTGCAGCTCCGAGGCAGGTAGTGCGAAATCCAACGGAAGCCCTGCTGGGAAGAGGAGTGTGAGAGCGGCATAAGACTAGTGGGAAATCGGTCTCAGTAGTTACAGGATGCTCAACAGAGGGATGAGGAGTTAGGACCGCAGGTGCAAAGGTGTATCTGGAATACCTTAGTGAGCTCAGCCACCTGCACCAGCCTGTTCTTGCTCCCAGCGTACATCATCTGCTGCTCCGGCTTGCATCCTGGAGAAGGGAGAGCACAGAGAGAGAGGACTGACATCTTATTTACTATTCACATTCATAATCTCTGACAGCACTTAGTTTAAAGTGCTTTGCAGTGAGCAGGGTAGTTTCTTGGAGAATGGAGATGGGAGAAAAAATTACTTTTATAGCCAGAGTAAGGACTCGGGACCTAGTTCATTGCAGACCCCAAACCCATATTGCTTTTGGAATGGCGGGAGAATGCATTTACCCGGCAGCCGCTTCCTTGAAGGAGGGGAAACGCCACAGTAAATAAGCAGTTTAATACAGAGCATTTATAGAGCACCTGAAACCTTTTAAAATGCTTTACAACAGCTATCTCCTTAGAACCATCAGAACAGCTCGGTGGGTTACAATGGTATTATGACCCCCACGTTCCACAAAGGAGGATGGGAGGTGGTGGCTTGCCTCTAAGGGCGCCTATTGAGTTCACGGCAGAAGTGAGGTTTGAACGGGAAATTTCCAGCTCGCACTCTTCGCAATTATTTTTGAATTGCTGTATCAACTGAC
The DNA here is from genome assembly GCF_032191835.1 of Heteronotia binoei. Lineage (NCBI taxonomy): Eukaryota > Metazoa > Chordata > Lepidosauria > Squamata > Gekkonidae > Heteronotia > Heteronotia binoei. Next base: position 54,205,736 of record NC_083239.1, on the reverse strand, counting down.
AGTCTGATAAGGTCCTAGTGAAAGCTTGACGCTGATGAGGGAAAGACACACTCTCCCTGTGGGAACTTGGGCATTCACACAGCGTTGGATTTAAAGTGGGAGGCTAATAGGGGGGGGGAAACCCCTACATACTTCTTCCACGAGTAGCAGCCAAGTTTAAATGCTGGCTGAGTGCAGAGTACTGAGGGGAAAAGGAAAGGGCCCCTGTGCAAGCACCATTCGTTTTCGACTCTGGGGTGATGTTGCTTTCACAATGTTTTCACGGCAGACTTTTTTATGGGGTGGTTTGCCATTGCCTTCCCCAGACCTCTACGCTTTCTCCCCAGCAAGCTGGGGGCTCATTTTACCGACCTCGGAAGGATGGAAGGCTGAGTCAACCTCGAGCCGGCTACCTGAAAACCCAGCTTCCACCGGGGATCGAACTCAGGTCGTGAGCAGAGCTCAGCCAGTCTCATTTAAATCAGGACTTGAATCATGCAGTCTTGGGATTTTAAGAACATGAGAAGCCATGTTGGATCAGGCCAATGGCCCATCCAGTCCAACACTCTGACCAATTTCGCACTCACCTTACGCTGCTCTCACGTCCGTCTTCTCAGCACAGCGTCCTCCCGATTTCCCACTATTTGCGTCGAGGCTGCAGCAAACATTGCGGTTTTTGCACAGCAAACAGAAACTGGTTTTTAGCAGTTTCCTTTTGCTGTGTGAAAACCGCGATGTTTGCTGAAGCCCCGGCGCAAATAGTGGTAAATCAGGAGGACGCTGTGCTGAGAAGACGGACGTGAGAGCGGCGTAAAGTGAGTGCGAAATCTGTCTCTGTGTCACACAGTGGCCAAAAAACCACAGTGGCCATCAGGAGGTCCAGCAGTGGGTCCAGGACACTAGAAGTCCTCCCACTGTGCCCCCCCAGCACCAAGAATACAGAGCATCACTGCCCCAGATATAAGAACATCAGAGAAGCCATGTTGGATCAGGCCACTGGCTCATCTAGTCCAACACTCTGTGTCACACAGTGGCCAAAAAACCTAGGTGCCATCAGGAGGTCCAGCTGTGGGGCCAGGACACTAGAAGCCCTCCCACTGTTAAGAACATAAGAGAAGCCATGTTGGATCAGGCCACTGGCCCATCTAGTCCAACACTCTGTGTCGCACAGTGGCCAAAAAACCCAGGTGCCATCAGGAGGTTTATCAGTGGGGCCAGGACACTAGAAGCCCTCCCACTGTTAAGAACATAAGAGAAGCCATGTTGGATCAGGCCAATGGCCCATCCAGGCCAACACTCTGTGTCACACAGTGGCCAGAAAACCTAGGTGCCATCAGGAGGTTTATCAGTGGGGCCAGGACACTAGAAGCCCTCCCACTGTTAAGAACATAAGAGAAGCCATGTTGGATCAGGCCAATGGCCCATCCAGGCCAACACTCTGTGTCACACAGTGGCCAGAAAACCCAGGTGCCATCAGGAGGTCCACCAGTGGGGCCAGGACACTAGAAGCCCTCCCACTGTTAAGAACATAAGAGAAGCCATGTTGGATCAGGCCAATGGCCCATCCAGTCCAACACTCTGTGTCACACAGTGGCCCAAAAACCCAGGTGCCATCAGGAGGTCCACCAGTGGGGCCAGGACACTAGAAGCCCTCCCAATGTTGCCCCGCCCCCAGCACCAAGAATACAGAGCATCACTTGCCCCAGACAGAGAGTTCTATCAGGGTACAATGTGGCCAGGTCCAGCCTGGCAGGTTCCTTCTGTCCCACGCACCAAACATGATCCCAACCCAAATCCAGGATTAGAACTGAGGCCTTCCTGGATCAAACTCTGTTTGGAAATTGTTCTTACCAACGGGGCTGGAGAAGATGAAGCACAGGGGGTAGGAGATCCGACCATCATCATGGAGGTATTTATAGCTGTAGACTACAAATGTAAGACACCCAGTCAAGGAAGTACAAGTTAGGGAGTTTGGCAGAAGGAAAGTGGATGTACAGGCGACAAAGTTGTGGGCCAGCTTTTGCACTGCGTTTCTGAGGTGTATGCTTAGGTTATGTGGCTAAGGGCTTTTATTTCTTTAAAGGAAACCAAAAATATGTAGCATTTGAATGAGACAAATCACCTCTTCACATATACACACACGCGCACACACACACACACATATATACTGTAGCTAATAGCCACAGATGGACCTCTGCTCCATATTTTTATCCAATCCCCTCTTGAAGGTGGCTATGCTTATAGCCGCCGCCACCTCCTGTGGCAGTGAATTCCACATGTTAATCACCCTTTGGGTGAAGAAGGACTTCCTTTTATCCGTTTTAACCTGACTGCTCAGCAATTTCATTGAATGCCCACGAGTTCCTGTATTGTGAGAAAGGGAGAAAAGGACTTTCTCTGCTTTCTCCATCCCATGCATAATCTTGTCAACCTCTATCATGTCACCCCGCAGTCGACGTTTCTCCAAGCTAAAGAGCCCCAAGCGTTTTAACTTGGGAGAACATGGCTGCTTTGGAGAGTCAAATTTAGGGCACCCCAACCCTCCTGAGCTTCCTCCATTCTCCAAGTTCCACCCTCCCCAGGCTCCACCCCGAAATCTCCTGTGATTTGCTAGCCTAGAGTTGGTAACCCAAGTTGCCAATGAAAGTCACTTAAGACTAAGGCAGCAGTCGGGATAACAGATACGGTTGGGGCTGTAGGTGTGGAGATTACATCTGGGCCTGTCTAATAGATCAGGAGTGGCCAACAGTAGCTCTCCAGATGTATTTTGCCTACAACTCCCATCAGCCCCAGCCAGCATGGCCCATCAGCACAAGGATATCGAGGCTGGCGTTCCGGCAGTTCATTTCTCAGCTCCTCTGGAGAGATATCCTGTAGGAGAAGATCAGAAGGATAGACAAGTGATTCACCGCCTGGGGTCCAGGACTTCTGAAGGGGGGCACTGAGTTATTGAAAGGGGTCATTAAATCCATAGGCCTACTAAGCATTGTCATTTTGATCTCTTCGTCATGTATTTTCTTAGCAGTAAACCTCTATCATGTGGGGGTGGGGTCTGTGGAATTTTTTTGATGATAAAATGTGTCCTCACACTCAAAAAGGTGGGGAACCACTAGTCCAGAACGGCAATTCCTAACCTTTTGGGTATGGTACCCCAAAAGCCCAAATTTACTTTGTGTGGTGACCCAACTAGGGCTGGCCCAGGTTTTGTCGTTTTGTAGAAAAATAGGGGGCGGAGCTGATTAGCATAACTCATTAGCATATGCCACCCCCTCCCTCAGCCAAAAGCAACCCGATGCAAGAAAGGAGAGCCCCAGGCGAGTGAGGCCTGCTTGGGCTTGCTAGAGATCCAGCCAGCCCAAGCTGACCTTGCTTGCTGGTGCTCTCCTGGGTCACCCCCTCAGTCAAAAGGCCAGCAAGACACCCACTGTCCAAAATCACATACGAAGTGGGGAAAGGGTGGCATGGGCTTCTCCAGGGGTTAATGAGAGCTGCTGGGGGCATGGCAAAGCCCCTGGAGGCTGGCTGGCTGGCTGCCCGCTCTTCTAATCCAGGGATTGTTTTGCAGCTGCACCTACTATTCAATGGACAAGGTAGGTGGGAAGAAAGTGGGAGAACCCTCAGAAAGGTTCAGGAGCTGCGCTCCTGTGAGCTCCTGCTGATTCAGAGGCCTGGGCTGGCACAAGGTGTTTTGATGATGATGATGATGATATTGGATTTATATCCCGCCCCCCACTCCAAAGAGTCTCAGAGCGGCTCACAATCTCCTTTCCCTTCCTCCCCCACAACAGGCACCCTGTGAGGTGGGTGGGACTGAGAGGGCTCTCACAGCAGCTGCCCTTTCAAGGACAACCTCTGCCAGAGCTACGGCTGACCCAAGGCCATGCTAGCAGGTGCAAGTGGAGGAGTGGGGAATCAAACCCGGTTCTCCCAGATAAGAGAGCTCTGGCTGACCCAAGGCATTCCAGCAGCTGCAAATGGAGGAGTGGGGAATCAAACCCGGTTCTCCCAGATAAGAGAGCTCTGGCTGACCCAAGGCCATCCCAGCAGGTGCAAGTGGAGGAGTGGGGAATCAAACCCGGTTCTCCCAGATAAGAGAGCTCTGGCTGACCCAAGGCCATTCCAGCAGCTGCAAGTGGAGGAGTGGGGAATCAAACCCGGTTCTCCCAGATAAGAGAGCTCTGGCTGACCCAAGGCCACTCCAACAGCTGCAAGTGGAGGAGTGGGGAATCTAATCCAGATCTCCCAGATAAGAGAGCTCTGGCTGACCCAAGGCCATTCCAGCAGCTACAAGTGGAGGAGTGGGGAATCAAACCCGGTTCTCCCAGATAAGAGAGCTCTTGCTGACCCAAGGCATTCCAGCAGCTGCAAGTAGAGGGGTGGGGAATCCAACCCGGTTCTCCAAGATAAGAGAGCTATGGCTGATCCAAGGCCATTCTAGCAGCTGCAAGTGGAGGAGTGGGGAATCAAACCCGGTTCTCCCAGATAAGAGAGCTATGGCTGACCCAAGGCCATTCCAGCAGCTACAAGTGGAGGAGTGGGGAATCAAACCCGGTTCTCCCAGATAAGAGAGCTCTTGCTGACCCAAGGCATTCCAGCAGCTGCAAGTAGAGGGGTGGGGAATCCAACCCGGTTCTCCCAGATAAGAGAGCTCTGGCTGACCTAAGGCCATTCCAGCAGCTACAAGTGGAGGAGTGGGGAATCAAACCCGGTTCTCCCAGATAAGAGAGCTCTGGCTGACCCAAGGCCATTCCAGCAGCTGCAAGTGGAGGAGTGGGGAATCAAACCCGGTTCTCCCAGATAAGAGAGCTCTGGCTGACCCAAGGCCACTCCAACAGCTGCAAGTGGAGGAGTGGGGAATCTAATCCAATTCTCCCAGATAAGAGAGCTCTGGCTGACCCAAGGCCATTCCAGCAGCTACAAATGGAGGAGTGGGGAATCAAACCTGGTTCTCCCAGATAAGAGAGCTCTGGCTGACCCAAGGCCATTCCAGCAGCTGCAAGGGGAGGAGGGGGGAATCAAACCCGGTTCTCTCAGATAAGAGAGCTATGGCTGACCCAAGGCCATTCCAGCAGCTGCAAGTGGAGGAGTGGGGAATCAAACCCGGTTCTCCCAGATAAGAGAGCTCTGGCTGACCCAAGGCCACTCCAACAGCTGCAAGTGGAGGAGTGGGGAATCTAATCCAATTCTCCCAGATAAGAGAGCTCTGGCTGACCCAAGGCCATTCCAGCAGCTACAAATGGAGGAGTGGGGAATCAAACCTGGTTCTCCCAGATAAGAGAGCTCTGGCTGACCCAAGGCCATTCCAGCAGCTGCAAGGGGAGGAGGGGGGAATCAAACCCGGTTCTCTCAGATAAGAGAGCTATGGCTGACCCAAGGCCATTCCAGCAGGTGCAAGTGGAGGAGTGGGGAATCAAACCCGGTTTTCCCAGATAAGAGAGCTATGGCTGACCCAAGGCCACTGCAACAGCTGCAAGTGGAGGAGTGGGGAATCTAATCCGGTTCTCCCAGATAAGAGAGCTCTGGCTGACCCAAGGCCATTCCAGCAGCTGCAAGGGGAGGAGGGGGGAATCCAACCCGGTTCTCCCAGATAAAAGTCCGCACACTTAACCACTACACCAAACTGGCTAGGCTGGCCCTGCTGCTAGGCAAACCAGGCAATCGCCTAGGGCGCTGGCCTTCTGGGGGGTACCGAATTGGGTGCCCCCATGTGACTCAGTGATGTTATCAGTCCGGGGGGGGGGGGACGGTTCCCAGAAGATAGCATTGTCTATGGCCGGCCCTGGCCGTAGGTAAACTATGACCTTGGCATCCATCCAATTCAGCATTCTGTTTTCTATAACGGCTTTCCATGTTTTTGAGAAAGCAACAAACAGCTGCCCACATTTTGAACCTCAAGCCAGTGGCATTCTGACATACACAGCCTTTACACATGGGGGCTTCTTTCCAGCCTCTGACAGCCCTCTCCTTCTTCGTTATTCCCACTAACTTCCCCTGGGATTCTAAGAAACTCACTCAGGCGACTCTCCAGACATGTTTTATTTGATCAACATGTTTATGCAGGGAAGACAAAAAAAAAAAACAATTCATGTACGGAATGGACGATACCATTTCCAGAGTCAGATCTTGGTTTCCAAAATACAAAAGAAAGCAATGGAAAGGGCAGGGGAAGGCTGGCCCAAAAACCCACATAACAGAGACTTTGCAATCCACTTCTGGGTCCTCCTGACCCACAGGTTGGGAAATACTGCTGCAGACAAAGCCACGAGGGAGGAAACAGTGGCTTAATTGCTCCAAAGCGGCTGGCTATTTCCTGGGTCAGTGCAAGAGAAGGGAAAGAACTTGTCACCAGTGGCGTGAGCCTATTTATGCAACTGGGTACAAAAGCAGAAAGGAAGAAGAAGAATTGCAGATTTATACCCTGCCCTTCTCTCTGAATCAGAGACTCAGAGTGGCTTACAATCTCCCATATCTTCTCCCCCAACAACAGACACCCTGTGAGGTGGGTGGGGCTGAGAGAGCTCTCACAGCAGCTGCCCTTTCAAGGACAACCTTTGCCAGAGTTATTATGGCTGACTCAAGGCCATTCCAGCAGATGCAAGTGGAGGAGTGGGGAATCAAACCCGGTTCTCCCAGATAAGAGTCCACGCACTTCACCACTACACCAAACTGGCTCTCTTATATGTGCAGGGGGTTGGACTAGATGACCCTGGAGGTACCTTCCAACTCTATGATTCTTCAAGGAGGGAATTTTGTGTCTTTTTTTTAATTTAGGCTGCAGCTCAGCCTGACTTCTGTGTCACTAAAGGAGGGGGCTGTGCATTCTGTTCCTCCGAATTAGGTTATTATCTAATCCTCTTTGATGCAGACGAGGAGGCACCAAGCACCATGTAATGAACTGGCAAATGCACAGAACCGCACAGAGTTTGCAACCCACTTAAGATCAAACAAGATGGGTGGGAGGGATAGACAGCCTCTGCACACGAGGCTGTAGTGTGTGCCATGCTCTCCACCCCCCATGGCTGCAACCGAGTCGCAGGTACCACGAGACACAGCAGAAGAGCCTCTGCTTTGTGTGCTGAAGGTCCCAGGTTCAGTTCCCAGCATCTCCAGTTAAAAGGAACAGGCAGTAGGTGACATGAAGGATCTCTGCTACAGATCCTGGGAAGCCGCTGCTGATCTAAGTAGACAATGCTGGATCATAGAATCCTAGAGCTGGAAGGGACCTCCAGGGTCATCTCGTCCAACCCCCTGCACAATGCAGGAAACTCACAAATGCCTCCCCCTAAATTCACAGGATCCTCATTGCTGTCAGATGGCCATCTAGCCTCTGCTTCAAAACCTCCAAGGAAGGAGAGCCCACCACCTCCCGAGGAGGAAGCTTGTTCCACTGAGGAACCGCTCTCATGGTCAGGAATCCTAGAGTTGGAAAGGACCTCCAGGGTCATCTAGTCCAACCCCCTGCACAATGCAGGAGACTCACAAATACCTCCCCCTAAATTCACAGGATTTTCATTGCTGTCAGATGGTCATCTGTCTAAAAACCTCCAAGGAAGGACAGCCCACCACCTCCCAAGGAGGAAGCCTGTTCCACTGAGGAACCGCTCTAACGGTCAGGAAGTTCTTCCTAATGTTGAGCCAGAAACTCTTTTGATTTAATTTCAACCCATTAGTTCTGGTCCTACCATCTGGGGCCACAGAAAACAATGCCACACCATGCTCTATAGGACAGCCCTTCAAGAACTTGAAGATGGTGATCCTATCACCTCTCAGCCGTCTCCTCTCCAGGCTAAACATCCCCAGCTCCATCAACCTTTCTTCATAGGACTTGGTCTCCAGTCCCCTCACCATCTTCGTCGCCCTCTTCTGGACCCGTTCTAGCTTGTCTAGATCCTTCTTAACATGTTGTGCCCAAAACTGAACACAGTACTCCAGGTGAGATCTTACCAGAGCAGAGTAAAGTGACACCATCATTTCACGTGATCTGGACACTAGACTTCTGTTGATACAGCCCAAAATTGTCTTTTTTTGCCTTTTGATGGGCCATGAATGGCCTGATTCGGAATCTAGCACCTTCATGAGTCCATGTGTAATGGGCGTGTAATGGAGAGGCTGTCGGAAACTAGCAAGAGTGATGGGAAGGGTGGGCTGAGCCAGGGCCGAGGAATGGGTGACCTATGGCAAAGGACAACAGCAGGGCTCTTGCGTTTTCAGCAGGTGTGCAGAAGAAGAGGCTGTAGCACAGGGGTGGCCAAACTTGCTGAATGTAAGAGCCACATAGAATAAATGTCAGATGTCTGAGAGCTTCAAGACTTGAATGACAGATTTTTGATAGCCACGAGAGAGGGGGGGAGGCAAAGAGATGGAGGGAGAGGTGGAAAGAAAGTGACTTTAGCTTTCAAAGCCTTCTCCAAGCTGCTACTGGCCTGGCTTGGAGAAGTGACTTAAAGAGGGAAATGGCTTCTCCAAGTGGACCGACGGCATGGTGAGGGCTTCAAGAGCCACACCGTTATGTGTGAAAGAGCCACATGTGGCTCCCGAGCCACAGTTTGGCCACCCCCGCTGTAGCAGGTGCAGTATTTCAACCCACAAGCCACGCAGGCAAGTGGAGCCTGCCTACATTCTCTCTGTTGCAGGAGCAGCAGCTGTGTCCTTCGCTTCTACTCATTGGTGTGGGAGTCCCCAACCTTTGTCAGCCCATGGGCGCCTTTGGAATCTTGAGAGGGGGTGGTGAGCACCAACCCAAAACGACTGGGTTTAGGGGAGCCAAGTTTCAGCCTCCCAAAGCAGGTGCCCCCAAGAAAGTATTAGTCACAAAGCCCAACCAATGAAGCTAAGCCCCTCTGCTCGGCGTGAGCAGGACAAAGGCTCAGAGCCCTGAGTAAGAACCGCACACCCCCAACCCCATTGCTGCCAACAGAAAAAAAAATGGCTGCACATGAGCTGAGGGCATATGTGCGCTCTTATCGGTGACCGGTGCTTATTGGAGCTCTCTTATTGGTGGCCGGTGCTTATTGGAGCTCTCTTACTGGTGGCCAGTGCTGCCGGTCACACTTTGGAGGGTCACTACTGGTGTTTCCAAGGCTGCAGAAGCCCATCCCCCCCATTGCTTTGACAAGCATAACTGATCTGCATCAGAGTGTCTGCTGTGGATGCTGCCAACAAGCACCACCACGGACCACCTGAACCTCCAAAAACCACACAGAGGGTCATGGGAGGTTCGCTGCAGGCGAGATCGCACAGGCCCTGGCTCCCGAAGCACAAACCAGGCGATTTTCATCACGAATTTAGGTTCGCGGGCCAATTTGTGCCCATCCCTACTCCTGATCCTTCAGCGGCTGCCTGTTATTACAGTTGCAGAAGGCATTTGAGCAAGGGCAGCCAGTAATAACCCCTGCCATACAATAGCCCTGCCCACTTCCTGATAAGCTCTGTGGGCGCTAAGGGAAATAGTTGTGGGCACCATGTTGGGAAAGCGTGCACTGGTGTCTTGCAGAAGTTGTGAAGGAGGGAAAGGTCAAGCTGCAAATGAGGCTGTGCCAGAAGCTAGGGTTGTCAGGTCTCCCCTGGCCACTGGCAGGGCTGTTTTTGTAGCAGCTGCTCCTTTCCCTGTTAGGCCACACACCCCTGATGTAGCCAGTCCTCCTGGAGCATACAGTGCTAAGAGCCCTGTAAGCTCTTGGAGGATTGGCTACATCAGGGGGTGGGGCCTAATATGCAAAGGAATTCCTGCTACAAAAATAGCCCTGGCCACTGGTGTGGGAGGGGGGGGGTGGGGTGGGAGGGCAGGGTTGCCAACTCGAGGTTGGGAAACTCCTGCAGATTCGGGAGGATAAGTACCTCAGTGGGTTACAATGCCATAAAGTCCACCCACCAAAGCATCCATTTTCTCCAGGGGTACTGATCTCTGTAGCCTGGAGATGAGCTGTGATTCTGGGAGATTCCCAGGTCTCCCCTGGAGGCTGCCATCCCTACTAGAACCTGATAAGCTCAGAATGAAGAGAAGCCTCCCAGGGACTAGGGGTTCTAGGAGGGGTCCTATGAGGAAAGGTTGAAGGAGCTGGGGATGTTTAGCCTGGAGAGGAGGCGGCTGAGAGGTGATAGGATCACCGTCTTCAAGGACTTGAAAGGCTGTCATCTAGAGGATGGGGTGGAATTGTTTTCTGTGGCCCCGGAAGGCTGGACCAGAACCAATGGGTTGAAACTAAACCATAAGAGTTTCCGGCTCAACATGAGGAAGAACTTCCTGACCATTAGAGCGATTCCTCCGTAGAACAAGCTTCCTCCTTGGGAGGTGGTTTGCTCTCCTTCCCTGGAGATTTTTAAACAGAGGCTAGATGGCCGTCTGACAGTGATGAAGATCCTGTGAATTGAGGGGGAAGTGTTTGTGAGTTTCCTGCATTGTGCAGGGGGGTTGGACTAGATGACCCTGGAGGTCCCTTCCAACTCTATGATTCTATGGATTTGGGGAGGGACATCAGCAGGGCTGAGTGCCCCGATAGAGTTGCCAATTTCCAGGTTGGACCCAGTGCTTTTACAAAGCCTATATTTTATTGGACATGGTGTAAAAAGGTAAAGTACTAATACAAACAGGAACAAAAGGGCAGTTCTGCTGTCCTCTATACATGGATGTGCTTAGTAGAGGACAACAAGAAACACTGTGCCCCATGCTTTACACTGATATGCTGATGCACATTTATGGTCTATCAGTCCTTACAACTAGCAAATGTATCAGTCCTCACTATAGTGAGATCCTCCACTCATCTACACTGCTAATGCAGGTAATTTGGACCAGAACCAATGGGTTGAAACTAAACCATAAGAGTTTCCAGCTCAACATTAGGAAGAACTTCCTGACCGTTAGAGCGATTCCTCAGTGGAACAGGCTTCCTCCTTGGGAGGTGGTGGGTTCTCCTTCCTTGGAGGTTGTGAAACAGGATCACCCTCCCCAGAACGAATGGGTTGAAATTAAATCCAAAGAGTTTCCGTCTCAACATTAGGAAGAACTTCCTGGCCATTAGAGCAGTTCCTCAGTGGAACAGGCTTCCTCGGGAGGTGGTGGATTTTAAACAGAGGCTATATGGCCATCTGACAGCAATGTGAATTTAGGGGGAGGTATTTGTGAGTTTCCTGCATTGTGCAGGGGGTTGGACTAGATGACCCCGGAGGTCCCTTCCAACTCTATGATTCTGTTATTCTAGTTTGAAAACTACACGCCAAGCAATGTTTTGGCCTTGCGGTCTGAAATGATTTGTTATTGGCCAAGTACCACTCAAGGGTTACTTAACTAGCTGGCCATGTGGGTTGATTGATTGGTTTTTATCTCTATCTACTGCCTCACAAGCATTATGGCTCTGAGGCACCACATAAATAATGAAAATAAATAAACATTCAGAAGCTTCAATTCCCTGTCCCGTCCTAGATCTGCCCAGAATATTATTAAACACCGCTTCCGGTATGGGCCTCTGCCCTCCGAAGACCAGCAAGTTAATGCATGAGCATCAATTCGGATGAGTATAACTTGCCAGTAGTTCATTTGATATTTTAAGAAAGCAGGAGGAAGCGTGGGGGATGTCTTTCATCAAATCCTCCCCGTTCACTCCCACTCCTAAGTCCCTGCTTGGTTAAAAAAAAAAACAGCAGACCAGAGATTCCACGGTTGCTATTTGATTAACATTTCACAAATGTGCGCGAGGGGTTGTATAACGTATTGAATTAAATATGAAAGCAAATGACGCCATCAGCACATTGCTCCCTTGAGATATTAAATTTGATCTGGAATTCAATTTGCTTTTAGCCCAGCCTCGTAATTTCCAACGTACTGGCAAAATTTATGTCAAGAATGCAGGAATGTGGAATGGAGGAGTTGATGTGATTTCTTTTGGGAAAAGGTGATGTCGCTTTATGTCACATCCAGACAATTGCTCCAAGCTCTGGGAATTCATTCTTTGGCATGTGCTTAAGAGAAGTGGAGAGGTGTAGAAACTCGTGTGTGTGTGTGTAGGGGAGAGAGAGAGACAGAGACAGAGAAGGAAAGAGAAAGCTGAAGAAATAGTTCTTTCCCTTACTAAGCATCTTACTCTGTATTTGTTTGCGTGTTTAGCATTGCAGCTCTCCCTTCATTACAACGTAGCTGTGGGTGGAGAAGGTTGTTCATATATTACGTTTGTCTATAGAGGAGACAGTTCTTTTTCTCCTGAAACACTTTGTGGCTTCTCTGTAATGCCCCCAAGTTCTATTCATGATTGTGGCTTCGTAGAGTTCTTCGTGGATATCTCAACTGCCTGGAGTGGGTACAGAGTTAAGGTGGCCCGACTGTTCCCAGAAACTAGTTCAGGGGCAGGATACAGGGATCACCCCTGTGGTTAAAGACCTACGCTGGCTGCCCATCTGTTTCTGGGCACAATTCAGAGGCCTGGTTTTTGACTTGAAGGAACTAAACTGTTTCGAGGCCAGGTCCTCGAAGGACAACCTCCTCCCTTCAGGGCCAGAGCCAGAATTCCTAGCACCCTAGACCCTGTTCCTGCCCCAGGCAGACCTGGGAAGGTAAGAGCGGCAAGCTGGGGCATGCTCTTCTTGGAGCTTACCTTCCCTTGCACACGCCAACGTGCTGCCTGGCTGCTCTCAACTTCCTGGGTCTGCACAAACCCAGGAAGGTGAGGGCGGTGGGGCAGGGGGAGGGGGCACCTGGTCTACTCCTACATGCTGGCCCTGCCTCCCATACTGTGCAGCTCTGAGCTGAGTGGTCCCTCTGGGGCTGCTGATGGTTCATAAGAACATAAGAGAAGCCCTGTTGGATCAGGCCAATGGCCCATCCAGTCCAAAACTCTGTCACATAAGAACATAAGAGAAGTCCTGTTGGATCAGGCCAATGGCCCATCCAGTCCAACACTCTGTGTCACATAAGAACATAAGAGAAGCCCTGTTGGATCAGGCCAGTGGCCCATCCAGTCCAACACTCTGTGCCACATAAGAACATAAGAGAAGCCCTGTTGGATCAGGCCAATGGCCCATCCAGTCCAACACTCTGGGTCACAGAAGAACATAAGAGAAGCCCTGTTGGATCAGGCCAAAGGCCCATCCAGTCCAACACTCTGGGTCACAGAAGAACATAAGAGAAGCCACGTTGGATCAGGCCAATGGCCCATCCAGTCCAACACTCTGTGTCACACAGTGGCCAAAAAAAGAAAAGAAAAACAAAACAAAAACCCAGGTGTCATCAGGAGGTCCTTACTCCTGGGCTGTCTGAACATTACAAACACGAACCCAAACGAACCAAGTTATCTCTAATGTGAACATGCCTTCCATAAATCTGTAGATTTTAATCAAGGGTATTTTTAGACAAAACCCTGGCCAGCTGCTTCTTCTTTTTAGCAAACAGGGAAACCTGTCCCCATTTTTTAAGCAGAGTGACAGAAGCAAAAGTTTATAGCCTACCTGAAATTCTTCTTCCAGCACCACCAGTTGCTTGTCTTTGTCAACTTTCACTGACAGAAAGCAAAAACCTGTTAATGCTTTTTCACCCCCCATCCTTAGGAAGAACTTGGAACCCTAGCAGCCCAAAGTTCCTTAGCCTTTTATTTTCTAGCATGTCATTTACTAGAAAAGGGTGGGATCTGATGCTTCCAGGGCTGCAGTCTTGATTTCAGAGATATCTAAGCAGCTTGACGGTGAGAAGGACGGCAACCAAAAGCTTTTTCACATCTCCTCCACATTGATATGTGAAGAATGTATCGGAATGGTGATAGTTATCTGGAGCCCACGTATACCTGCATTGGTAGTTCCATCAGCATAAAAGCCACCGGGCTACAAGGTACTGACACCTTAAGATGCTTCCTGCAAATGCATCAGGCATCTCAGATTTGAAAAAAAGACTCTGCAATAGTATTTATTTTTCACTTTTAAAAGTGCCCCCTGATGAAGAGCGACTGTGCCAGCTCAAACTGCACCAGGATTTTGTTACGGCCACGTGCAAAACTATTTTTGATGCATGCGTTTACTGAATTCACACTGCCGCTTATGACACATGGACCAGTTCATTTGGCTTTTAATAGCAGGTGTTACAAGCTGTGCTAAGTCTATCCCCAACCAATAAAAAACTGGGGACTGGGAGAAGGCACTATGCAGAATGGCAACTCACTAATTATAGCCGCATTGTTCGTCTCCTTCCGAAACCGAAATTTCTTCAGTTTCTCCTTCAGCTCTGGGTCCACGTCACACACAACCAAAGAATCGGACTGCAATGAAAATAGGAATTTGGGTCTCATTCTCCCTGTCCCCTGTTTAGGAATGTCATGCCACTGATCATTATTAATTGTTTAGGTCAGGGGTGGGGAACCTTTTTTCTGCCAAGGGCCATAAGGATATTTATAACATCATTCGCGGGCCATAAAAAATTATCAACGTTAAAAACAGTGCTCCACCGAGGGAGAATGATGCAGGCCAGCAAAATTAATGCAAATAATTGTTTTTCTATTTGAAGTCAGGTGGGGAGAGCCTAATCTGGCACACACACAGAATTTATATTTGTGGGGGAGGGGGTTGCCAGCTCCAGGTTGGGAAATGCCTGGAGAGGTTGGGAGTGGAGCCTGAGGCGTGTAGGAGGGAGGGACTTCAATGGTACAAATTAAATATTATTATTATGTAAAGTGCCACAGAGCCCAAAGCGGCCATTTTCTCAGGGTGAGCTGATCTCTGTCATCTACAGATCAGTTGTAATCCCAGGAGATGGCCAGCCAGCACCGAGAAGCTGTGTTCCCTCTAAGCTGCAGAGTCCTGTGAGCAGAATTTCTACTCTGTGAGCTACAGGCATTAAAGTTGTAGGCTACTGCATAAATTATTGTGTTCCGGGGCCCTTTTTCCTGAGCTAAGACAAAAATGTGTGAGCTGGAGGCTAAAAAAAACTGTGAGCTAGCTCATGCCAACTCAGCTTAGAGGGAACACTGGCCAGGAGACATTGGGGGTGGAGCCAGGAGCAAGGGTGTGACAAGCATAACTGAACTCCAAAGGGAGTTCTGGCCATCACATTTGAAGGGACTGCACACCTTTTAAATGCCTTCCCTCCATTGGAAATAATGAAGGATAGGAGCACCTTCTTTGGGGGCTCATAGAATTGGACCCCCCCCCGGTCCAATCATTTTGAAACTTGGCAGGTATTTTGGGGAGAGGCACGGGATGCTATGCTGAAAATTTGGTGCCTCTACCTCAAAACACAGCTCCCTCAGCGCCCCCAGATAGCCACAGATCAATTCTCCATTATACCCTATAGGAATCAGTCTCCATAGGGAATAATGGAGTGCCCAGCAGACATTTCCCCCTTCCCCACTTTCTGATGACCCTGAAAAGGGGGGAGGGCCTTCAAACCGAGAGATCCCCTGCCCCCACCTGGGGATTAGCAACCCTTTCTGCAAGTGTGGATTAAACTCTAGGGCTGATGATGATAGTTAGGGACCCTACAGCCCTCTGACCCCACATGTCAAACTCCCCACCTAGCAGCTCACTTTTCATGCAATCATCTGTTTGTCAGAATGCAGGAGATTGCTTGGCCCAGGCCCAGGGGCATCAGTCAGGCTATATTATACCTTACAGACCACTCAAGACTGAAAACTGTCCAACCTGTTCTAGCCTACTTTGGCAAAAGAGTCAGACAATTCTGCTTCCTCCTTATGAAGCTTGTCCCGTTGTTGAATGGCCTCATACTATCTGTTCTCTCCGAGTGTGTAATGGAAATCTATCTTCCTGTCGTTCAAAACCCCGCCACTCCTTCCTTCCAATACCACCCCGCTGTGTCCAAAGCGTCCCTTCATTTTGAAACGTTGATCTGGCAACACTGATTCCACACCACACGGGAAGTTCCCCTCTGCCAACTGTTGGCCTGTGGCTTCCATCTTGGCCCCAACACACCGTTGCCTCTCCAAGACAAAGGTTGCATCTTGGAGCAAGATGAGGCCAGACTCTGCTGTTTGGGATATTATCCAACCTTGACTGTTTTTATGGTGAGAATGATACACGAGGAAGTGGCAATATATAGATATATATATTCAAAGGAGCAAAAACAGTTTCAGAACAAAATTTGACCATCCTCACAGCCATCCATCCCCATGCTTGGCCTAACTTAGGAAATATATTTAATCTCACCATTCTACCTTTCCAAATGCAACCTCCTTGTCTGCTGGAGTTGTGCAGCTTTGCTGGGCTCAGCTCTCTTGCTTCTGACAAGATGTGCAGAGCTCAGCTCCTTTGCTCAGGACGGTCTGACAGCTACAAAGGAAAGGCGGTTCCAGAGGAAGTCATCGCTGTTGACGGGGTGGGGCGTAGAGAGAGATGTGAAAGGTTTTCTTTCACATCTGCAAAAAAGGGAAGCACTGCAGAAAGCAACAGAGACTATAGGTTAGAACAGGGGTGGGGACCCTTTTTTCTGCCAAGGGCCATATGGATACTTATAACATCATTCGCAGGCCATAAAAAAATTATCAACTTAAAAAACCAGTGCTCCACCGAGGGAGAATGATTCAGGCCAGCAAAATTAATGCAAACAATTGTTTTTCTATTTGAAGTCATGTGGGGAGAGCCTAACCTGGCACACACACACACACACACACACCCGGCCCACAACAACAGCCAACAAAACCACTTTGGGTGGCTCAAGTATGCAAGTGAAGGCAAGTGTTTAAGGGAAGACAAACGTTTACCACAGCATAAGAAAGTTTTTTGAGGAGGCTGTTTTACTACTGTTCCAATGCAAAAAACCAGCCCAGTGCTTCAGAACAGCCTCGCTGGTTCAAGCCAAGATCCATCTAGACCAGAGAGCATAAGAACATAAGAAAAGCTCTGCTGGATCAGACCATCTAATTCAGCATTCTGTTTCATGCAGCAACCAACTAGTTAGGTTGAATTCACATGCCCTGTTTAAAATGCTTTCCTACCCTTGTCTGACAGCTTGATGCAAAAACCTGAACAGCAAGTCTGTATAAACATGGAGGAAAGTGAAAGCACTTTGGAAAGTGAAAGCACATTGGAAAAATCCAATGGATGGTTATAGAAAGGCCGAAAGGGGGAGACTTGTCTTAGCAGTAGTATGTGCGAAAAGGATCTAGGGGTCTTAGTGGATCATTCGTTGAACATGAGTCAACAGTGTGATGCGGTGGCTAAAAAGGCAAATGCAATTTTGGGCTGCATCAACAGAAGTCTAGTGTCCAGATCACGTGATGTGATGGCATCGCTTTACTCTGCTCTGGTAAGAAGACCTCACCTGCAGTATTGTGTTCAGTTTTGGGTACCACAATTTAAGAAGGATATAGACAAGCTGGAACGGGTCCAGAGGAGGGCGACAAAGATGGTGAGGGGTCTGGAGATGAAGTCCTATGAGGAAAGCTTGAAGGAGCTGGGGATGTTTAGCCTGGAGAGAAGGCGGCTGAGAGGTGATAGGATCACCATCTTCAAGTACTTGAAGAGCTGTCCTATAGAGGATGATGTGGAATTGTTTTCTGTGGCCCCGGAAGATAGGACCAGAACCAAAGGGCTGAAATTAAATCAAAAGAGTTTCCGGCTCAACATTAGGAAGAACTTCCTGACTGTTAGAGAGATTCCTCAGTGGAACAGGCTTTCTCCGGAGGTGGTGGGCTCTCCTTCCTTGGAGGTTTTTAAACAGAGGCTAGATGGCCATCTGACAGCAATGAAGATCCTGTGAATTTAGGGGGAGATGTTTGTGAGTTTCCTGCATTGTGCAGGGGGTTGGACTCGATGACCCTGGAGGTCCCTTCCAACTCTGCAATTCTATGATTCTCCTTCCTTGGAGGTTTTTAAACAGAGGCTAGGTGGCCATCTGACAGCGATGAAAATCCTGTGAATTTAGGGGGAGGGGTTTGTGAGTTTCCTGCATTGTGCAGGGGGTTGGACTAGATGACCCTAGAGGTCCCTTCCAACTCTATGATTCTATGAAATGTAAAAAGGTAAAGGTAGTCCCCTGTGCAAGCACCAGTCGTTTACGACTCTGGGGTGATGTCGCGTCATGACGTTTTCACAGCAGACTTTTTACGGGGTGGTTTGCCATTGCCTTCCCCAGTCATCTACACTTCCCCCCAGCAAGCTGGGTACTCATTTTACTGACCTCGGAAGGATGAAAGGCTGAGTCAACCTTGAGCCAGCTACCTGAACCCAGCTTCCGCTGGGATCAAACTCAGGTCGTGAGCAGAGCTTAGGATTGCAGTACTGCAGCTTTACCACTCTGCGCCATCTTATTTCTGACATGTGAAAAACAGAAAGGGAGTTTTAAATGCATTTTTACCAGTTTACTGAATCTATTGATGGCCACACAGGAACGCTAATTTACAATTACATCCAACTTTCCTGTGGTTTACAATGCATATGTGATTTCAGTTTAAGAACCGGAGGGGTTTGGGACACAGATATTTTATGATTAACCATTACCATATAATAAAAAATCCAGCTTGCAATAGATTTGAAGCTACATTTTCTGCCTTGCTTGAAAAGAACAATTTCAAGGGATCATGCCATTATTTCGTAGGTGACTATCTGCCAGATTGGATATGCTAAATATTGGGGAAGAAAGAAAGTACTCATTTTGAAAGGAACACAATCTAAATTGTGGGATGTAGTGGTTCAGGGTAAAATAACTCTTTTACAGAAAGATGGAAATGGTTGAGTTCCTATTGGATTGACACCAAAGGGAATGTGAAGTCCAGCCCTTTTTTCTTTAATATGAGGCAATTTTTTTTAAAAAACCCAAACTTATACATGATCCTGTCTACTTTGCTAGACTTTCAAGTTTGCATATTGTTTTGATAATTTAAATATTAAAAAAATAAAAAGCAGTCACAGCCATGAAGATATAAAAGATTACTAGGGAACCAGACACTGCTGTAATGCTAGACATTTTTGTGCCAATATTCTGGTCACAATAACAGTGCTGGGCTGGGCAAGACATCTTCTTTTTTGTGGCCTGATTTGACTACCAGCATGGCATAGTTGGCCATAGGATTCAGATCTGTGTTCCCTCTAAACTGAGTTAGTGTGAGCTAGCTCACAGGTTTTGGGCCTTGGGTCACACACTTTTGTCTTCGCTCAGAAAAAAAATGGCCCCAGAGCAAACTGATTTAATGCCAATAGCTCACAAAGTAGAATTTTTGCTCACAAGACTCCACAGCTTAGAGGGAGTATTGATTCAGATGGCCCTGAGAGCAAGAAATGGCAAGAAATGGAGAATGCCATTTCTCCCATGAGGGAAGGAGAGCCAGGGAAGGACAGAAATCAAGTTGTTCAGTGCACATTTGTGTAATTCTGTTTCCAGCGTACGTAAACCTAATATTTCAGATTGCTGAGGGCGAGGCCAAACAAAAGGCACCCTACCCTCAACAACATCTCCAGCCAAAACCTGAAATACTAGGTAATTTAACTTTTTAAAATGGCCAACTGAGCAACCACGTTTGCTCTGCCACAGTTTTCGCATTTGTGAAATGGGAATAAAAGGGATGTCCTTCATGGAAATTCTATGAGGGAAATAAAATGATATTAAATCACAGCTAATGTTACCATATTTTGAAAAGAGAAAAAGAGGACATCTTTCCCAACTGACTACTTCAAACAAGTGCTCAATATGATAATTTCATTTTAAATCCCCTCCTATTTAAACTGTTATAATTGCTACCAACTAGGGGTTTTCCTAACCTTCCAACTCTAAAAGAGGGAATTTTCATCAGTTTTTTTGAAGAGCCCAAAAGTGGATGGACAAAAAGAAAAAGGGGACATGTCCTCTAAAAAAGGAGGACATCGGTGAAATAATTTCATAGCGGGACAGAATTTTTAGTCAGCCTCAATTCCCTGCTCTGTAAAAAAAAGAGAATAAATAGTATATCCGTATTTAAAATATATCTGGGTCGATCAGTAAACTGAAGAAACAACAGACGCCTCTCAAGATTGTCGAAAAGCTGTGAAAACAACGGGCGGCCTTAATCAATACTCTGCATCTCTGTTAATCTATTTTTTCCTGTTTTTATATTCCTTGTTGTGTCATTGTTAACATCTGCCTTTCCTGAGGGACCCAATTTATTTATTTAAATGAACTTGCATATCAGGACAGCAAAGTAGCTTGCAAAATTAAAATTATTAAAACCGTGCTTATTAAAAACACAGTTTTTCAACAGCTAGCTAAATTGGAGGGGTTTACCCCCCCTTTTTTCCAAGTTACATAAAATACAATTTACAGGAGTAACGGTCATTTTATGAGAAATCTTCACACTTTTTACAAAAAATGGAACGACACACCTTTCCTGAGACGAATTATTTGAAATAAAACGGTGTGTGTGCTTTTCCTGAGGTAGAAATTATCTGAACTGCTAAGTTCTTTATTAATTGTATTAATTTTAGTGTATTTATAATTATTTCAAATAATTTCTACCTCAGGACAGGCATATTGCCCGTTTTATTTCAAATAATTTCTACCTCAGGAAAGGCATATTGCCCGTTTTATTTCAGATAATTTCTACCTCAGGACAGGCATATTGCCCGTTTTATTTCAGATAATTTCTACCTCAGGACAGGCGTATTGCCCGTTTTATTTCAGATAATTTCTACCTCAGGACAGGCATATTGCCCGTTTTATTTCAGATAATTTCTACCTCAGGACAGGCGTATTGCCCGTTTTATTTCAGATAATTTCTACCTCAGGACAGGCATATTGCCCGTTTTATTTCAGATAATTTCTACCTCAGGAAAGGCGTATTGCCCGTTTTATTTCAAATAATTTCTACCTCAGGACAGGCATATTGCCCGTTTTATTTAAAATAATTTCTACCTCAGGACAGGCATATTGCCCGTTTTATTTCAAATAATTTGTTACCTCAAGAGGCACACAGCACCTCACAAAGTGTGTGTGTGTGTGGAGATATGTGTGTGTGTTACACTGTACATATGTAACTTCTGTGTTTGTTATATGCTGGTCTTACAGCCTTTGGTCTCCGTGCAACAACATCAAGAGTTACTGGAAGGGAAAGGCCACTGAAACTATAACGTGTGAATTGGACACAGCGAGACAATAATCGCTCGCCTCAGGAGCCACTTTGGGCGGGAAAAGGTGAAGGGGCGGAGCCTCGCTTCTGCAGGGGCGTCAAGCAACGCCCTCAAAGACCCGCCTCCTCCCAGCTCTCTGGCCTCCTGTCAGCTGGTTGGCGGTTAGGGGAGGCGCTTCGCTCGCTTCTGACCCCCCCCCTTCACCCTCCCGCAGTCATCCCATTGGCGGAATCGGCGAAAAGAGGCGGGGGGGGGGCGAGCGGAACCTAGAAAAGGCAGGCGGGAGGGAAGAGCCGCCCTCATCGAGAAGGCGGGGTTCCGACCCCTCCCTCGCCAGCTTGAGGGAGAAGGAGCCTTCTCATTGGCCGGCAGGAGCCGCCCGTCCGCCCCTACCCAGCCCATGGAAAAGGGGGAAGGGTCCGGAGGCCAGGAGGAGGGGCCTGGCGACGTGCGTCGTTAAGGCTGCGCGCTGACGTCCCCGTGCGTTGTGACGTCGCGCGCCGCCCTCTGGAGTGTGTGTGGTGGCCAGAGCTGTGTGGGTCTGTCTCCCGCTCGCCCCTGCTCTGGGCCCGGCTGGAGTGGGCCGCGGTGACGGTGAGTGCGAGGCCCGGGCCCGGCTCCGAGGGGAGGCGCTGGCGGTGGCCCAGGGGGGCGAGGCCTGCCCGCCTCCCTCCCTCATCCCCTAGGTGAAGCAGGCCCCGCCCCTCGGGGAGGCCACGCCCCTCCCGCCCCTCGCCCAGCAGCCCCCTCCCCTGCAGTGCCCCGCCCACTTCCGCCACGCCCCCAGCTAGGGGTCCACATTCTTTCCTTACCCTTCCCCCCCCCTGTTAAGGCAGGCTTTTAGTTTGGGCCCCCCATATTAAGGCAAGGACGGGGTGGCCCACTTAGAAGAGCCGCGAGACAGGAGGGAAGGAAAGCAGAGAGATTTGGGAGGAGGGAGGGAGAGGTGTGGAGCAAGCAACTTTATGTGCATTTTCCAAGGCACCAGCTGGCTTGGTTTGGACCAATTCTGCATTAAACCTTTAATATTATGTTCTCTTGTGTTGTGCCCCACCCTCCCTTCTTCCCCCCACCCCGGTCTTATTTCCACCCCGTCCCCAGCAAGGGGGTCACATTCTTTCCTTACCCTTAAGGCAGGCTTCTAGGTTGGGCCCCCTCATATTAAGGCAAGGACGGGGTGGCCCACTTAGAAGAGCCGCGAGACAGGAGGGAAGGAAAGCAGAGAGATTTGGGAGGAGGGAGGGAGAGGTGTGGAGCAAGCAACTTTATGTGCATTTTCCAAGGCACCAGCTGGCTTGGTTTGGACCAATTCTGCATTAAACCTTTAATATTATGTTCTCTTGTGTTGTGCCCCACCCTCCCTTCTTCCCCCCACCCCGGTCTTATTTCCACCCCGTCCCCAGCAAGGGGGTCACATTCTTTCCTTACCCTTAAGGCAGGCTTCTAGGTTGGGCCCCCTCATATTAAGGCAAGGACGGGGTGGCCCACTTAGAAGAGCCGCGAGACAGGAGGGAAGGAAAGCAGAGAGATTTGGGAGGAGGGAGGGAGAGGTGTGGAGCAAGCAACTTTATGTGCATTTTCCAAGGCACCAGCTGGCTTGGTTTGGACCAATTCTGCATTAAACCTTTAATATTATGTTCTCTTGTGTTGTGCCCCACCCTCCCTTCTTCCCCCCACCCCGGTCTTATTTCCACCCCGTCCCCAGCAAGGGGGTCACATTCTTTCCTTACCCTTAAGGCAGGCTTCTAGGTTGGGCCCCCTCATATTAAGGCAAGGACGGGGTGGCCCACTTAGAAGAGCCGCGAGACAGGAGGGAAGGAAAGCAGAGAGATTTGGGAGGAGGGAGGGAGAGGTGTGGAGCAAGCAACTTTATGTGCATTTTCCAAGGCACCAGCTGGCTTGGTTTGGACCAATTCTGCATTAAACCTTTAATATTATGTTCTCTTGTGTTGTGCCCCACCCTCCCTTCTTCCCCCCACCCCGGTCTTATTTCCACCCCGTCCCCAGCAAGGGGGTCACATTCTTTCCTTACCCTTCCCCCCCTATTAAGGCAGGCTTCTAGGTTGGGCCCCCTCATATTAAGGCAAGGACGGGGTGGCCCACTTAGAAGAGCCTCGAGACAGGAGGGAAGGAAAGCAGAGAGATTTGGGAGGAGGGAGGGAGAGGTGTGGAGCAAGCAACTTTATGTGCATTCCCCAAGGCAGCAGCTGGCTTGATGTGGGGCAGTTCTGCACTAAACTTTTAATCTTATGTTCTCATGTTCCAGGTTCAGTGTAGTGGTTAGTGTTGGGCAGGTTTCTGGTTTGAGTCCCCCATATTAACGCAAGGTTCTGGGTTCAGGTCTCCCCTCCCTCTCTTAACCCTGGTCTCCTTTCTCACCGCCCCTCTGAGCTCCTGCCCTTTCTGTTTCTTTCTACCCAAGAGCACCACTTTCTAGCCAAAAAGCGTAACTGGAGGCTGCAGATAGCTGTGCTGGGGGAAAGCAGTTTCCAAGAATTTTTTTTTTTTTTAAGCAGCAGTGTGGTGTCAGAAAGTGTTGTCAGGTTGCAGCTGGCTTGTGGCGACTCAGGGATTTTCACAGCATGAGGCATGTTGGGGGTGGCTTGCCATTGCCTGCCTCTGTATAGGCCGAGCTGGGCAGCTCTGTGAGTCTGTAGCAGCGGAAAAGACCAGGAGTCCGGCAGTGGCTTAAAGGCTAGCGAAATTCATGGCAGGCTGGGAGTTTTCGTAAGTTGCTGCTTACTTTTTCAGATACAGTGTATCTGAAGAAGCCAGCAGTGGCTTATGAAAGCTCCTACCTTGCCACAAATTGTGTTAGTTTTGAAGGTGTTGCTGAACACTTGCTCTCTTCTACTGCCTATGTGTAGTGATCCTGAACTTTTAGGGTGGTCTCTCATCAAGTTTGTCTGCATCTGGATCAGATTGTAGTGCAGATGCAGCTGTTCTAGGCTCTTCCAGATATTTTTTGCTGCTTCGCATTCTCTGTAGGTTAGCAAAATCTTACTCCTCACCTTTGAGACAGTGGGGCATCGTTTCTTTTCTTTTTTTACTTTGCCTTTCTCCAAATCCCCCCCTCCCCCCATATGCACACTTACTTGCCACTTAACAGCAAGACTCTTTGGCCACAAATATCCCATCTTCTGCTCCCCCCTGACCAGACAAGGGTCTGTCTTGCTCTTTCCTTTTCTTTTTCCTTCCAAGACGAGGAGGTGCCTGTTCCTATAAATTACCAGCTATTATTAACAATATTGGTGGGCTGTTGCTTGTTACGCTTACTGCCTAACTTATTTTTTTTTTCTTGTTGCCCACAAGAGTGTTCAAGTGTTGGTGTTTTCTTCATTTTGAGGAGGATCCTGATTCTTCTAACTCCTTAGCGCACACAAACCACATGCCTTCTGCCTCCAGAGTATATTTCTTAACCTAAACTTTTCTTTCCCTGGACGTGGTCAACCCGCATTCTGCAGCAGTATCTTTTGATGGATGTTTTCTCTCTCTGGCCTCTTCCCAGGATTATCACAGACACTCTTTTCTTCTATGGTAGCCTCATAACTAATTACAGTGTTGGGCTGTGACCGGGGTGACCTTGGTTGGAATTCCCATTCAGTCGTAAGTTACTTAGGTGAATGTGAGTCAGCTGCACTCTCTCTCTCCCTCTCAGCTGAACCTGCCTTACAGGGTTGTTGTTGTGATAGTGTGGATGAGGGGAGAATCATGCAAACCAGGCATTTTGCCTTCATCTCTCCATTTAGGGTGGGCGGGGGAAGCTTCTGTTGGTTGACATGTTCTAGTTAGCCAGTCTGGAGAGCCAGTTTGGTGTAGTGGCTAAGCGCGTGGACTCTTTATCGGGGAGAACCGGGTTTGATTTCTCACTCCTCCACTTGCATCTGCTGGAATGGCCTTGGGTCAGCCCTTGAAAGGGCAGCTGCTGTGAGAGTCCTCTCAGCCCCACCCACCTCACAGGGTGTCTGTTGTTGGGGAGATTGTGAGCCGCTCTGAGATTCGGAGCGGAGGGCGGGATAAAAATCCAAGATCTTCTAGTCCAGAGAGAGCTTTGTGTTGGGCCTGGTTTTGCCTACACCTTTCTGGAACTAAGTTGCCGCGATCAGATGCTAGCCTGTGCTCTTCTCTCCACACACACCCCCCACCCCACCCCCATTCAAGAACCTCGCGTTGTCACTCTGTTTTGGGCACTAACTATTGACTCAGTTGTTTTGGCAGGCAGTGAACGCTTATCTAGGACTGTAGCTCAGTCCCGCTGCAGGAACTTCCTGTGTTCACAAAAGGTCTTCTTCCTCCCCCTCGCAACTGGCCCCTGTGGTTTTCTCCTGCTTGGCTCATGACTTCTAGGACACCTTTTGGTCTACTTCCCCTCCCCCCAGCAGTTTCATTGTGATGCTGCCATACCTGCTGCTTATACAAAGGATCCTGTTACAGAAGCCCGGCTTTCCTAGTGAATTGTGTTCCTGTAACTTTTGGAAGGCTCTTCCAAAAGTGTTATGAAATCCCTGTTCGTAGGCCTGAGCCTGGACTGTTCTGACAACATGTTGTTTTCCTATCGCTTGTTCCGTAGGGAGCTAAGGTGCTAGCTTTTCTGTTATTCAGATTTTGAAGTTCTCTCCCCGGGCTACACTTGTAGCCACTCTAGCCTGGAAAAATCCCAAGGGCTTAGAAATATGATGCTGGTATTCAAGGATGCTGAGTCCAAAGTGAACTGCCCAGGCAGGAGGGGGAACTCCCTTAGGATGGACTCCTATTCCCCCCCCCCCTCCAGGGCTTCTTTCTTTCTTGGGTACCTTGTTTGTTGCCAATGGAAACCCCACCCCACCATTTGAGTCATGATAGTTTGCTGAACCTCTGTCATGCCCTTGTTGGAAAGTCCCAGCGTTTCTGTTCTCCACCTTCTTCTCTTGTGCCTGTCTGTCTTTCTGAAATTTTTCAAGGTGCGCCAGGCTTGAAATGCGTTGTTTGTGTTTCAGCTTTTTAGGTTCAGGCCTCCTGGTTTTCTCCTCTGTCGTCGCGTGTCCAGCCTGGCCAGTAAGATTCTGGAGGAATGGGTACCTGCCTTTGCATTACGGACCTTCCCCACTGCGTTGCCGCGATTGTTCCTCTTGAGTCTGAGGAGCAACTTGGTGTACCATTCCTGCCAGAAGAACTCCACATATGCATGGGGGCAGGGGAAGCCAAACTACGCACGCAGCAGCGCCAATGGTGCTCTGTGCTAAGCATAGGTGTTGCATGTGTGACTCTTCCTTCCTGCCCCTCTGGGATGGGAGAACATAGTCTATATTTAGCACTATGTAGCTTGCAGGGCACCTGCTCCTTGCATCAGGTGAGTTAACGACAAGGCTGTTGCAACAACTTCACGTTTTCATCCAGCCACCTGTTTTTAAAATTCTGCATTTGACTTCAGCACATCGTATGAACTTTCTTTCTGTCTATCTGGTTCTAGTGCCTAATGAAGGTGACACTGTATCAACAGGTCCTTTTTAGGATGCTCTGTTTAGTTGCAAATACAGAATCTCCCTGAGTGTTAGAAGGATTCTTGGGTTGTTTTCCTAGATGAGGAAATGAGAACTGCGGTCTCTCTCTTTGAGCGAGAGCCATTTTGATCTGCTCCATGAGGAGGAGCTGTGGCTCAGTGGTAGAGCCTCTGCTTTGCGTGCAGAAGGTCCCAGGATCAGTTCCCCAACATCTGTTAGAAAGACCTTTCTCTGCCTGAGACCCTTGAGAGCTGCTGCCAGTCTGAGTAGACGGTACTGGTCTTGTTCAGTATAAGGGAGGGACGGTGGCTCAGTGGTAGAGCATCTGCTTGGTAAGCAGAAGATCCCAGGTTTAATCCCTGGCATCTCCAAAAAAGGGTCCAAGCAAATAGGTGTGAAAAACCTCAGCTTGAGACCCTGGAGAGCCGCTGCCAGTCTGAATAGACAATACTGACTTTGATGGACCGAGGGTCTGATTATAAGGCAGCTTCATATGTCCATGTCCATAAGGCAGCTTCCCATGTGTATGAAAGTAAATCGATGCCCAGATCACAAGTTATAACTCTTGGTGTTCTTTTTTTCCCCCTTCCCACAAGCACAATTTGATGCACTTTGTGGAGTCTCGTTTTTTGCGCTCTTCTGTAAGAGCTCTTGCAGTAATTAATCCTGTTTCTTTTGGCTTCTTGTTTTAATGTTTCAAAGAGCGTGACTGAGTTACCAGGCTAGCTTTTTCCCAGACTCTTGATAGCCAAAGTTCACTGTCCCTCGCTCCCTTGAATTAATGTTGGAATCCATATGCTTTGTTCTTATTTGTATACGCTGTAAAAGTAAACTAGTAAGGAGAGGTAAGAACAATTGTCCTTGGGAGGAATTCATCCTGTATACTTCCTGGTAAGTTCTCCTCCGAGGGTATACAGCGTTACTGTGCCTTGTCGTTAGGTATAATTGGCATATTCATTCATACCTGGGGCAGGTACTGTTCATAAATACTTACCCCACTTCAGAAGATGATTGGCAGCTCTGGCCTTGCCTCCTTGTGCTCATGCGGAGGTGCACCGGGCAGGCTCTTTTGCAGTTAGGGAGCCAGGACTCTCAAGAGCTTTTAATAATTACTTGTGGTATGCTTGTATGCCTGCACCAGTTGGGGAATTACTTGTCTCAAAAGTACAGACTTGGGTTAGCCCTAGCTCTCACAGATGTTGTCCTTGAAAGGGCAGCTGCTGTAAGAACCCTCTCAGCCCCACCCACCTCACAGGATGTCTGTTGTGGGGGAGGAAGGTAAAGGAGATTGTGAGCCTCTCTGAGACTCTTCGGAGTGGAGGGCGGGATATAAATCCAATATCTTCATCTACCTCACAGGGTGTCTGTTGTGGGGGAGGAAGATATAGGAGATTGTAAGCTGCTCTGAGCCTCTGAGTCAGAGAGAAGAGTGGGGTATAAATCTGCAGTTGTCTTCTTGTCTCAAAAGTACAGACCACCGCTGAGCAGAGCCTTTGATATAGGCTGACAGCTGTGTGGTAGAAGGCCCCAGCCTTATTTGTAAGAACAAACCTGGTGGCCCAGTTTGTGCAGCTCAGACTTCATGCGTCTGCATTTTGTACACTGCTTACTAGATTTGTCAGGGCGCAGACAGCAGGACTGAGGCTCTGATGCCGAGTGATCTGTCAGTCAAAGATGTCTGCCTGGAAACTAGGGAAAGCTGAAGCAGATCAGGGAACTTAGAAGAAGACATTAGTTACTGTCATGTCTTTAGAAATGCCGCACCATGTTCTGTGTCTGATAGCTGTCCGGGCACGGCAGCCTCTAAGCGGATGAAAGTTTTGTCCTGCTAGAAAAAAAGTACTTTGTGGTGTTGCCCCTGAGAAATAATCTTCGCTTCGATTATTGTGTCTGCCCCTTCAGAGCCAGCTGAACGGGTCCCCTATTTCTGCAGTGCTCCTCATTTTTGCCACATTGTCCTGCAGCTGGTGAGGGACCACTCTGGATCCTGTTTCAAGGTCTTGCTGCGGAGCAAACGTGTCAGCAAAAGGGCCCCTTACGATCCACAGGGGCAGCCCAGAAATATCGTTGTGAGCAGCACGGTGGACATGTCGCTGCGCTTTCTTAAGGCTGAGATTCTGTGGCAAACTTGGACCGTGCAGATGCGGCCTTAGCGTGTGCTGCCCCAGCGAAAAGCCAGCTTGTGTGCATTTTGGACGAGGCTTGCCCAGTCATTGTCTATTAACAAGGTACACCGACTAAACGCAGTTGTCCGCATGACTTGGTTTCATCAAGCAGCTGTGGCGAAGGATCGTGACGCAGGAGGCATTCCTTTGATCGCACCTGCGTTCACGTGAACGCAAGCATTGTTCAGAGGGGTGTGTTTTTATTTTTTGTCTCCTGTAGTCGCTGGTGGACTGTGCCAGGTTTTAGGGTTACATTCTACATGGGGGGACGTGTGGGGAACATTGCAGAGCTTTCGGTTTTGTCTGCTATAGTAAAAGTAGACATATGTGCCCCGAGGAACTCTACCTGTGTACTGTTCACACAGACCGAATTATGGCTCCCTCTGAAAGGAGTGCTGTTATTTCTTTGTCACAGGAATGGGTGAGAGATGCTAAAAAAATTTTTGTTGTCGCACCGTCGAGTTCAACTCTTTGCGACCCCATGGACAGAGTCACGCCAGGCCCTCCTGTCCTCCGCCATCCTCCGAAGTCTGCCCAAATTCGTGTTTGCTACATCAGTAATGCTGACCAGCCATCTCCTCTTTTGCCGTCTCCTCCTTCTTTTGCCTTCTGTCTTTCCCAGCATCAAGATCTCCCAACGAGTGCTCCCTTCTCATTTGGTGGCCAAAGTATTTGCGCTTCAGCTTCAGCATCTGACCTTCCAGGGAACAGTCTGTGTTGATTTCCCTTAGGACTGATTGATCTGATCTTCTTGCAGTCCAAGGGACTCTACAGGTTCTTTAAAATAGGACTTTCCTAGACTTGTCTAGTGGACTCAGGATCCTGTTAGTGACTATGCAGAGAGAGTCAACCTCTGAATCCTAGTAGCAGGAGGCAACATCAGGGCAAGGCCTTGGTGTCTCTGCCCTCTTGGATCTCCAGAGGAATTGGTTGGCCACTGTTTGAGCTAGGAAGCTGGACTAGATGGACCCCCCCTGTTCTGATCCAGCAGGGCTCTTCTGATGTTCTTCTCAGGGGAAGGCCTCGGCCTCTCTGCCCTGTTGTTGGCCTTCCATAGGAACTGGCTGGCCACTGTGTGAGACAGGAGGCTGGACTAGATGGACCACTGGCCTGATACAGCAGGGCTCTTCTGATGTTCTTAATAGCATCTAAGTCTCCATCGTTGCTTTCTATCCCAGCCACTAGCACCGTGATCCACACCTGTGGAGTAGAGCTTGTCTAGCCCTCCTTCAAACACACATGTGGCTCCAGAAAGCATTCCATCCTCCCTTTCGAAGGTATAATTAGAACCAGCTGCCTGGTTGCTGATGCTCCTCTGGACTTCTCCTGGCTGTTTTCTTTTGGAGAATGTGCTTGCTTTGGTTGGCTTTAATGATAGTGTCCAGAGAATCCAGGCACTCAGACAGCCACTTCCTCAGTCTCTTTCCCCGCTCTCTGTGGCAGGCGCTTGTTCTTTATTTAAGGGTTTAACAGCAACATGGTTTTTAAGAACTGCTTTTCTTCTTTCGCCATAGAGCCGTTTATGCCCATGCCATTGCATGGCGGACTGTTACAGCTGAGCCGAAAGCTGCGTTGCTCATATTTTGTAGTTTAAAACTGAGCCTGATGCAAATTGGCAAAGGCCGTAAGGCATTCTAGTTTATAAGCTGAACGGTCTGTTTCTCAACTTGGGCTGGGGTTTTTTTGCTAATGCATATTCAGTCATCTAACATGTTTAGGCTCTGATTTTGAACCAGATCAGTTTCCAAAGTAGTTTACAGTTCATATCCATCACGATAAGCAATTCGGGGGGTGCGGAGAGGGCAAGCCTTCCTTTCTGAGAGAGGCTGCATTCCTTGTGAACTCTCCTGACATTTTGAGTAGCTCCGATCGTTGCCTGCTTAGCCAGCCTCTTTCTCTGTATTTTGAGTTTTACTTCATTTACTTCCTGAGAGGTCTTTTCTCTATGCAGTGAAAGACGCTTCAGCAGGTGCACTGGCCTTTATTGGGTTTAGCTGAATGCCGAGAAGCTCGAGCTGTCAGTCGCAAGGGCTCCACTCCAGATGCTGACCTTCCATCTCGCCCGTCACCTTCCAGCAGCTGCGAATGGCTTCTGATGTTGCTGCCCGAAGCAAAGAGCTTCTTTCATGGCAGTGCTGAACGGTGCAGCCAAACGTCTTGGGAGAGCCCCAGTAGCTGTTCCAGGCACTTGCTGGAAGGTGGAGAAGTGGGGGTGGTTGTTTGCTGGAGATGACAGGTGACTGGATGTAAGACTTCAAGCCCCATAGGCAGACCTCAGTCAAGAAGCAGGCTTTCAAACGGCCATCCTTTCTGAGTGGTGGTGGTGTGGGCTCTGCAAGATTCAGACATAGCTTGGGGCATGGAGATGCTCACCCTCTGCTCTCTTTCTTCCAGGGGGATCTGAAGTTACCTGCAGAGAAAGCAGACCCACCAGAGGGCTCAAGGAGAGTTGAATAACTTTGCCACAACAAAGCCTCTCTTTCCATGCTATCCTGTCCTCTGGCGAAGGGGAAGATTGGTGCCAGGCTTTCCCCCCTTGTGCCGAACCCTCCAGACGTGAAGCTGAAACCATGTGAGGGGCCCTTCCCCTGCTTCCCTTGACCCCCGTCCCGGGTGAGCTGCTGCTGAACCTGAGGCACCGGCCACCATGATGTTCCGGGACCAGGTGGGCATTCTCGCCGGCTGGTTCAAAGGCTGGAACGAATGCGAGCAGACGGTGGCCCTGCTGTCGCTCCTCAAGCGTATCTCTCGCACCCAAGCCCGCTTCCTGCAGCTGTGCCTGGAGCACTCGCTGTCAGACTGCACCGAGATCCACGTCCTGGAGTCCGAGGCCAACAATGCAGGTGAGTGAGCGTCTGATAGACCTGTGAGACTCGAGAGCTCCAGCCTAACGTCGTCGCTTCTCCCCTCGGTTCTCTGGTCTGTAGTAAAGGAAGCTGTGAGTGGGCGGTGTAGGCCCTGCTGGAGAAGTTCTGTGAACTCGTGACCATTAAATAATAAATGCATTATCTAGAACGGGGCCCCACCATGGTGCCCACGGGCACTGTCATGTCTGCCAACACCTTTCCTGGAACCCACCTGGTGTTTTTGGGACGGGGCTGGTTGGGTATGCTTGCCTCACAAGGACTCCTGATTGGCATCTAGAGAGCTGATGGTACAGATTAAAATACAGCTGTTTTGGTGACAGCTGCCAATACAGTGTTGGTTTTATTCTGTCTCTCACTGTTCTTTCCCAGTGCGTTTTTAAAGACTCTTGTCCTCTGCCGTTGGGGGGCTTCCTTTGTGTACGGTTCTGCTTCTCGTGGTGGCCATTTTGCAGTCTTGCCCCCACCACCTTGTGTCAGAATTCCAAAGTGTTCACGAAGGTTGGGGGCCCCTGATCTATAGGATAAAATAATACTTTGCCACAACGATGATTGGATTGCTAGCTGCCTGCCTGGGTTTGGTTTTTTTTTTTTGGTTTTTTTTTAAGAATGCAGAAGATTCATTTTGCCTGATCCAGTATCCTGTTTCCAGTGAGGGGCAGAAAGATTTCCCCAAAGATTTCCACAGGCAGGATGTGAAGGCGGTTCCCCTTCCCCCAACGCTTGCCTTCCTGGTCACTTTGGTGTAGTGGTTAAGTGTGGAGCCAGTTTGGTATCGTGGTTAAGTGAGCAGACTCTTATCTGGGAGAACGGGGTTTGATTCCCCACTCCTCCACTTGCACCTGCTGGAATAGCCTTGGGTCAGCCACAGCTCTCGTAGGAGTTGTCCTTGAAAGGGCAGCTTCTCTCAGAGCTCTCTCAGCCCCACCCACCTCACAGGGTGTCTGTTGTAAGGGGAGAAGATACAGGAGATTGTAAGGCGCTCTGACTGAGTCTGATTCAGAGAGAAGGGTGGGGTATAAATCTGCAGTCTGCTTCTTCTTCTTCTGCTGTTGCTCCTCCTCCTCCTTTTTTGCCTCCTCCTCTAACCATTCAGAGGCTCCACTCTGGTTAGGGCACCAGTCCTCTGCTGTCTCTCAGCTTCATTGGGTGACCCCAAATGTGCCAGTATCAGGAAAAAACTCCTTAGTCCCTGTTCATGATTGTATCACCTTTTATGGCAATAGGCTTTCACATGTTATGCGGTAAAGACTTCGGAGCAGTCATCAGTTACAAGCTCGGCTTCTGACAGTCTGGGCTCCGATAGCCTGTGTGATGGACGTGTTCCTTTATCCGGGTTCACATTGAGATTTATGCTGGATCTGAAGCAGTCCTTTTGGCTTATTCCTGACGGGTGACCGGCGAAGCCGATAATGACAGGCACTTGCAAATTGAAGAATGTGGCGCATGCCTGTGGGCTCATCAGCTGAGAAGGGCCTAGTGTCCCTAGAAGTTCAACTGGATTCTACTACTCTATATGAATGTCCTTCACCCTAATTAGCCTCTCTGTCCCTCAAGCAGAGCATGTCTGAAGCTTTTGGCTTGTAGAGCTGGCAGATACAATCTTCTTGCTTTATCGGTGAGGGGGGAAAAACACTCTTGCAGCTCTCTGTAACCACAGCATCTTGAGGCAAGAGACAAGGAAGTCAGATTGGCTCCATTTTTTAGATGCAGCCTGGAGGCCAGGATTAGGGGCATGAACTTCTTGAAGTCCCTCCTAGCTCTAATCTCAAAGGGCTTTTGTGTATAGCACTGGGCATCCCTGCACTGGAGCATACGTTACTGACTTGTCGTCCTCAAGAAGGAAGCATTGCTTGTCTTTTGCGCACAGATATAGCATCTTTGGGAAATGGTTCATTAATGATTTGGAGTTGGGAGTGAGCAGTGAAGTGGCCAGGTTTGCAGATGACACTAAATTGTTCAGGGTGGTGAAAACCAGAGAGGATTGCGAGGCACTCCAAAGGGACCTGTTGAGGCTGGGTGAGTGGGTGTCAACGTGGCAGATGAGATTCAATAGGGACAAGTGCAAAGTAATGCACATTGGGGCCAAGAATCTCAGCCACAAATACAAGTTGATGGGGTGTGAACTGGCAGTCTGACCAAGAGAGGGATCTTGGGGTCGTGGTAGAGAACTCACTGAAAATGTCAAGACAGTGTGCGATTGCAATAAAAAAGGCCAGCGCCATGCTGGGAATTATTAGGAAGGGAATTGAAAACAAATCAGCCAGTATCATAATGCCCCCTGTATAAATCGATGGTGTGATCTCATTTGGAATACTGTGTACAATTCTGGTCAGCACACCTCAAAAAGGATATTATAGCATTGGAAAAAGTGCAGAAAAGGGCATCTAGAATGATTAAAGGTTTGGAACACTTTCCCTATGAAGAAAGGTTAAAACGCTTGGGGCTCTTTAGCTTGGAGAAACGTCGACTGCAGGGTGACATGATAGAGGTTGACAAGATGATGCATGGGATGGAGATGGTAGAGAAAGAAGTCCTTTTCTCCCTTCCTCACAATACAAGAACTCATAGGCGTTCAATGAAATTGCTGAGCAGACAGGTTAGAACGGATAAAAGGAAGTCCTTCTTCACCCAAAGGGGGATTAACATGTGGAATTCACTGTCACAGGAGGTGGTGGCGGCTGCAAGCATAGCCAGCTTCAAGAGGGGATTGGATAAAAATATGGAGCAGAGGTCCGTCAGTGGCTATTAGCCACAGTGTGTGTGTGTTATATTGGCCACTGTGTGACACAGAGTGTTGGACTGGATGGGCCATTGGCCTGATCCAACATGGCTTCTCTTATGTTCTTATGAAACTGGATCTAGTACAGATTGGCATGAGTGTGTGGCGATTTCATATAAACCTGGTTAATGGACTCAGCCTGTGGTTGTTACATGGCTCAACTATTGCAGTTTTTCCAGTGGTTGAATGCTTTAGATGTATCTTCCCCTCTCAGCATGTGCCTGGAGTGGACTAAGACCAAGAGAGTGTGTGTGGTGGTCATATTGACAGAGAAAAGCTACTGGGGAAACTGTTTTTCAGAATTTACCGTCGCTCGTTGAATAAGCCCTGTGAGGAAAAGTTGAAGGAGCTGGGTTATGCCTAGCTTGGAGAAGAGATGACTGGGAGGTGGCACAATGGACATCTTCAAGTATTTGAAGGGCTGTCTTATAGAGGATGGAGCAGAATAGTTTTCTGTTG
The DNA here is from genome assembly GCF_032191835.1 of Heteronotia binoei. Classification (NCBI taxonomy): domain Eukaryota; kingdom Metazoa; phylum Chordata; class Lepidosauria; order Squamata; family Gekkonidae; genus Heteronotia; species Heteronotia binoei. The sequence continues at coordinate 54,170,983 of NC_083239.1, read as the reverse complement.
CCCCAGGAGGTTGAACCAGAACCAATGGATTGAAATGAAATCAAAAGCGATTTCAGCTAAATATTAGGAAACAATTCCTGACAGGGTGATTCCTCATCAGAGCACGCTTTCTTGGGAGGTGGTGGGCTCCCCTTCGAAGGTTTTTTAGGCAGAGGTTAGATGGTCATCTGACAGCCGCTCTGATTCTGTGGATTTAAGCAGATTATGAGAGGGAAGGCAGGAAGGGATGAGCCGGTGCTTGGCTCTCATGGCCCTTCCTTATATGACCAGGGTAATGCCAATCACCACTTTGGGGTCAAGAAGGAATTTTCCTTCAGGTCAGATTGGCCCAGGAATCCTGTAGACTTTTTTACCTTCTTCTGGGCATAGAAGAAGACTGCAGAAGAAGACGACTGCAGATTTATACCCCGCCCTTCTCTCTGAATCACAGACTCAGAGTGTCTTACAATCTCCTTTCCCTTCCTCCCCCACAACAGGCACCCTGTGAGGTGGGTGGGGCTGAGAGGGCTCTCACAGCAGCTGCCCTTTCAAGGACAACCTCTGCCAGAGCTCTGGCTGACCCAAGGCCATTCCAGCAGCTGTAAGTGGAGGAGTGGGGAATCAAACTCAGTTCTCTCGTATAAGAGTCCACACACTTAACCACTACACCAACCGGGGGAAATGGGGGAGGGGAGAGGTAGTTGTGAATTCCTTGCATTGTGCATGGGATTGGACTACCCTTGAGGCCCCTTCCAGCACTGTGTTTCTGTGAGCAGTATCGGGGCCTGGGTGTGACCCTGCGCACTCTTCTATACCGGTGCCATTGAAGCGGAGGTGTGATTAACACAGAATTCCACAGGAGAAAGAAATATCTCATTCGTTCTCATTTTGTCTGTATTTAGATTACTCTCAGGGAATAACAGGAACAATCAGGTTTTTAGTTTAAGGGGGTGTCTTGGCATGTAAGACTTTGCTTTGGTGCTGAAGGGAATAGAGGTTGTCTAGCCACCCGTGGATGTTGGGCCTTCCCTAACTTGCATGAATTTTGTTCCCTCTCCCAACAGCCATCATCAGCCAGTGGCATCAAGAACCCAAGGACAAAGTAGTCTCAATGCTCCTCTCCCACCTGCCCCTTCTCCAGCCTGGCAACACCGACGCCAAGTCGGAATACATGAAGCTCTTGCAGAAGGTGCTGGCGTACTCCATCGAGAGCAACCTTTTCATAGAGGAGAGCCGGCAGCTCCTCTCCTATGCTCTCATCCACCCGGCCACCACGCTGGACGACCGCAACTCTCTGGCTCTTTGGCTCAACCATCTCGAGGAGCGTCTCTCCGGCGGCTACTCTAGCCAGGGCAGGGGTCGACCCGACACAGCCTATCACTCGCGCCAGGGCTCGGATGAGTGGCAAGGCCCGGTGGACGCAGGCCTCGGGGAACTCGGGCACGGCTGGCAGGAGAAACCACCCCGAGAAAATGGGCACATGTCCTTCCACTCTTCTGGGTCGGTGCCATCGGCCATCAACAGTATCGGGAGCAACACAAATACAGGTGCGGAAAGGTTTGCTGGGAGTCAGGTCTGTGAGCCGGGGCTCACCTTGCCTTCTTCGGGTCATGCTGGGTGTAGTTTCCCCTTGTGGATTCTCTCCCAAGTTGCCAAGAGCTTGCTCGAGAGGATGGCTTTTTCTGCAATTTGCTGTGGAGTACCCAGCTTGCTAGGTAGCCCTGTGGTGCAGAATGGTAAAGCTGCAGTACTGCAGTCGGAGCTCTCTGCTCATGACCTGAGTTCGATCCCGGCGGAAGCTGGGTTCAGGTAGCCAGCTTAAGGTTGACTCAGCCTTCCATCCTTCTGAGGTCGGTGAAATGATTACCCAGCTTGCTGGGGGGGAAGTGCAGATGACTGGAGAAGGCAATGGCAAACCACCCCGTAAAAAGTCTGCCATGAAAACGTTGTGATGTGACATCACCCCAGAGTCAGAAACGACTGGTTCTTGCACAGGGGACTACCTTTACCTTTTTTTACCTTTTTACCCAGCTTATTGGGGGTAAGGTGTAGATGATGGGGGAAGTCAATGGCAAACCACTCGGTAAAAAGTCTGCCAAAAAAATGTCTTGATGTGACATCACCCCATGAGTCAGTAATGACTCAGTGCTTGCATAGGGGACTACGTTTACCTTTTAGTCGCATGAGTCTTATTGAACTGGATTGGAGCAGCACTAAAACAGCAACGTGAGAGAATTTTTTGGAGAGGTTTGAAATTGCAAACCTATTTTTTTCCTCAGCTCAGCTCCGTTATGAGAAGACAGTTGCTCATTCTATCCCACTTAATAGGCTTCCTGCTTTGGTTTGTTGCATTATGGGATATCGGGTGTTTTTACACTGGCAGTTTGCGACTATCTCCTCATTGTAAACTCACCTTTTACATCACATTACGTTCTCATAACCGTTTCGCATTGTTGCTTCCCGAGGCATTTACGTTTGTTTCAGTGAGATGGGTTTCGACAACTCCAAAAAAGCATTTTTCTCAAGACTAGTTTTGGTCCAGTCTTTGCTCTGTGGGCGTTTCAAACTTGTATTGTAAGTTTTCCTGCAGTTTTAAAAGACTCCTCCAAAAGCCACCACAAGGTGCAGTAATTTTGCATGAGAACTGACAGCACTTGAAATTTTTACATATCATTGCTTGCCTCATCTAGTAATTTAAATGTGTATTGTTTTTGCAGTGTTGACACAATTTCCAAGCAATCGTGTAAGCGCTAGTATTCCAGCTGTCCTCTGATCAGAGACACACGCCCCCTCCCAAAATTGAAACGCTTCACTGTAAAAGGAAAATAATTAAAGCGGAACAGTGGCAGGCAATTTGAGGACTCTAAAACTCTGGATCAAACTGAATGTAAAAACACCCATCATCTCATGAGAAAGAAGTGGACTTACTGTAGTTTGTAGGAGAAGTGAGCTTTTGCTTTTTTTCCTGAGAGCCAGTGTGATATACTGATGAATAGCAACAGACTTTCACCTGCAGAACTGAGTTCGATTCCCCACTCCTTCACCTGAATTCTGCTGGGTGACCTTGGGCCAATCCTGGTTCTCTCAGAACTCTCTCAGCCCGACCTACCCCTTAAGGTGGTGGTTGAGTGTTGAGGGGAGAGGAAGGGAGGGCAGTTGTAAGCTGCTTGGAGACTATTTAGGGTAGAGAAAAGTGGGGTATAAAACCTTTTCTTTTCTTCCTCGAAGGATTGCACAGTAAGCTTTACCTTCTGAGAAGCGTTTGTTACCTTGAATTTTTATCCCGCCCTCTCCGCAAGCGGACTCAGGGTGGCTGACAATTAGTTCAAATAGTTTCAAACAATAAATACAATTAAAACATTTTATGGTGCTGATAGATAGATAGATAGATAGATAGATAGATAGATAGAAAGATTTATTGTCATTGTTCTCAACAAAAAGAGAGCAACGAAATGAGGTGCTCTTCCACAAAACATACCAACACATCAAACACACATATTCATATTCATACCATTTAAATACATCTAAAACCATTTAAACCATTCAAACCATTTAAATACATCTAAAACAGATAAACATTCATAAAACCATTTAAACCATTTAAATATATCTAAAACAGATAATCCTTCATAACCCTGCATTCAGCCTAACCACAGCACTTGTTCAGCAACAACCTAGGCAGGATCGTCCTTTGCTAACAGTGATCCTGTAGCGATCGCAGTTTCTCAGTAGTGTAGGCTGGCAGTCCTCTCCCAGTTTAGGTACCAAAGGCCTGTCGAAATAACTCCGTTTTGCAGGCCCTGCAGGGCCCTTATGGCCTCCAGGAGAGCATTCTACATTTCAGGTGCTGCCTCTGGGAAGGCCGTGGTCCGTGTAGAGCACAGCCTGGCCTCCCTTGGTCCGGGGATGGACAATAGATGTTGTGTCCCTGAACACAGTGCGCTCTGCGGAACATGTGGAGAAAGGCGGTCCCTAAGACAGGTAGGCCCCCGATCATATATATAGGGCTGTAAAGGTCAGTACCAACACCTTGAAACGGACTCGGAACACAATACGTAGCCAGTGCCGCTCTTTCAGCATTGGCTGAATGTACCCCTATCAAGGGAGCCCCATTCACAACCCCGCTGCCACGTTCTGCACTAGCTGTAGTTTCTGAGTCAGGGTCAAGGGTAGCCCCATGTAGAGAGCATTACAGTGATCCATTTGCTGGAGGTAGCTGTTGCCAGTGAACTACCTCGCTGGTTTAATGAGGGCTTCAGTGTGTGTTGTTCAGGTCTGTCTTCGACCCCCCCCCCCAAAAAAAAATACAGCCAGAAAAATGATGCTGCTTTTGCAGGTTCTTCTTTCAGCTTTGGAAGTTGCTGTTAGAGTTCTGGGCACCAGCCCTGCGTAACCTGTTTGAATCAGCTAGGTTCAAGCCCAGTAGCACCTTAGAGACCACCAACATTTTCAGAGGTACGAAGTTTCGAGAATCAAAGTTTCCCTTTGTCAGATGAAGGAAGCTTCGGCTCTTGAAAATTGGTACCCTGAAAACCTCGTTGGTCTTCAAGATGTGTGTGAACTCCGATCTGACTGTTCTACTGCAGACCAACACAGCTGCTCTTTGGAATTCTCATAACATTTGAATTACTCTGTGCTAGGTTTTTTGGGATTCAAAGCTGCCTAACTGGATAAACAGACTTCCGGTGCATAAGCTGAATTTTCTTTGCTTGTACTTCAGCATTGCCCATGTGTTTCCTTTCCTCAAAGTCTCTTCTCAAGCTACATTGATGCTTCCTGACTGCCAAAGACGGCCTGCATCAGAGAGGTGCACTGTTGACCCCCAGTGACTTTATGGACCGTCTTGGACAGATCTTAACAGTCTTTCTCTCTTTAGTGGTTAAGTGCGCAGACTCTTCTCTGGGAGAACCGGGTTTGATTCCCCACTCCTCCACTTTCAGCTGCTGGAATGACCTTGGGTCAGCCTTAGCTCTCGTAGGAGTTGTCCTTGAAAGGGCAGCTTCTGTGAGAGCCCTCTCAGTCCCACCCACCTCACAGGGTGTCTATTGTGGGGGAGGAAGATAAAGGCGATTGTAAGCTGCTCTGAGACTGTCCTTGAAAGGGCAGCTTCTGGAAAAGCTCTCTCAGCCCCACCTGCCTCACAGGGTGTCTGTTGTTGGGGAGGAAGGGAAAGGAGATTGAAAGCCGCTCTGAGATTCAGAGTACAGGGTGGGGTATAAATCCAATATCTTCCTCTAAAGGGAGAGCCATTTTGGTGTAGTGGTTAAGTGTGCGGACTCTCTTATCTGGGAGAACCGGGTTTGATTCCCCACTCCTCCACTTGCAGCTGCTGGAATGGCCTTGGGTCAGCCTTAGCTCTTGTAGGAGTTGTCCTTAAAAGTGCAGCTTCTGTGAGAGCCCTCTCAGCCCCACCCACCTCACAGGGTGTCTGTTGCGGGGGAGGAAGATAAAGGAGATTGCGAGCCGCTCTGAGATTCAGAGTATAGGGCGGGATATAAATCCAATGTCCTCCTTCTCTCTCTGCAGCTCTCCCCTGCCAAATCCATCCCAGCCCACTGAAGCGCTCCATGTCCCTCATCCCCACCAGCCAGCAGGTCCCCAGCGAGTGGATGAGCGTGGAGGAGATGGCGGCTCGGCCCGCCTTCATCCCCAGCGGGGAACATGCCCCCCTCTCGCCCCAGAGCAGCGTGGCCTCCTCAGGCAGCGAGCAGACGGAGGAGCAGTCCGGCAGCCGCAACACCTTCCAGGAAGACGGCAGCGGCATGAAAGGTACTGCAGGGTTGTTGGGGCGGGTGGCAGACTGGAACCGTGCCCTTCCTTGCAGTAGAAATAGCTCTGCGATCAGTGCCAGTTCTGTAACTTGTGTGCAGCAACCCAGTTCTGTCTCACTTGCCTAATTCTGGCGATGGGATTTGGGAGTCCTGCCAAGAACAGCTGTATTTTTGCCTGGGGCTTGGTTGCATTTCTCACCCTTAAGACTGCACGTGTCCCTTTCTCCTCCTCTCCCCTTAGAACAGCCTGTGCAAAGCCAAGAAATCTCACTGGGTAGATCTGTCTGTGCTCCTTTTCAGCCACACTCGCGCTATTTGCTGTTTCCCCCAGCTAGAAGAATCTGGCCCCGTAGCCAAGGCTGGCTCGCCCACTAGGCAAACTGAATTGTCTCCCCCCCCCCGTGCCCCAGACAACTGCCTAGTTTGCCTCTCTCCCTGCTGCTGCTGCCAGCCACCGCCAGCCCCCTCCCTTCCCTTCCGCCATGCTCCGCCCATCTCCCTGAAGCTCGCCACTGCTGCTGCGACCCTGCCTGGGGCACCATGCACCCTTGGGCCGGCACTTCCTGTAGCAGTCCCGTCTGTGACATTAGTGGGATCACAGCCCCCTACTCTCAGCCATGACTGCCGGTCGTCAGTTTGCCCCTCCCGTTTGAAAATGCAAACAGCATTCGATGATAACCGCAGTAGAGTGACGTCAACCGGGGCTGGGAGACCCCTTGCAAGTCCTTGTTCTTGGGCCTTTTCAGGCGCTAGTTTTGGTAGTCCCTTCCCTGCACATGAGTCCACTTTTTACTAAGCCTTTCTAGTTCAGCACCATTGAATTTCAGACTCGGCCTTCTGGATGCCCAGTGGGTTTGTCTTATTTCCACTGCTTCAGCTCGCTCTGCAGATAATTGGGAAACCAGTCAGCTTCTGGTCAGCAGTTCGGCTGCTTCTTTGTTGAAACTCCAAGTAGGAGACTCAGTCACACACAGGAACCTGGCAGTTGAGCCTGGGACCTTCCGCACACCAAGTAGATGCTCTGCCACTGAGCAATAGTCCCTCCATAGAGGAACCATACAGCAGCCACTGGAGAATACAGAGTCAACATAAGAGAAGCCATTTTGGATTAGGCCAATGGCCCATCTAGTCCCAACACTAAATTGTTCAGGGTGGTGAGAACCAAAGAGGATTGTGAGGAACTCCAAAGGGATCTGTTGCGGCTGGGTGAGTGGGCGTCAATGTGGCAGATGAGGTTCAATGTGGCCAAGTGCAAAGTAATGCACATTGGGGCCAGGAATCCCAGCTACAAATACAAGTTGATGGTTTGTGAACCGGCAGAGACTGACCAAGAGAGAGATCTTGGGGTCGTGGTAGATAACTCACTGAAAATGTCAAGACAGTGTGCGATTGCAATAAAAAAGACCAACACCATGCTGGGAATTATTAGGAAGGGAATTGAAAACAAATCAGCCAGTATCATAATGCCCCTGTATAAATCGATGGTACGGTCTCATTTGGAATACTGTGTACAATTCTGGTCACCGCACCTCAAAAAGGATATAGCATTGGAAAAAGTGCAGAAAAGGGCAACTAGGATGATTAAAGGGTTGGAACACTTTCCCTATGAAGAAAGGTTTAAAACGCTTGGGGCTCTAGCTTGGAGAAACGTCGACTGCGGGGTGACATGATAGAGGTTGACAAGATTATGCATGGGAAGGAGAAAGTAGAGAAAGAAGTCCTTTTCTCCCTTTCTCACAATGCAAGAACTCGTGGGCATTCGATGAAATTGCTGAGCAGTCAGGTTAGAACGGATAAAAGGAAGTCCTTCTTCACCCAAAGGGTGATTAACATGTGGAATTCACTGCCACAGGAGGTGGTGACGGCTACAAGCATAGCCAGCTTCAAGAGGGGATTGGATAAAAATATGGCGCAGAGGTCCATCAGTGGCTATTAGCCACAGTGTGTGTGTGTGTGTGTGTGTGTACATATATATAGAGAGAGAGACCGACCACTGTGTGATACAGAGTGTTGGACTGGATGGGCCATTGGCCTGATCCAACATGGCTTCTCTTATGTAGCACTCTGTATCACGCAGTGGCCAAAACCACCAGCGGGGCCAGAACTCTAGAAGCCCTCCTTCTGCTGCCTTCCCCAAGCACCAAGAAGACAGAGAATTACTGCTGCAGACATGTTTGATCAGGCCAGTGGCCTAGCCAGTCCAACACTCTGTGTCGCACAGTGGCCAAATCCCACGTGCCATCAGGAGGTCCGCTGGGGCCAGATCTTCAGAAGCCCTTGCGCTGTTGCCCCCCAAGCTCCAAGGAGACAGAATATCACTAGGAACATGAGAGAAGCCGTGTTGCGATCAGGCCAGTGACCTATGCAGTCTAACACTCTTGTGCCACACAGTGGCCAAAACCCAGGGGCCCTCAGGAGGTCCACCAGCAGGGCCAGGACTCCAGAAACCCTCCCAACATGGCCCCCCAGGCACCAAGAAAGCAGAGTACCACTGCCACAGACAGAGTGTTCCATACATACCTTGTGCTAGTAGCCACTCATGGATCTCTGCCCCCATATCATCGTCCAGTCCCCTACTGAAGCTGTCTCTGCTTGTATTTGCCACCACTTCCTGCGGTTGGGATTTGGAGATCTATGTTTAATTCTCTGCACATCTTAAAACTCTCCCTCTGTGGGCAGCTGGCCATCCCGAATTACATCTTTATTCTTGGCCCTCTGCAGATGTCCCCTCATGGCTGAAGAGCCTTCGCCTCCACAAATATGCAGCCCTCTTCTCCCAAATGACCTACGAAGAGATGATGACCCTGACAGAGCAGCATCTGGAATCGCAGGTACTGGCAAGCAGGCGAGAAACAAGAGTCCTCTGTGCAGCGGGAGGAAGTTCCAGTTCAGCCTGGCATCCTTCGACACTTGGGACACGTGCATTGAACAGGGAGGAGTGGAGGTCACGTGGCGTAAACGTTTGCGTTGCCTGACTTGTGGAATGCTCCGTGCGAGCTCCCTTCTGCCTCTCAAGCTAGGAGAGACTACTTCTGCATCTTCAGGTTTTTCCACATAACCTTGAGAGCTAGAAACTTGCCCAGTGAAAAGAAGCTGAGGGGCTTATGCCAGGGGTGTCGAACTCATTTGTTGTGAGGGCCAGTCTGACATAAATGAGACCTTGTTGGGCCAGGCCATGTCAGGTTGGGCCGGGCCATGTGTGTACGTATTTAAATATTAGGTAGCAGAGATATAAACTTTATAAAGGACACAGACAAACACAATTTAAAAAAGAAACCACCTTAAAATATGCTTAAAACGTTAGCGCTTGTTGGTATTAAAGTTGCTTTCTTTGTCTCTCCCATGGGATCCAGGGAACTGGGCAAAGGAAGCTCTGGCTCCTTCCTTCCTTCCTTCCTTCCTTCCTTCCTTCCTTCCTTCCTTCCTTCCTTCCTTCCTTCCTTCCTTCCTTCCTTCCTTCCTTCCTTCGTTCCTTCCTTCGTTCCTTCCTTCCTTCCTTCCTTCCTTCCTTCCTTCCTCCCTCCCTCCCTCCCTCCCTCCCTCCCTCCCTCCCTCCCTCCCTCCCTCGTCAGGGGACCAGAAGGGGGAAGGAAGAGAGACTTGGCTCAGTAGCCCTGCTGTGTGATTGAGAGAGCCTGGCAAAGCAAAGCAGTTTCTACCCCCCCTCCTTCCTGAGGAGCCTCAACCAATAGAGAAAATAGAGGTTTTGCCCTGTAGCTCCTGTGCAATTGAGCAAGCCTTGCAAAGCAAGCTGTTATGCAGAAGGAAGCAAGAAAGAGGGAGAAGGAAGCAGATGACAGCCAGTTGCTTGAGGGCCTGATAGGAGCCCTCTAGAGGCCTGATTTGGGCCCCCGGGCCACATGTTTGACGCTCCTGGCTTATGCTGTTATGCAGCATGCTAGTCATGGTTGTGCCTCTTTCAAGAACCTGCAAAGATGCCTTTTCCATGAGATGTATTTGTGTACCATTTTGGGGGGTGGAGGAGGGGGAAGACCACATGGCTCACTTTGTATATCCACGCGGCGCATGAGAATGTTCACCCACGGCTGTCTCTTTCTGCTCCCCTTGCTTGCTGCTTCCGTCTTCTCTGCACAGAACGTGACCAAAGGAGCAAGACACAAAATAGCCTTGAGTATCCAGAAGCTGCGGGAAAGGCAGAGTGTCCTGAAATCTCTGGAGAAGGTAAAGGAATCATGCTGATCACCGTACGGGAGGGACCGTGGCTCGAAGGCAGAGCCTCTGGTTGGCATGCAGAAGGTCCCAGGTTCAGTCACCAGCATCACCAGGTAGCAGGTGATGTGGAAGATGTCAGCCTGAGGCCCCACAGAGCCACTGCCAGTCTGGTTTTGATGGACCAGTGGTCTGATTCAGTGTGAGGCAGCATTGGGTGTTTGGGGAAGGGCTGTGTCTTAGTGGAAGAGCCTCTGCTTGGCGCACAGAAGGTGCCAGGTTCACTCCCTGGCATCTCCAGTGAAAAGGGCCCAGCAGTAGCGGATGGGCAAAACCTCCACCCTGACATCCTGGAGAGCTGCTGCCAGTCTAGGTAGGCAGTACCGACTTTGATGGACCAAGAGTCTGATTTTGTATAAGGCCAGCTTTGTACGTGCAAATGAAGGAGTTGCCGCAGAAAGAAAGAGCTGTAGTTAAGAACAAAGGAAGAGCCCTGCTGGGTGAGACCAATAGTAGAAGTCCAGCGTTTTGTCTTCTACCAGACCTTTGAGTCCCTTGCTCTCCCAGTGTTGGGGACCCCTGATACAAGTCCTCAAATAGCCCCATGCCACATTGGAACCGTGACCTGAGATAGATCTACCAGCTGCTGTCAGAAAGCAGGCAAGCGCCACGCAGCGACACTTGTACTTTGCTTAGGTTGTTCTTTCATCACTTCTTAAAATGTACCGAGAGTAGCTTGAGGAGGAAATGGCCACAAAGAAAATACAGAGAGACAGATTTGCTTTTAAAAAGCCGTAAAAGAGCTTCGGCCAGAGCCATCCCCCGAAGAATTGCCCACGTAAATAACAGTGTCTTGACCCAGCACAGTAGGTTTCAATCGACTAGGCACCAAGTGAGTAGTGGAAGGGCTGTATCACAGCCAAGACACTGCCCTCCCCCTGAAGAGCTCTGTCGCTGGTATTTTGTTTTGTACACTGTGTATCCCCTTATATGTTGGTCTAGAATAATTTGTGCAGACTCTGCTCTTGAACAGCAAGCTGGCAGGAGCTGTACGGTGGTTTAACTTCCTTCTGGCAGCCCTCCTCAGTTTTAGACTTTGCCTTGTTCTGGCCCCATGCCGCTCAAGGAAATACACCTCTCCTCTTTTTGTTAGAAAATGTTTCCTGACACAGTCAAACAGAGCCCAGCCCTCAGCTGGCAAATTGAGAGCTTCTGGGGTTTTTCCAAAACTGGATGCTGAAATGGAGTGTAGAATTTCAGGCCTGCGTGCTGAAGTCTTGAACTCTCTGAGATACAGCCAATGTTGCATTTGTCTTTTTTAGCCACAGCGGGATGCAGTGGCTAAAAAAGGCAAATGCAGTATTGGGCTCTATGAACAGAAGTATATCATCCAGATCACGTGAAGTGATGGTATCGCTCTGGGGAGGCCTAACCTGGAGTCTTGTGTTCAGTTTTGGGTACCACATTTTAAGAAGGATCTAGACAAGCTGGAACGGGTCCAGAGGCAGGCGGCAAAGATGGTGAGGGGTCTGGAGACCAAGTCCTATGAAGAAAGGCTGAAGGAGCTGGGCATGTTTAGCTTGGAGAGGAGGCGGCTGAGAGGCGATATGATCACCATCTTCAAGTACTTGAAGGGCTGTCATATAGAGGATGGTGCGGAATTGTTTTCTGTGGCCCCAGAAGGTTGGACCAGAACCAACAGGTTGAAATTAAATCAGGAAGAACTTCCTGACCATTAGAGTGGTTCTTCAGTGGAACAGGTTTCCTCCTCGGGAGGTGGTGGGCTCTCCTTCCTTGGAGGTTTTTCAACACAGGCTGGATGGCCATCTTGACAGCAGTGCGGATCCTGTGAATTTAGGGGGCGGGGCAGCATTTGTGAGTTTCCTGCATTGTGCAGGGGGTTGGACTAGATGACCCTGGAGGTCCTTTCCAACTCTATGATTCCTCCTTCATGGTCTTTCTCCTCCTCCTCTCTCCTGCAGGACATCTTAGAAGGGGGCAACTTGTGGAATGCCCTCCAAGAACTGCAGCAAATCATCATCACGCCCATCAAGGCTTTCCACACCCTGCAGATCATGGCAGCCTCCAAGGAGGGGCAGCCACTGACAGTGGAACCACGCGGGGCTCCCAAGCTGGGCTTGGACAAGACCAGCAACGGAGCCGAGGACAAGGAATCCACCGCGGATGCCTTCCCGCCCCAGTCCAGCTCTCCTTGTGACGGCGAGTCGGGGGCGGCGCCTGTTCCCGAGGGAGACATTGCAGGACAGTTCACGCGGGTGATGGGCAAAGGTAAGTCCTGCAGGGGGTGAATTCTGGCTGTGTAGGATTGTGTCCGGATGACTTCTCGTGGTTTACTCTTCCCTGTAGAGAGGGAACATCAGTGATTTGAGTAACTGAGTACAGGGTTGCCACTTTCTGGAAAGTCAGGGAAACTGGTCTGAAGTCAGGGAAATTGTGTTTAAAATATATTCTAGTAGCGGATATTTGACCTGCTGTTGCAAGAGCCTGATCTGTTCTTGTGGCAACTGGAATAGAGAAGTAGCAGAATACAAGTAACACTTCATGCTGCCCTTTCTCAGCTCCATCCCCAAGCAAGCAGCCTCATGTGTTTGTTGAGCTCTGTCCCTGCAGGATTTTCAAGGTCTGCCTGTAGCATTTGCAAAACAAGGCTAGTTTAAACGTTTAGCAAAATACACAAATTTTAAACATCTGTTTTCATCCCTACCTGCAAGTACTTCATTTAACTGACATATAAAGATAAGCATGTTTTTGGGTCGTGCTTGTGTATGGAATGGACGTTTTGTCTCCTGCTAAACCCAGCACAGAGTTTCAAACGAGTCTTGTCGATGTTGGGTTTCACAAACAACACTTTCTACTCTGCACCATGCAAAGCAAATTTTGTTCCTGCTGGAGTTTGCAGAGTGCCGGCTCTCTCACCCTCTTTCCTGACTTTTCCCATGCATAAAGGTTGCAAATGAGGGTTGTCTGCTTCTCTATATTGCAGTTATGCAAATGAGGGTTGTCTGCTTCTCTGTATTGCAGAAACTCCACCTCCTTTCTTGCTGCTGATCTGTTCATTACACTTTCTGGAATCAGAAAGTGAAACTTTCCCAGCTTTGGAAAGTTCCTACTTGTTAGTATTCAGAATTTACTTGAATTGATGTTTGTATCTTGGTGTAATTTTTGGTGTAATTGCAAAAGTTGCTGCAGTTAATGTTGAAAGAAGCTGATCTCAAATCTCTTACTTTTGACAAATATTTTTGCAGCTGAGACCTGTGTAGTTGTAGTGTGGAACATTTCATTAAGCCTTGCATTAATGCAACACGACCTATTCATTTTTTAACTTGTGGTTGTATTTTAATGGTGGTCAGGAAAATTGACAAACGTTGGTCAGGGAAAGTCAGGAAAATGAAAAGTAAAATGTTAGTGGCTACCCTGGTGTATTTATTAATACAGCTTTAGCATCAGAATGGTTCAATTTGTAGAGCTAATAAAGGCAGTGGAAGAAGTTTAATCTTTGCAGTACCAGGGAAAAGAGTTTGGGAACAACATTTGAGTCCAGTGGCACCTTTTAAGAAGAGCTGCAGATTTATACCCCGCCCTTCTCTTTGAATCAGAGACTCAGAGCGGCTTACAATCTCCCATATCTTCTCTCCCCACAACAGACACCCTGTGAGGTGGGTGGGACTGAGAGGGCTCTCACAGCAGCTGCCCTTTCAAGGACAGAGGCTCAGAGCAGCCTACAATCTCCTTTCCCTTCCTCCCCCACAACAAACACCCTGTGAGGTGGGTGGGGCTGAGAGAGCTCTCACAGCAGCTGCCCTTTCAAGGACAACTCTGCGAGAGCTATGGCTGACCCAAGGCCATTCCAGCAGCTGCAAGTGGAGGAGTGGGGAATCAAAGCAGAAGACTGCAGATTTATGCCCCGCCCTTCTCTCTGAATCAGAGACTCAGAGCGGCTTACAATCTCCCATATCTTCTCCCCCTCCCCACAACAGGCACCCTGTGAGGTGGGTGGGACTGAGAGGGCTCTCCCAGCAGCTGCCCTTTGAAGGACACCCTCTGCCAGAGCTATGGCTGACCCAAGGCCGTTCCAGCAGCTGCAAGTGAAGGAGTGAGGAATCAAACCAACAAAGTTTAATTCTGGGTGTAAACTTTCCTGTGCATGCACGCTTCTTCATTTCCTTAATGACTTTCATTTTAAAAAAACAAAAGCTGTTTTATAGCTTGAAAACTTCCTTGCTGTGTCTTCTGTCTCTTGATACCTTAAAGCTGAACTGATTCCTTACCGTCAAGGAGCATTTATCCCAGGCGCAATGACCTGGCTGTCATAAGCATTAACATGGGGTGGGAAAGAAGTGGGGAGGGGTGGAGCGGGAGGCAGCATCACACGACCTGTGGCTGGACACCCCCCCCCCCCCAAATTTGTTTTCTGCAAGATGTGGGTTCAAGTCCCCTCTGTTCCCTGTTGTTGAGCAGCTTTAGCCATGTCATAATCGGATTTCGTACCCAACTCTTCATTTTTGGGTTGGGAGAAGCTGATTTCACAAACTTGCTGTGGACCTCCGTGAGAGAAGTGGGGATGGATCTCAGACAACGGGACATTCTGAGGAAGACCTGGAGACTGGAAAGGTCACAGCCTTGCTAAAGTTTCTGTCGATGCGTCTTGACATTCTAGATCAGGGGTGTCAAACTCAGGGCCAGATCTGATATAAACGAGGCCTTGTTCGGCCTTGTTTGGGTGTACCTATTTAAGATTAGGCAGCAGAGATATAAACTTCATAAAGGACACAGACAAACACAATTAAAGATACATTTTTAAAAAGCTTAAAACATGCTCAAAACATTAGCACTCGTTGGCGTTAAAGGTGCTTTCTTTATATGAGGGCCCTGCGGAACCTTGGGCAGTTCCGCAGGGGCTGTAAGACGGTCCTCTTCCGGTTGGCAGACAACTGACCGGCATCTGAATATTTTAAGGAGGACTGTGGGATAGCACACTGATGAATTTCATTTATTTTATTGTGTAAATTATCAATGTATTTTAATTCTTAATTTTATTGTTAGAATTTTTATGTTGTGAGCCGCCCTGAGCCCGCTTCGGTGGGGTAGGGCGGGATATAAATCGAAATAAATAAATATTTCTCCCATGGGATCCAGGGAACTGGGCCAAGGAAGCTCTGGCTCTTTCCTTCCTTCCCCAGGGGACCAGGAGGGAGAGAAGCCTCAGCCAATAGGAGGAAGAGAGGCTTAACTCAATAGCTCTGCTGTATGATTGAGAAAGCCTGGCAAAGCAAGCTCTTCCTCCCCCCCCCTCCCTCCCCAAGGGAGGAGTCTCAGCCAATGGAGAAAATAGAGCTTTTGCTCTGTAGCTCCTGTGTGATTGAGCAAGCCTTGCAAAGCAAGCTGTGATGCAGAAGGAAGCAAGAGACAGGGAGAAGGAAGCAGATGACAGCCAGTTGCTCGGGGGCCTGATAGGAGCCCTCCGGAGGCCTGATTCGGGCCCCCGGGCCACATGTTTGACATCCCTGTTCTAGAAGATATGGCTTCTGTGTTTTCAGACTGTTTTTAGCTGTTCATATGACTTGTGATGTACTTGAGGTTCTTTTGGTACCTCTTCTATCCTTTCAAGGAATCCAGAAGCTTAGTTACCCTCAGATTGCCAGGCCTCGCATAATGGCTCACTTATCTCGGACCGAAATGGGTGGGTGGGGGGGCACACCCCTTCCGCAGAGCTTCCGTTGCCTGGAGGTTGCTGGTTCTCATCGAAAGGGGGCTGTGCGGTTGTCTGTCTGGAACAGCGGCATGTAAGGGTGCTCGACTTCTTCCACTGATCGCTGTTGCTTCAATTCCGTTCCTGTTCAGTGAGCAAAGAACCTTAAAGAACAGGCTGCCTATTGTCCTTTGGGAGGGACATCGTGTTCCTGTACATCTGAAGGGCTCTGAATTCCTGTCTGGTCACAACACTGTAACCTGCCTCTGCCTTTTCCCTGCAGTGTGCACGCAGCTGCTGGTATCCCGGCCGGATGAGGAGAACATCACCAGTTACCTCCAGCTGATAGAGAAGTGCCTGATGCATGAGGTAGGGTTGAGCGCTGGTGGGAGGGGAATTAGCTACTAGAATTAGCAACTGGAATGGTTCAAGGGTTGGAATACTTTCCCTGTGAAGAAAGGTTAAAGCGCTTGGGGCTCTCTAGCTTGGAGGAACGTCGACTGCGGGGTGACATGATAGAGGCTCACAAGATTATGCACAGGACAGAGAAGTCAGAGAAAGAAGTCCTTTTCTCCCTTTTGCACAATACAAGAACATTTGGGCACTCAATGAAATTGCTGAGCTGTTGGGTTAGAACGGATAAAAGGAAGTACTTCTTGACCCAAAGGGTGACTGACACGTGGAATTCACTGCCACATGAGGAGGCATAGCCAGCTTCAAGAGGGGATTGGATAAGCATCTGGAGCAGAGGTCCATCAGTGGCTATTAGCCACAGCATATTGTTGGAACTCTCTGTCTGGGGCAAGTGATGCTCTGTCTTCTTGGTGCTTGGGGGGGCAACAGTGGGAGGGCTTCTAGTGTCCTGACCCCACTGATGGACCTCCTGATGGCACCTGGTTTTTTTGGCCACTGTGTGACACAGTGTTGGACTGGAAGGGCCATTGGCCCAGTCCAACATGGCTTCTCTTATGTTCTCTTAACCCCCCTCCAAACTCTCAAGAAGACCCCCTGCCCCGCCCAGGCCCTCAGAGATTCGTTCCTGTCCTCTTTCTGCAGGCATTCACAGAGACGCAGAAGAAGCGGCTGTTGTCTTGGAAACAGCAGGTGCTGAAGCTACTCCGGACATTTCCGAGGAAGGCAGTGCTGGACATGCAAGGCTATCGTCCGCAGAAAGGGTCTGTACATGGAAGCAGAAAAGGCTGGAGCAGTGGAAGTGGGCTGCGGGGGGGAGGTCCTTGTATGCCTCCAACAGCAAAAGAAAGGCTGCAACAATCTAGGCTGGATCTGTGCAAGTTTGGTGTCGTGGTTAAGTGTGCGGGCTCTTATCTGGGGGAACCAGGTTTGATTCCCCACTCCTCCACTTGCACCTGCTGGAATGGCCTTGGGTCAGCCAGAGCTCTCTTATCTGGGAGAACCAGGTTGGATTCCCCACTCCTCCACTTGCACCTGCTGGAATGGCCTTGGGTCAGCCAGAGCTCTCTTATCTGGGAGAACCAGGTTGGATTCCCCACTCCTCCACTTGCACCTGCTGGAATGGCCTTGGGTCATCCATAGCTCCTGCAGAAGGTATCCTTGAAAGGGCAGCCGCTATGAGAGTCCTCTCGGCCCCACCCACCTCACAGGGTGTCTTTTGTAGGGGAGGAAGATAGAGGAGATTGTGAGCCACTCTGAGATTCGGAGTGGAGGGCGGGATATAAATCGAATATCATCGTCCCTCTTCCTTCCTCCCTCCTCCCCCATTAGCAACACCACCTCCCATTTATTGAGTTCATTTACATACCACATTTCTCCCCATGTTATTCTCCTTGATCTTATTCTCAACAACCATATGAGGTCAGTTGAGCTGAGGATGTGACTGGCACAAGGTCACCCAGTGAGCTTCCATAGCAGGGCAGTGATTTGAACCTCTGTCTCCTGGATCCTTGTGTTGCTGTAGCCACTATACCACACTGGCTCATGGACAGCATATTTTTCCCTTCTTTGAGGAACCTTGCCCTGATGCATGTGCTTGGGTGGAGGAGGCTTATGCACAGGGTGGGAGGAACCGCTGGCATTTGCAGAAGAGACCTGTGAGGTCTAGATTTCTGGTGGTCCCTGGGTTTTGGCCACTGTGTGACACAGAGTATCGGACTGAGTATTGGCCTGATCCCAACATGGGCTTCTCTCATATTCCTGTGTCTGAGGCAGTGATACTCTGTATCCTTGGGGTGGGGGGGCAGAGTGGTAGGACTTCTGGAGTTCTGGCCCCATTGGTGGACCTCTCTGTATCCTTGGGGTGGGGGGGCAGAGTGGTAGGACTTCTGGAGTTCTGGCCCCATTGGTGGACCTCCTGATAGCGCATGGGTTTGGCCACTGTGTGACACAGAGTGTTGGACTGAATGGGCCATTGGCCTGATCCAACATGGCTTCTCTTATGTTCTTATGTCTGGGGCAGTGATGCTCTGTATTCTTGGTGCTTGTGGGAGGCAAGAGTGAGACAGTTTCTAGTGTCCTGGCCCCATTGGTGGACCTCCTGATGGAACCTGGTTCTTTTGGCCACACTGTGACACAGAGTGTTGGGACTGGATGGGCCACTTGCCTGATCCAACATGGCTTCTCTTACGCTTCCATCTCTGAAGTACTAGGGGAAGCAAGCCGGCTTGCAGGTTGAAAGAGCCAGCCTGACTCGAGGGCTGGGCTACCGTTGATTCTTCCATCTGCATTGGTGGAAGTGGAAGGGCTGACTAATGTCGTGACTGAGGGGTGCTGTCCCTTCCTTGGCAGGGCCAGCCTGTGTTCCAGCACCTGTGCCTTTGCCCCCCCCCCCCTTCAGAATGGTGGTTCAGGCATCCTAGTCACCGAGAGATGAACCGAGGCAGCGTCTCCACAGTGAAAGCTGTCTTGGCAGTTGTACTATTCAGACTCCACAAAACCTTGAGAGGGTTGGCGCGTTATTACCTGCTTAATGAATTTAACGAAAACAATATTAAATGGCTTTTGGCTCTCTTACAAATGAGTGGCAGCTTTTCCCTGAATGGTCTCTTTTTCTTATTTAAAGGAAGCTGCCATTTCTCTCAAGATCCCTGTTGTGGCACTCCTTCATGTAAACGTTATTCTTCTGGCTTTTAGCGCCTTTTTGAGGAGTTCTTTTCTTTAACAAAAAGAAAGTGGGGGGGGGAGGCATTGTTCGGTTGACAACTCTATTCAGTACCGGGAAGGCAGTTGTGTGGGCTTGTCTGCGGAGACGTGCTGGCTGCCGTTCACTGGGCCTCGCTGAGCTGCCTTGGCTGCTCTTTTTGGTGGGGGGAGCGGGGCATGTCTCCTTTCTGGCCAGCTGGCATGCTTTGCGGCCCACGCCAGGGCAGCCATCACCTACGAAGGGCTTGTTGGCATCTGGGTCCTTTAGAAAGACGGTCTTAATGTCCAGGCTTGGGAGGGACTCGAGCACATGGAATGCACTGCCACAGAAAGTGGTGAGGGCTGCCAGCATAGGCAGCTTCAAGAGTGGATTGGATAAGAAGACGACGACTGCAGGTTTATACCCTGCCCTTCTCTCTGAATCAGAGACTCAGAGCAGCTTACAATCGCCTATATCTTCTCCCCCCACAACAGACACTCTGTGAGGTGGGTGGGGCTGAGAGGGCTCTCACAGCAGCTGCCCTTTCAAGGACCTCTGTCAGCTCTGGCTGACCCAAGGCTATTCCAGCAGCTGCAAGTGGAGGAGTGGGGAATCAAACCCACTTCTCCCAGATAAGAGAGCTCTGGCTGACCCAAGGCCCTTCCAGCAGGTGCAGCTGCAAGTGGAGGAGTGGGGAATCAAACCCGGTTCTCCAGATAAGAGAGCTCTGGCTGACCCAAGGCCCTTCCAGCAGGTGCAGCTGCAAGTGGAGGAGTGGGGAATCAAACCCGGTTCTCCAGATAAGAGAGCTCTGGCTGACCCAGGGCCATTCCAGCAGGTGCAAGTGGAGGAGTGGGGAATCAAACCCGGTTCTCCTTTGTTTAGGGGTTTTTGAGGATATATGTACACATATTTTTAAGAAGGATTCTTTTGACTATTTTGTATATATACAATGTTATTTTATGTTCGTCTTTCTATGGTGTTGAATAAAATTTAAAAAACAAACCAAAAAAACCCCTGGTTCTCCCAGATAAGAGTCCGCACACTTAACTACTATGGCTGACCCGAGGCCATTCCAGCAGCTGATACTGGAGGAGTGGGAAATCAAACCTGGTTCTCCCAGATACGAGTCCACACACTTCACCACTGCACCAAACTGGCTCTCTCTGGATAAACATGTGGAGCAGAGGTCCATCAGTGGCTGTTAGCAACAGCGTATTGTTGGAACTCTCTATCTGGGGCAGTGATGCTCTGTATTCTTGGTGCTTGGTGGGGGCACCAGTGGGAGGACTTCTAGTGTCCTGACCCCGCTGATGGACCTCCTGATGGCACCTGGGGTTTTTGGCCACTGTGTGACACAGTGTCGGACTGGATGGGCCATTGGCCTGATGCAACATGGCTTCTCTTATGTTCTTATGCTGATGAAGCTGGTGCCACTGGGGTAGCCATCCCACAGCAGCAGAACTTTGAGGAGATTTCTGGGGCACAAATGCGAGCCCACAAGGGCCATGGGGTGTGCTCCTGGGTGCCCCTCCCAGTCTTCCTGGTTTCTCAGCTCTGAGGCACAGTTTTGACTTGGGTTCAAGGCAGTGTTCCCAGCAGGGCCTTATGCTCTCTCTTTCTCCTTTCCTTTCTAGATGGGCCTTTGGCTCCAACTCTCTCCCCATAGCTGGCTCTGTGGGAGTGGGGGTGGCACGCAGAGGGCAGCGGCAGTTCCAGATGCCCCCCCGTGCCATCCCCCCAAGCCGTATGGGGATCCTCAGCCCCGCAGGGCTTGGTGGCGTCTCTCCCCGGCACGCACTCGCTAGCCCAAACCTGGGGAGCCAAGGGCGGCAGGTAAGGAAGCAGAGGGGGGCAGTTTGGCTCCGCAGGGGTCTTTCAGGGGGCCGGGGCAATGAAACCCTCCACAGCTTCTGGTTTGCCTCCGAAGCAGCGCCTGTGAATTCACCAGCCGTCCAATCCAGATTTCCTCATATGAAGTGTGTGAATGCAGCTAGTTCTCCAAGCTGACCTTTGTGAGATTCTCTTGCCGGACTTGTTTGGCTGTTAACAGCTTAAGAGAGGACAGCGGCCAAAGGCCATGTTCTTTCAACTGTGTTTTAGGACCCCTTTGATAATTTGGGAGCTCACCAAGGTCTTCTTGATCAGAAGGTCTCCCGTTAACAGCAGACCAGATTCCTTGAAGGTCAGGCTCCACACTCCCGGTTTGCATCCTCCAGAAATGTGCAGTTGCGCAAGAGGGGCTGGGGCGGGGAGGTTTTGACCAGGTGCACTTCCAGCTTCTGGAGGTCAGCTCCAAAGAGTCAAAGCACCTTCTTCATGAGGAAAGGCTAAAAGTCTGGGACTTTTTAATTTAGAAAAGAGACCTCAGAGGGGAGACTTGATAGAGCAGGGGTGTCAAACATGAGGCCTCTGGAGGGCTCCTGTCAGGCCCTCGAACAAGTCTGCTTCCTTCTCCCTCTTGTTTCCTTCTGCATAACAGCCTGCTTTGCCGGGTTTGCTCAATTGCACAGGAGCTACAGAGCAGAGCCTCTATTTCTCCACTGGCTGAGCGGCTTCCCTTGGGGAGGAAGGGGGGAGGGAGAGCTTGTTTTGCCAGGCTCTCTCAATCACACAGCAGAGCTACTGAGCCAGGCTCTCTCAATCGCACAGCAGAGCTATTGAGCCAAGGCTCTTGAGGCTCCTCCCTCTCCTGGTCCCCTGGAGAGGGAGGGAAAGAGCCAGAGCTTCCTTTGCTCAGTTCCCTGGATCTCATGAGAGAGATACAAAGAAAGCACCTTTTTTTAAAAAAAGGTGCCATTTATAGTTTGTATCTCTGCTTCCTGGCATTATGTTTTATGACACACGTGGCCCGGCCCAACAAGGTCTTGTTTATGTCAGATCCGGCTCTCGTAACAAATGAGTTCGACGCCCCTGTGGTAGAGGTTGCATGGGGCAGAGAGCTGACAAAAAGGAACTTGTCCCTCTCCCGAAATATTAGAACACAAAGGCTTCCAGTGAAGCTGATGGGCAGTAGATTCCAGACAGACAAAAGGAAATACCGTATTTTTCAGTCCATAAGGCGCTCCAGACCATAGGACGCACCTTCCTCCTGGGGGGCAATCCGCTGCCTCCGCCTCCGATCCCGGCGCTTCCCCCGCGCCTGCCTGCCTGGCTCCAGCTCTGCTTCTAGCAAGCGCTGGGATCGCTCCACGCTGCCCCCACCGCAAACCCAGCGCTTCGCGAGCGGAGGGAGCGATCCTGGCGCTTGCTTGTAAGCGTCAGAGCTGGGGCCAGGCAGACAGGCACGGAGAAAGCACGCTGCCCCCTCTGCAGTTTGCAGTGGGGGCAGCGTGGAGCGATCTCAGCACTTGCTGGAAGCAGAGCTGGAGGCAGGCAGGCGCGGGGGAAGCGGCGGAGGCAGCGGATCGCCCCCCCCCCCGGAGGAAGGTACGTCCTGTCATCCCTTCGCTCCATAAGACGCACACACTTTCCCCCCCACTTTTTTTTTGGGGGGGGGGGAAGTGCGTCTTATGGTCCGAAAAATACGGTACTTCCTTTTCACAGCAAGTTACTAAAATGCAGAATTCGCTGCCAGAGGGCATAGTGGTGGTAAAAAGGTCAAGGCAGCCCCCTGTGCAAGCCCCAAGCATTTCCGACTCTGGGGTGACGTCGCATCATGACGTTTTCACGGCAGCCTTTTTTACGGGGTGGTTTGCCGCTGCCTTCCCCAGTCGTCTACGCTTTCCCCCCAGCAAGCCGGGGACTCATTTTATCGACCTTGGAAGGGTGGAAGGCTGAGTCAGCCTCGAGCCGGCTACCTGAACCCAGCTTCCGCCGGGATCGAACTCCGGTCGTGAGCAGTGAGCTCCGACTGCAGTACTGCAGCTTTACCACGCTGCTCCGTGGGGCTCTTTATACAGATGGCTTCAAAAGGGGATTGGACGTCTTCATGGAGGAGCGGTCTGTCGCTGGCTACTAGCCATGGTGCCTGAAGGGAGCTTCCATATGCAGAGGCAGGAAGCCTCTAGATCCCAGAGCTAGGAGGCAATATTACTTGTATCAGTTTACCAAAACATTGTATTGAACACAGTCTGTTTCTACACCATACAATTAATGCCCCTTTACATTCCTGGTTGGCTCAGTCACACCTGGGGAGTCAGCAGCTTGCGAAGTTGTATTGTGTAGAAATGTACCAAGTTCAATAACAAATACAGTGTTTTGGGAAACGGATGCAAGTAATATTAATTGCAATACTGGGAGCGCACACATAGAGAGGGTGTTACTGTTTAAGACAAGTGTCGAACATGTGGCCCAGGGACCGAATCAGGCCCCCGAGCAACTGGCTCTTGTCTGCTTCCTTCTGATCTCAGCTTGCTTCGCAGGGCTTGCTCAATCGCACAGGAGCTACAGAGCAAAACCTCTTATTTTCTCCATTGGCTGAGGCGCCTCCCTTTGGGAGGAAGGGGGGAGGAATAGCTTGCTTTGCCAGGCTCTCTCAGTTGCACAGCAGAGCTACTGAGCCAAGCCTCTCTTCCTTCTATTGGCTGAGGCTCCACCCAGTCCCCTGGGGAAAGAAGGAAAGAACCAGAGCTTCCTTTGCCCAGTTCCCTGGATCCCATGGGAGAAACACAAGGAAGGCACCTTTAATGTAATGTAATGTAATGTAAAATTTTATTTATATCCCGCCCTCCCCCGCTGAAGCAGGCTCAGGGCGGCTAACAGCATTTCAAGTAAACAATACAATAATAAAAACATTAAATTCACATTAAAGTTCACATTAAAAACCAGTCAATAGTCAATAATTAATTAAAACATTCCTAAATTAACACTGGCGGTAAACGTTATTAATCTGGCGGTAAACATTAAATTCAGTTATTGGTGAACGCCTGTTTGAAGAGAGCGGTCTTGCAGGCCCTGCGGAACTGGTCTAAGTTCCGCAGGGCCCGCAACTCCTCTGGGAGTTGGTTCCAGAGTTGTGGGGCTGCAACGGAAAAGGCCCGAGTGCGGGTGCTTTGAAGTTTAACTTCTTTTGGCCCAGGGATATTCAGTCTGCTTTTCCCCACTGACCTCAGTGCTCTCTGGGGTTCATACGGGGAGAGACGGTCCCTCAGGTAGGTCGGTCCTTGGCCATATAGGGCTTTAAAGGTTATGACCAGCACTTTGTACTGGATCCAGTATACGATTGGCAGCCAGTGCAGTCCGCGCAGCCCCGGCCGTATATGTTCCCATCTTGGGAGACAGCCTGGCCGCCGCGTTCTGCACTAGCTGCAGCTCCCGGGTCCGGTACAGAGGCAGCCCCATGTAGAGAGACCAACGAGTGCTAATGTTTTAAGCATGTTTTAAGTTTTCAGCAGATATATATTGTTTTTGTGTCCTTTAAAAAGCTTATCTCTGCTCCCTAATCTTAAATAGGTACACACTGGGCCCAGCTCGGCCCGACAAGGTCTCCTTTATGTCAGATCCGGCCCTCCTAACTGATGAGCTCGACACCCTGGGTTTAAGGGGGGTGTTGGTGTTCAGCTTTCCGTGCCCCGTGGTCCCTCAGGCGGATTGTTAGCAAGTGATCCCACCGGATGGTAGGGCGCGGTGGGAGCTCCACAGCTGCCGTGCTCTTTTTTGCAGGGCTCACCGTTCCAGTTGGGCACCTGCTGACGCTTCAGCTGTTAAGTTGAGCGGTGCTGGGCGAGGGAGGAGTTTCACTGCAGAGATGCAGGGTTTAGAGCAGCACTTGTATTGCCGGAACGGCATCTTTAGTTAGCTGGCGAGCTGCTCTGTAGTCTAGTCCCATCTGAAAAGTATGCAGCGTATCAGGAGGGGAGGCAGTAGCACAACAGAAGCTCTTCAGAGATTCTTGTGACTAATGAACTCTTCTTTTTCTTCTCTCCCTCTCCCCCCCCCCCCCCCAAGAACCTGTGGTTTGCCAACCCCGGGGGCAGCAACAGCATGCCGGGCCAGAGCCGCAGCTCGGTCCAGCGAACCCACTCGCTCCCTGTCCACACGTCCCCGCAGGCCATCCTCATGTTCCCCCAGGGTGAGTCCAGAGACTGTGGGGCTGGCTGGGGCCGGGCGTGGGGGTTGGGTTGACAGGGAAGGAGCTTTGCCCAAGGTTTTGCGGACTGGAGCGTGGCTGTCCCCATCGTCTCTTCCTCTGGGGAGCAGAAGTTGGCTGCACTGAAACAAGGTGGGTCCCATGGTACTGCTCAGGGCCGAGCACTTGAATCTTTAGAAAGGGTAAAAAGGTAAAGGTAGTCCCCTGTGCAACCACAGAGTTGTTACCGACCCGGGGGGGTGACGTCACATCATGATGTTTTCTCAGCAGACTTTTTTACAGGGTAGTTTGCCAGTGCCTCCCCCAGTCATCTGCTCTTCCCCCCCCCCCCCCAGCAAGCTGGGGACTCATTTCACTGACCTCAGAAGGATGGAAGGCTGAGTCAACCTTGAGTCAGCTGCCTGAACCAGCTTCCGCTGGGATCGAACTCAGGTTGTGAGCAGAGCTTGGACTGCAGTACTGCAGCTTTACCACCCTGTGCCGTGGGGCTCCAGGCTGGAAAGGGCAGCTAGCTCTTAAAATGTTGTCAGTACTTGGAGTATGTAGCTCTAGAATATGAACTACTCTGGCCTGGAGTGGAATAGCTGCCGCCACCAGCACCCTCCACAGTGTGAGAAATAGGGTGGGGGTTTTTTGTACTTGTATGTCCGTGTGTGCCCCTGGAACTCTTGGCAACCTCCGGTGACTGGCCCCTACTGGAGGCCTGGAGGATATTCAGGGAGGTGGCTGAATAAAGCCTGCCCCTGTCCTCTTGACTTGGTATTCCATAGAGGTCTCCCATCCCTGGTTTGCTTCCGAGATCTGAAGAGATCAGGCCTGCTTGGGCTGTCCAGGTCAGGACCGGAGAAACAGGGCTCGTAGAGTTGCGCCTCTTCGGAATACCTGTGAGGAGTTTCAGTCGTAGGCAGTTCAGCACTGGAGAGGGGTTGTCCTTGAGGGTCAGAGGGGAAGTGAACAGATCAGCCCGCATGCTCAAGCGTTGTCTCCCCACCTCCAGATTGCCAGCACCCTGGAACGGACCTGGAGATCAACCCCACGTTGGAGTCGCTATGCCTCAGCATGACGGAGCACGCGCTGGGAGGTGAGGACCTTTGGCTCGCAAACTCTGCCCTCTGCTCCCCTCAAGAGGGAAGGGCACTCTGGTATTGCAGCGGAAGGCCTGGGACAGACAGCAGAGGAGGCAATAATCTGGGCCCTTCGGCAGGGAGGAGAGCCGCGGGGAAGAGTTCAGTGCCTGGTTTTGAGACATACTGGGCTCACTATACCGCAAACAGAGATTGAATGCATAATGTGAGGAAAAGCAAGAAAGAAGATGATGATGATATTGGATTTATATCCTGCACTCCGAAGAGTCTCGGAGCAGCTCACAATCTCCTTTACCTTCCTCCCGCACAACAGGCACCCTGTGAGGTGGGTGGGGCTGAGAGGGCTCTCACAGCAGCTGCCCTTTGAAGGACCACTGCAAGAGCTATGGCTGACTCAAGGCCATTGCAGCAGCTGCAAGTGGAGGAGTGGGGAATCAAATCCGGTTCTCCCAGATAAGAAGACGACTTCAGATTTATACCCCGCTCTTCTCTCTGAATCAGAGACTCAGGGCAGCTTACAATCTCCTACATCTTCTCCCCCCACAACAGACACCCTGTGAGGTGGGTGGGGCTGAGAGGGCTTTCACAGCAGCTGCCCTTTCAAGGACAGCTCCACGAGACCTATGGCTGACCCAAGGCCATTTCCACAGCTGCAAGTGGAGGAGTGGGGAATCGAACCCGGTTCTCCCAGATACGAGTCCACTCACTTAACCACTACACCAAAGCAGGAAAGATTGACAGGGAAGATGGTTTTACTGTGGCTGTTAGCCGCCCAGAGTCCGCTTGCGAAGTGGGCAGCATATAAATCTTAAGTGAATAAATACAAAAGGGCACTCAGCGATGCGGGCCAAGTACAAATGCATCTCTGCCCTGGCCGTTGCCAGTCCTTGGTAGAAGATGGGGTGGTGAATGCCTGCACTTTGGAGACAGAAAACTGAGTTCGGCGCCCAGGGACAGGGCCATGGCTCAGTGGCAGAGCCTCTGCTTGGCATGTAGAAGGTCCCACAATTCAGCCCTTGACATCTCCAGTTTAAAAGAACTGGGCAGCAGGGGATGGGAAAGACCTCCGCCTGAGACCCTGGAGAGACACGGCCAGTCTGAGTGGACAGAACGGAACTCGATGGACCAGAGGACTGGTTCTCAGTACAGGCCTCAGGGCTGCTGAAGCGTGCCTGCAGCACGTCTGGGTTTTTTAAACTGTCGCTCTGCAGGAAAGAGGAGGCACCTGTAGGGCACTGAAGCCCCCATTCCTCCCCCCCACACACACACACACCTGGGAAGAGTTCACCCAGCCCATCACCTCATGTCTTCACAGGGCATTGGTGGCAGAAGGTGCCAGTGAGTCGCAGCTGGTTGATGGTGGTGTCCCCTGTAGGGATTTTTTAGGCAACAGAGGTTCAGAGGTGGTTGGCCATTGCCAGTTTGGTGCAGTGGTTTAAGTGTGCGGGCTCTTATCTCAGAGAACCGGGTTTGATTCCCCACTCCTCCACTTGCAGCTGCTGGAATGGCCTTGGGTCAGCCAGAGGTCTTGTAGGAGGAGTTCTCTCTATTGTATTGAGAGAGCCAGTTTGGTGTAGTGGTGAAGTGCGTGGACTCTTATCTCAGAGAACCGGGTTTGATTCCCCACTCCTCCGCTTGCAGCTGCTGGAATGGCCTTGGGTTAGCCACGGCTCTCACAGGAGTTGTCCTTGAAAGGGCAGCTACAGTGAGAGCTCTCTCAGCCCCATCCACCTCACAGGGCATCTGTGGCAGGGGAAGGAGATAGAGGAGATTGTAAGCTGCTCTGATTCAGAGAGGAGGGCGGGGTATATATCTGCAGTCATCGTCTTCTCTGCATTAGCAACCCTGGACTTCCTAGGTGGTCTCCCATCCAAGGACTGCTAAAACCCAGGCTCCCTTCATTGTCAGAAGTGGGTCTCCTCCGCTCTGATTTTGTGCTCTCTCTCTCTCTCTTCCCAGACGGCAGCGACAAGACTTCTACCATTTGAAAGAAGCTGGATCGGGCCGGTGTTTCTGAGAAGCTTTAGGGGGGGCATTTTATTTTTTTTCCTCCCTTTTTGTGTGTGTGTGTGTGTTAACCCCTTCCCTCCCCGGGGTGTGTCGCTGTGGGGTGGGAGGGGGTGGACCGCTTTCCCCCTGCCTTCTCCCAGCCCACCAGCAGCCAGAGGGAGACGAGGGGGGAACGGGACAAAAAGCTGTCACTACAATCTTTACCATCTTCGTGTGTTCTAATATGTTTTTTTTTCTCTACTTTTTATTATTATAACTTTCAGCTATTGGTTTAATATTTTGACGTACACGGGAGTCGGAAGAGGCTTCCGAAAAGTTTAACTTGGCAAAGCCAGAGGGAGGAGGTTGGACTTGGGCCCGACGGTTCCCTTTCCTGTTTGGGGTTTTTCATTCTTCATTCTCCCCCCCCCCACCATTTAGTCCTCTCCCCTCCCCTCTTCCCCCCCCCCCGGGGGAGCTGCGATCGAGAGAAGGAAGATGACCCACCGAAGGCAGATGTCTTCTCTCTCTTTCCTCGGCTGCGGGGCGGGTGCTGAACGTCCAGGCCACGTGTGCGGCTCCGGCAGGGTTAACCCGGGCGAGCAGGCTCCATCTGGGCTTGACCCTGCTGCGGCCCCCACCTTCTGTACCTGGCAATTGGAGGAAGGCGGGGGGGAGTGCCTCAGGTGACCGTCAACTTCAGTCCTTTACGAAGTGCCTCTAAGACATCCATCCCTAAGTCCAAACAGGTGGGGCCAGGGAGGAGGGTGCCCAGTGCTAGACGTAATGAAGCCGCATCCCTGGGTTTCCCCTTTTTTTGTGTGGGGGGGAGCAATTTGGGAGGAGCTGACGGGGGAGGCCCACTCCACCCCACCTACCTGCTCACCCAGGAAAGGGAAATTCTCACGGCCCAAGTGCAGCGCTTGTCTCCCCCTGGATCTTGCAGCCTCCTGGCAGGGGGCGGGGGAGAAGGGGGTGTGATTTCAGGAGATTTTCGGAGGGAGAGCAGCCCAGTTTTGTTGACGCAGTTCAGATAAGTGGTTTTTTTTTTTTAAAGAAGGAATTGCTCGGCAGTTTTGAGGTTTGGGAGCAGAGTTCTCTTACAGGAGCTGGTTTGGTGTTGCTTAGACCGGGGTGTGGTGTTGTTGCTCTCCCCCCCCCCCCCCCCACTCCGATGGTAGAACGGGAGAGGATCAGAAGACAGGTGGAAGGGAAGCAGTTCTCTGTCGGGGACCTTGCCCCCCCCCCCCCCAAAAAAGAAAGCCCACTCACAGATCTTTCTGTAGTTCTTTTAGGGGGTTAGGGGAGCGCAGTGTTGTCCGTCTTCCTTGAGAATGCGGATGGGGGGGGCAGAATGGCCATAGCAAGTCCCTGCTCCCCCCACACACACAGGCATGTGGGGACCCCTCTGGGGAAGCGGTGGGGGGTTAGGGTGAGGGGGGGAGGGAGATTTATGGTGCTAATGAATTTGCAGGCTCAGCCTGCTGCAGGATCTGATTGGAGACCACCGCCTCGGGGCGGGAGGCAAGGGGGATTCAGAGAGACTCCTGAGCGTGGATCCGAATGATACGAGAACAATTGGAGGAGGGAGAGAGTCCACAGTTGCTTTCTGTGCACTCAAAATTCATACGAACACTACAAGGGGGGAGGGCTGCTGTAATGTTCTTTTGTGTACCTCCCACGTGCACACACACACACACACCCGCCCCCATCCACCCACCTTGCAATTGGCATTTGGATTTGCTCACTTGAGCCTCCCCCTGCCCCCCCCTCGTTCCTTTTTAATTGCTAATGGGGGGGTGGAGAGAATGAAATGGCTCCAGGCCCAAGATTGGCCCCCCCTCCTCTCAATTCGGGGGGGCACGGAGAGGAGGGCTCGAAGACACTGGCTGTCTCATTGTGTGTTTCGAACACAGACCCGGGCAGCATTTTCCCAGGGTTGAGCTCGCAAGCATTTTGGGGAATGGAGGTGTGTTTGGGGGGGGGGGATCCTTTGCAGTTCGAACAGGCCTTTGTAAGTGGGGCGGGCTTAGCCACAGGGACCGGGGGGGGGGCCCTTGAGGTGAGGAAGGGTGGGCTTTGACTGCCCCCCCAACCCCTTGACCAGAGCGGGGGAGAAAGAGCAAGCTGGATCCTGAAGCTTCCGCGGCCGCTTTCTAGAGTCGAGGGTGGGGGCAGCGATTCTGGGCCCCCCCCTTCCTGGAGCACTGACATCCACCCATTTGTGAGGTTCACAGGGGTGGCAGTGCTGGCTTTGGGTCTTGGGGGAGGGGGAAGCAGAGGCTTTTTCGGCTTGCCCTCCTTGCCTGGGGGTGTTAACCGCTCCCAAGCCCCCCCCCCCCCCGCAAGGATGACTTCGTCCAGCCCTTCCGGTACAGAGAAACCTTGTCCTCTCCCATCCTCGGAAACTGTTTTAAATATACAAGCTTTTCTCCCCCCCCCCCTCCAGAGTCTATACCGAAGTGTAGCGTACAAAAAAAAAAAGAGCGAACCTTGAGAGAACTTATTTCTAAAAGGAAAAAAAAAATAATAAGTAGAGTGACACGGTTCCTGTTTCAGATAGAAATGTTATTTTAGATACATTTTATTATGAATAACTTTTGTTATGACTATGGCTGGTAACCATGAATACGTTATTTAAAAAAAAAACACACAAAACATTTTACAAAAAAAAAAAAGAGATCCACATTCTGACTTTAGATGCTTGTTGGACTCCTTTGCCGCTTCCTTCCCCCCCCCCCTTCTAGTTTTGCTTTGTAAAAGGCATCCAGAATTTAAGTATTAGCCCTTTTTTATTAACCTCTATGATAAAGCTGTGCTTATTTTGTATTAATTTTTGTTTCGGTGCTTGGTTTTCTTTGGAGGGGGGGCGGGAAGGCTTGTATCGATGCAAAACTGAATTTCTTCTTGGGGGCGGGAAGTGTACGACGCGTCTCTGAATGAAACTTTTCAAATGTGGGGGGAAGGGGGTACGCCAGCACTCAGAAACCCTCTGTGTTCCAGTGGACAGGGGAATAGCCCAGCCGTTTTCTGGTTTGCAGGGATACTTGCGGCCAGCGTGGAGCGCACTGTTGAAAAGACTTAATGCAACCCAGGCTGGGCTCGGCAGTGTACGTAACTGGGGGGCACAGGTGGATTGAGAGGAGGGGGGGGACCGTTTCCTTGCCTTTGAGAACCACACCCATATTAGCCAGGCCAGTGGCCTGCCCTCCCCACCCTCATCTCTGCACTCAAGAGCAATGTCCTTTGTAAGCTGCAGAGTCTTGTGAGCAAAAATGCTACTTCGTGAGCCCTGGTATTAGTAAGCTGCCGCATATTATTGTGCTCTGGGGTCATCCTGAGCGAAGACCAAAAAAAAAAAAAGTGTGCGCTAAAGGCAAACGCTTGGGGCTCTTTAGCTTGGAGAAACGTCGACTGCAGGGTGACGTGATAAGAGGTTGACAAGATTATGCCTGGGATGGAGAAAGTAGAGAAAGAAGTCCTTTTCTCCCTTTCTCACAATACGAAAACACGTGGGCATTCCATGAAGTTGCTGAGCAGTCGGGTTAGAACGGATAAAAGGAAGTACTTCTTCACCCACAGGGTGATTAACACGTGGAATTCACTGCCACAGGATGTGGTGGCAGCTACAAGCATAGCCAGCTTCAAGAGGGGATTGGATAAACATATGGAGCAGAGGTCCATCAGCGGCTATTAGCCACAGCGTATTATTGGAACTCTGTCTGGGGCAGTGATGCTGTGTATTCTGGGTGCTTGGGGGGGGGGGGCACAGTGGGAGGGCTTCTAGTGTCCTGGCTCCACTGATGGCACCTGGTATTTTTGGCCACTGTGTGACACAGTGTTGGACTGGATGGGCCATTGGCCTGATCCAACACGACTTCTCTTACGTTCTTATCTGTGAGCTAGCTCGCGCTAACTCAGCTTAGAGGGAACGCTGCTCGAGTTCAAAGACCCTCTTTCTGGAAGAGGCAGGACGGGGTCTCTTCTTTCCCGACTTGTACCCCAGGGCTGCGGTTCTCTGGGTGAATGGCGGGTGTTCTCCAAATGAGTCTGGACTGCAGCCGGTCTGACTTCAAGGGCTGCTTCTCGACTCTTTCCTGCCGCACTCAAGCGTGGGAAGTATTTTGCTCACATGAGTCAGGACAGGGGGCCAAAGAGCCCGGCTAGGGCCTTCATGCATCCGTCCCAGAGAATTGGGGATGCGTGTGGAGATTGCCGCTCTCAGGCTGCTTTGTTGATGCCCGACTTCTCCTCCTCCCCTCACCCCAAGACATCTCCCATTTTGCTGGCCTTCTAATTATAAGATCAGAGACAGATGCTTGCCTGCTTTCCCCCAAGGGTGCTCTGGCTCGCCAGGCCAGGGTGTCCCTTCTTTGCCAATTCCTGCAGACTCCCCCTGGATATGTGGGGCAGCCGCTCTACTCTTCCTTACGTGGGGCCCACCACTTCTCGGTTGGGCCTGGGTCATTAGAAACTTGTTTCCGAGCAGGTGGGGACAGTTCCCACACCTGCCTTTGGCCTGCAGCGGCTTTTGTGCCGGGAGCACCGAGCGGGGAAGGGATCTGGCCCCCTGCTCAGTGGCACAGTGGAGCAGTCCTAGTCGGGGGGGGGGGGTTATCAATTTCCCCCAAGCAGGCAAGGTGTGCTGTGGACTGGAGTAGAAAGCATTCTGCTACCTACCTCTGCAGGGCACGTATCGTGGAAGCTGTGGGAAGTGCAGGCTGGCCCCTTTGCTCCTACTGAGCCCCACTCTTGCTGCTGTGGGGGGGGGGGGGTGCAGAGACTTGGAAATCCCCCCTCTGTAGGCGTAGGCCAGAGGTGGTCAAAGTTGCTTAATGTAAGAGCCACATAGAATAAACACCAGATGTTTGAGAGCTGCGAGACATGTCAGATGTTTGAAGGCAGGCGGGCAGGAAGGCAAACAAATGGGGAGAGAAGGAAAGAAAGCAACTTTAAACTTTCACTCTCCAAGCTACTGGCTGGCTTGGTTTGAAGATTTAAAGAGCCTAGAGAGGCGGCGGCTGAGATCACCACCTTCAGGTCCTTGAAGGGCTGTCCTATAGAGGATGGGGTGGAATTGCTTTCTGTGGCCTCAGAAGGTCTGACCAGAACCAATTAAATCAAAAGAGTTTCTGGCTCAACGTTAGGAAGAACTTCCTGGCCATTAGAGTGCTTCCTCAGTGGATCAGGCTTCCTCGGGAGATGGTGGGCTCTCCTTCCTTGGAGGTTTTCCAACAGAGGCTAGATGGCCATCTGACAGCGATGAAGATCCTGTGAATTTAGGGGGAGGGGTTTGTGGGTTTCCTGTGCTGTGCAGGGGGTTGACTAGATGACCCTGGAGGCCCCTTCCAACACGGATTCTATGAGGCCAGTGGCTTCTTCAAGCCAGCTGATGGGGGCGGTGGGGGTTTCAAGAGCCGCACAATGTGTTGAAAGCCACGTGTGGCTGCCTCTTGGCTATTCCTCCTCTGAATCTGGCCGTTTGGAGGGAAAGGGGGAAAACTAGCATGCAGCAATCGTGGGTGGCTGGAAGCTTCTTGTGAGGTGAGGGAGGTCTTGCGGCCTCCCCAGGGCCGGGGGAGTCTTGCTGTATTCGCAACCTCCCCACTGCTGCTCCTCTGGGGCAAGCAGACTCCGGTTTGTTGCTCTCCTGCTGGGTTTCTAAACCGGGACCTACTTTTTCTCTCGAGGCAGCAGGGGTTCTAGCTGGGGGAGGGGGCCAGAAACGGCTGCTACCCACGGCACGGCGATCTAGTTGGAAGTCTAGGGGGCTTCCCCTCCGCCCCTTGCCTGGTGTCATAACTTCATCCTACCCGGACGGGACGGCCCCACCCACAGCGCCAGAGGTGAGAAAGTCTAGACGACACACACTTAAAAGATGAAATTCTCTTTAGTGATGCACAGTGGGTGTGGGGTGTGGCGGGGGGGCAGCACCTTTTGGCAGTTGTATTTAGGGGAGGGCTACCAGAATGCACAAAATCCTGGGTGCTTCCCGCCTCCCCAAACTTCCAACCCTTTTGACTGATCCACACACCCATCTGGGTTTGGCTGGGACCGACTGATGCAAGCCAGCTGTGCTCTTCCCCACCCCCCCCCCACCCCAGAAACAGCAAAAGAGGGTTCTAGAAGAAAGGATTCGTGTCTCGTAGTGGCCCCGTGGTGCAGAGTGGTAAAGCAGCAGTGCTGTGGTCTGAACTCTGCTCACGACCTGAGTTGGATTCCGGCGGAAGCTGGATTCAGGTAGCCAGCGGCAGGTTGACTCAGCCTTCCATCCTTCCGAGGTCGGTAAAATGAGTCCCCGGCTTGCTGGCGGGAAAGCGTAGAGGACTGGGGAAGGCAATGGCAAAACCACCCCGTAAAAAAGAACCGACGTGAAAGCGTCACCCCAGAGTCGGAAACGACTGGTGCTTGCACAGGGGACCTTTCCCTTTCCTCCCCCCCGCCCCACCCCGTACACATTGTGCCTTTTGCCATTTGGAATTCCTGCTCTTCCCATAAATCCCAGAGGTGGGGGGGGGGACAAGGGGCGGGGTTGACGCCGTTCGTTTTTTCGAAAGACCAATTCTACCGCCTGAGCGAAGTTGTGAGTGTGTGCTCCGTACCCACCCTCGGCTGGCGTAACTTTCGGCTCCAGGCCCAGCACGAGGATTGCTGAAAAAGATCCCCCGCGCCTGCCCCCCCCCCCGGAGGACATCGGGGGTCCGGCCAGCCCCGGACTGCCAGCTCCCAGTCCGCTAGCCCTTCTTGCTTTCGCTCCCCGACCGGTTCGGGAGAGACGTGCGGCACGCAGGGGTTATCGAACAAACACAACGTTCACAGCCCTGGGGAAAGGCAGGGGCGGGGCGAAGACCGTGGGCAGCGTTGGAGGCGGAGGGCCGATTCCTCCCCCGCTCAGGTCCACCAGGTGTCTAGCCGCCGGATCCTCACCCTCTGCTTGTAGTGGTACTCTTTGAGGTACTCCTTCAGGGCGCTGGGGATGGGCAGCTGCCCGATGCCGTCGTAGGTGGTGCAGCCGGTCACCACGGCGCGGCAGAGGTGCTGCAGGCCGAAGGGGAAGGTGCGGTTCACGGGGATGGAGAGAAGCGGCTCGAAGAACATGCACACGCTGGGGTCCTTGTAGTGCTCCAGCAGGCCCGTCACGGTGGGCGCGTGGAAGACGCTGGGGTCGTGCACGTCGAAGCTGAAGTTGTGGTTCCACTGCTCGATGCGGGCGTGGAGGGACCGCCCGTAGCGCCGGAAGCTGACGGAGAAGAGGTAGTCCTCCTGGGCCGAATCCCGCAGCAGGAAGGTGCCTTCCGGCTTCCCCTCCAGCAGGGCCTCGGCCTCGTAGCGGTCCATGACGCCCCAGTAGCACGGAAGCTGGGTCAGCTGCAGCAGGTCGGGCACCAGGCAGTGAATGTAGTCGATCTGGGTGTGCACCCGCAAGCCGTCCCGGGCCTCGGGCGGGGCGGCGCAAGCCGCTTCGGCCTCCTCTTCCTCTTCGTCCCCTTCGTCCGCCACGGCCAGCATAGCCCGGCTGGCCCCGGCCAGTTCGTTCATGCCGTGCGCCAGTTTGGGCCCCAGCTTGTAGAGCGGGTTGATCTGGGCCGTGACCTCGAAAGTGTGGATCAGGGCGTCCGGAGGGGGCTCCACCCCCTGCTCGATGCTGATTCGCCGCCTCTCGCGCAGCCGGTCGTCTTCGTCTTCCAGGGCGGGCGGGCCCAGGGCCTCGTGTTCGGAGACGGGCGCCGTGTGCTGCTTGATCAGGTTCCACGTGCGAGCCAGCTCCGAGCCCGGCGGGAAGGGGCAGGTGTCCAGCATCAGCTCCCGGAGGTGGATCTTGCGCTGGGAGGAGAGGTCGGGGGAGCGGGGGGCGCTCTTGAGGGGGAAGCAGTGGCCCATGGCCGCCTGCAGCTTCTGGCGCAGAGAGCGTCCCGTCCCTTTGCCGGGCTCCGCTGGGCACCCGCCTGCCCCGGAGGGCTCCACCTCCAGCGACGCCTGCCTTCGCCTCTCCGAGGACTGGGGCGTCCGGGAACGCCACCTCCCGCCGGCACTGGAGTCGGGTCTCACTTTGGGCCGGGCTCCTCCGTCCTGAGACATGGCCTTGCAGCTGTAGGGGACGCTAGAGGGACCACATTCCTGGTGGCATTAGAGAAACACAGCCGTGCCAGAGAAGGGCGGGAAGCCAGGACAGCGCCGTTTCAGACCTGTGCAGGTGCAAGAGGAAGAGAAGGAGGCACAACGTGAATAGCCCCTCCTCCATAACTGCTTCTCTTCGCCAATGAAATGAATTTTAACAGGGATAAATGTAAAATTCTGCATTTAGGTAGGAAAAATCCAATGCATAGCTACAGGACGGGGGGAGACTTGCCTTAGCAGTAGTCTGTGCGAAAAGGATCTAGGGGTCTTAGTGGACCATACGCTGAACATGAGCCAGCAGTGTGATGCAGTGGCTAAAAAGGCAAATGCAATTTTGGGCTGTATCAACAGAAGTCTAGTGTCCAGATCACGTGATGTGATGGTATCGCTTTACTCTGCTCTGGTAAGACCTCACCTGGAGTCTTGTGTTCAGTTTTGAGCACCGGATTTTAAAAAGGATCTAGACAAGCTGGAACGGCTCCAGAGGAGGGCGATGAAGATGGTGAGGGTTGAAGGAGCTGGGGATATTTAGCCTTGGGAGGAGGCGGCTGAGAGGTGACAGGATCACCATCTTCAAGGACTGTCCAGGCTAAACATCCCCAGCTCCTTCAACCTTTCTTAGAATCATAGAGTTGCTAGTCCAACCCCCTTCACAATGCTGGAAACTCCCAAATACCTCCCTCTAAATTCAGGATCTTCATCGCTGTCCGATGGCCATCTAGCCTCTCTTTAAAACCTCCAAGGAAGGAGAGCCTGCCACCTCCCAAGGAGGAAACCAGTTCCACTGAGGAACTGCTCTAACGGTCAGGAAGTTCTTCCTAATGTTGAGCCAGAAACTCTCTTGATTTAATTTCAACCCACTGGTTCTGGTCCGACCTTCTGGGGGGGTCACAGAAAACAATTCCACACCACCCTCTATATGACAACCCTTCAAGTCCTTGAAGATGGTGATCCTATCACCTCTCAGCCACCTCCTCTCCAGGCTAAACATCCCCAGCTCCTTCAACCTTTCCTCATAGGACTTGGTCTCCAGACCCCTCACAATCTTCGTCGCCCTCCTCCGGACCCGTTCCAGCTTGTCTGTATCCTGAGAGCCAGTTTGGTGTAGTGGTTAAGTGTGCGGACTCTTATCTGGGAGAACCAGGTTTGATTCCCCACTCCTCCACTTGCACCTGCTGGAATGGCCTTGGGTCAGCCATAGCTCTGGCAGAGGTTGTCCTTGAAATGGCAGCTGCTGTGAGAGCCCTCTCAGCCCCACCCACCTCACAGGGTGTCTGTTGTGAGGGGAGAAGACATAGGAGATTGTAAGCCTCTCTGATTCAGGGAGAAGGGCGGGATATAAATCTGCAATTCTTCTTCTTCTTCTTCTAAAATGTGGTGCCCAAAACTGAACACAAGACTCCCGGTGAGGTCCTACCAGATCAGTTTTGAATTTGCACTGAGAAAATTTGCACTCGACCCTCTCGGTTTTTGGAAACTTTGGCAGGTGTTGCTTACCTGCGCCGCCAGCATCAGTCACCACTGCAGCTGAGAAAAGACGGGAATAATTTCAGTCTGCCTAAGCAGCCCTTTGCCACAGGGGCTCCTGCTCCCTTCCCGTGTGGGTCCCTGAATCCCCACTCTCCTCCCTCCCTGTGCCCTTTCTTTTGAATCTTACTTCAAGATTTGAATTCTGACTTCTAGCCCGCAGGCTCTGGGGGGGCAGCTCTTGCCACGACAAAATCCAGAATCTCAACTATCGAAACCCATCTAGTGCTGTAGCAAACGAGACCGGTTCAGGAGCACAGCCCAATAACCATGAGGCACATAAAGAATAAGCAGCAAAACCTACCCCACAGGGTTGTTGCGTAGGGGAAATGAAGGAGAGGAGAAGAAGACCACCGCAGATCTATATCCCGCCCTTCTCTGTGAATCAGAGCGGCTTACAATCTCCTTTCCCTTCCTCCCCCACAACAGATACCCTGTGAAGTGGGTGGGGCTGAGAGAGCTCTGACAGAAGCTGCCCTTTCAAGGACAACTCCTGCAATAGCTATGGCTGACCCAAGGCCATTTGAGCAGGTGCAAGTGGAGGAGTGGGGAATCAAACCCAGTTCTCCCAGATAAGTGTCCGCACACGTAGCCACTACACCAAACTGGTAAGAAACGTCATGATGCGACATCGCCCCAGAGTCGGAAACGGCTGGTGCTTGCACAGGGGACTACCTTTACCTTTAAGTTGCTTTGAGTCCCCATTGCAGAGAAAAGGGGCGAGGGGGCTAAAGGAAATCAATAATTTGCTCTGAGAAAAGAAAATCTCCAGCCCCCAAACACCAATCAAGCCCCAGACATCTGG
Organism: Heteronotia binoei; assembly: GCF_032191835.1. Taxonomy (NCBI): domain Eukaryota; kingdom Metazoa; phylum Chordata; class Lepidosauria; order Squamata; family Gekkonidae; genus Heteronotia; species Heteronotia binoei. The sequence goes on along the minus strand of NC_083239.1, from coordinate 54,132,701 downwards.
GAAAAAAAATCCTCATCTGACCCCAAAAATGATGCTAAGTCTCCAGTAGCCCTCTCCCTTGCAGGTCCATGGAGATGTTAAACAGCTCGGGGAATAATGGTGGAGCTCATAGCACAAGTACATCAGGATCAAGCAGCTTAGCACCCCTTTCCAGCACCCATCAGCCAGAGAGCACCCCAGCTTCCAGAATGTGGGGTTTCTAATCCCCACCATCCAGCCCAGCAGGAAGCCACGGCTGATGGTACCGAAAGCTGTCGAGCGAGCCTGGAGACTCAACGGGGAAGGCATCCGTCAGGCCCACTGAGGCCGTTTCGGTCCCAACCTCAGCCTGAAACCGGTCCAGATCATTTCCAAGGAAACCCTCCGCGAAGGGGTGGAATTCTAGCAGGAGCACCTTTGCATATTAGGCCACACCCCACTGATGTAGCCAGTCCTCCGAGAGCTTACAAAAAAGAGCCTTGTAAGCTCTTGGAGGATTGGCTGCATCAGGGGGTGTGGCCTAATATGCAAAGGAGCTCCTGCTAGAATTCCACCCCTGCCTCCGTGGTTAGAAACGGGGTTTATTCTCCAGATCTTAAGGGGCAAGAGAGGGTAACAAACTCCTTCCAGCGGAGCGGGGGTGGCTCCCTTTTGCAGAGATACTGTTCTCGCCTCTAGGTGAGTTTCTTGACACCGAGGAAGGCAGAAGCTGAGGGTCTCTTTCCTGCTCCTGGGTGACCTTTTCAGTGTTTTGGCGCAGGGTCTCCCACTTCCAGACTTGATAGCTGACCAGCCCAGCGTAGGAATGGGGTGGAGAGGTGAAGGCACCTTTCTCTGGTACTTTCAGCACCCCTGTGCAGAGCTGGGGCGGAGGGGGGGGGCGGCGGGAAGAGAGACAGGCAGAACCGTGGAGCAGATGGAGAGAACCTCTGTGGGCAGCTGCTTCTTCTCTCCTAGGGCCTCCAGATGGGCCCTGGTTTTTAAAGCAACGGCTTTGTATCTATGCAAAAGGAACTGAGTCAACTCGGGTCACGCCAAGGGTCAGCGCCCAGCAGACTCTGTTCTCCTAAAGCCCTGGGAAAATTAATTGGATTTGGAAAGAAGGTGGATCCTGTTCTCCATCCCTAGTAAATGGTGGGCTGTGACTTTTCTAAATGCAACTTTTGTTTTTTGGCTCACATGAAGAAGCGTGCGTGCCTGCAAAACTCACTGCCACAGCTTATTGTTGGAACTCCCTGTCGGGCAGCGATGCTCTGGATTCCTGGTGCTTGGGGAGCACAGTGGAAAGGCTGGATGGCCATCTGACAGCAATGAAGGTCCTGTGAATTTAGGGAGAGGTATTTTGAGTTTCCTGCATTGTGCAGGGGGTTGGACTAGAGCAGGGGTAGCTCTCCAGATGTTTGTTGCCAACAGCTTCCATCAGTCCCAGCCATTGGCCATGCTGGCTGGGGCTGATGGGAGTTGTAGGCAAAAAACATCTGGAGAGCTACCTTTGGCCACCCCCGGACTAGATGACCCTGGAGGTCCCTTCCAGCTCTATGATTCTGTGGCAGCGGCTACAAGCATAGCCAGCTTCAAGAGGGGAATGGATAAACATATGGAGCAGAGGTCTATCAGTGGCTATTAGCCACAGCATATTGTTGGAACTCTGTCTGCAGCAGTGATGCTCTGTATTCTTGGTGTTTGGGGGAGCAACAGTGGGAGGGCTTCTAGTGTCCTGGCCGCACTGACGGACCTCCTGATGCCACCTGGGTTTTGGCCACTGTGTGACACAGAGTGTTGGACTGGATGGGCCATTGGCCTGATCCAACATGGCTTCTCTTATGTTCTAAAGCAGGGGTCCTCAAACTACGGCCCGCGGGCCAGATGCGGCCCGCTGAGGACGTTTATGCGGCCCGCCGGGTTATGGCAAAATCAGACCGGAAGTGACGTTCGACCTAAACTTGAGTTAGCAACGCACACTTCCGGCACTGGGCTGAGGCGGCGGAGACAGAGTGTGAGGTGATACCGAGGTGAGGTGAGTTCCCAGGCCGGGGTGTGTGGTGTGGGGAAGGGAGAGAGATGCAGAGGATGGAGAACTGACGGCCCGCGGCCTTGTACAGTTACGGCAGTCTGGCCCTCCAACAGTCTGAGGGACAGTGAACTGGCCCCCTATTTAAAAAGTCTGAGGACCCCTGTTCTAAAGGTTATGCCCAGAATTAAACTTTGCTGGTCTTAAAAGGAAGTTGGGGAGTTCGAATCATAGAGTTGGAAGGGACCTCTACAGTCATCTAATCCAACCCCCTGCACAATGCAGGAAACTCACAAACACCTCCCCCTAAATTCACAGGATCTTCATTGCTGTAAGATGGCCATATAGACTCTGTTTAAAAATCTCCAAGGAAGGAGAGCCCACCACCTTCCGAGGAAGCCTGTTCCACTGAGGAATCACTCCAAAGGTCAGGAAGTTCTTCCTAATGTTGAGCCGGAAACTCTTGATTTAATTTCAACCCATTGGTTCTGGTCCTACCTTCTGGGGCCACAAAACAATTCCACACCATCCTCTATACCAGGGGTGGCCAATGGTAGCTCTCCAGGTGTTTTTTGCCTACAACTCCCATCAGCCCCAGCCATTGGCCGTGCTGGCTGCGGCTGAAGGGGGTTGTAAGCAAAAACATCTGGAGAGCTACTGTTGGTCACCTCTGCTCTGCATGACAGCCCTTCAAGTCCTTGAAGATGGTGATCCTATCACCTCTCAGCCGCCTCCTCTCCAGGCTAAACATGCCCAGCTCCTTCAACCTTTCCTCCTAGGACTTGGTCTCCAGACCCCTCCCCATCTTCGTCGTCCTCCTCTGGACCCGCTCCAGCTCGTCCTGTGCGCTTCTGAAAATCCTTTCCGTATCCAAAGAGCCGCCCTTTTCTCCACAAGGGGGAGCCAAAGCGGCTTGCGCCACCGCTCTCCCGGCCCATCCTCACAACAACCCTGCGAGGTGGGCCGGGGCGCAGAGCCTGCCACCGGCCCAAGCCCCCCGCAGCCGGCTTCCAGGGCGGAGCTGGGGATTCCAACCCGGCCGACGCAAGGCGGGCACGCCGACGGCTTCCCCCCGCCCCTGCCGCCGCTCCCGGACCCGCCCTGAAACCCGGCCACCCCCGCAGGGCGGCTCCACCCGAGCACCCCGCCGGGGCGCAAGACCTACCTGCCCGGCAGCAGAGGCGGAGGGCGCTCGGCCCATGCTCGGGATCATCTCAGGGGGAAGGGGGCCGGGGTTCGAATCCGGCTGGGGCAACTCTCCCCAAAGCCTCCCGCCGTGCCAAGCGCCCTGGAGCCCCCGCCAGCCCCCCAGGCCCTCCTCTCCACGTGCGCCCCCCAGGCCCGTGCGCCCCGTGCCAAGCGCGCAGTGCCAAGCCGCGCTGCGCCCCCCGGCCGGCTGGGGAGGCGAGGGAAGGGAAGGGAAGGGAAGGGCGGCGCTTCCTGGGTGGGAGCGGGCAGGCTGGCCCCGGCGGCGGCAGACAGCGAGAGAGGAAGCGGGCGAGAGCGGCCACAGAGCCGCCCAAGCCTCGGCTCGGCCAACCCTTCGCCGGCGCAGCGCCGCCAACCGCCGCGGAAGGAACCCGGCAAGAGGAGGAGGAGGAGGAGGGGCTCGATCCGCAGGCAGCAGCCGCCGCCCCTCCTCCCCCCTAGGGTTGCCAATCCCCAGGCGGGGCGAGCAATGGAAGTTTAAACGACCGCTGGGGCACGCTGCCTGACGAAGGTGGGATTAAAAACGGTTGCAAGCCTTCATCTGCTTTAATGCTTCGCGTCGGAACAGGGCTCCGATTTTAACATTCCCATATTAGGCTAGGGTTGCCAAGTCCAATTCGTGAGATAGCTGGGGACTTCGGGGGTGGAGCCAGGAGACATTGGGGGCGGAGCCAAGAGCAAGGGTGTGACAAGCATAATTGAACTTCAAGGGAGTTCTGGCCATCACATTTAAGGGGACTGCACAAATTTTTAAATGCTTTCCTTCCATAGGAAATAATGAAGGATAGGGGCACCTTCTTTTGGGGCTCATAGAATTGGACCCCCTGGTCCAATCTTTTTGAAACTTGGGAAGTATTTTGGGGGAAGGCACTAGATGCTATACTGAAAATTTGGTGCCTCTATCTCAAAAAACAGCCCCCCCTCCAGAGCCCCCGATACCTGCGGATCAATTCCCCATCATTCCCTATGGGAATCGTTCATGGAGGTGCATGATGGCTCTGGGGGCGGGGCTTCCCCCCACCGGCCAGCTGGCTGGGGGAGGGGGGGGAAGCCTGTAAAACCGGGGGACCCCCCTCTGGGACCTGGGGATTGGGAAGCCTAACCTGGGACCTTCTGCTTTCCAAGCAGATGCTCTACCACTGAGCCACTGTCCCTCCCGAACATGGCTTCTCTTATGTTCTTCTGTGACACAGAGTGTTGGACTGGATGGGCCATTGGCCTGATCCAACAGGGCTTCTCTTATGTTCTTACATTTGAAGGGACTGCACATCTTTTAAATACCTTCTTTCCATAGGAAATAATGAAGGATAGGGGCACCTTCTTTGGGGGCTCATAAAATTGGACCCCCAGGTCCAATCTTTTTGAAACTTAGGGAGTATATTGGGGAGAGCCACTGGATGCTATACTGAAAATCTGGTGCCTCTACCTCAAAAAACAGGGCTCCCAGAGTCCTAAATACCTGCAGATCAATTCTCCATTATTTTCTATGGGAATAAGTCTCCTTAGGGAATAACAGAGTTCCCAGCAGACATTTCCCTCCCCTCCCCCCGCTTTCTAATGACCCTGAAGCCAGGGGGGGGGGAGGGCCTCCAACCCCGGGGGATCTACTGCCCCCGCCTGGGGATTGGCAACCCTATATTAGGCTCATTTCATCAACAGGCTTCCTCAGGAGTATTCTTGCTTAAACTCACTTTTATTTTTAAAAAACATCTTTTGAATTTATTGGTTAGAAATCCTTCATACATTACATCCTGATAATTATAACCTAATTCATAACCCAATTAAAAAGAACCAACCCCTCCCCCTCGCAAAATTATTAAAAACAGAGAACAAAGGTGGTTATTTCATAAATTCCTACATTACTTAATATCCTTATACCATCCGTCCATTCGTTTTAATTTCTTTATCCTCTATAGACCATTTCTTTCAGATTTTAACCCATGACTTGTATTGTATTCCTCATCTTTAACTATTTTGTATCCAATCATATAATTTCCCCCATCTTTGAGTGGCCAATTTTTTTGGTTTCCCATTGACTATTGCCATAAGTATATCTGCTTCTGAAGCTTGAAAAATATTTTCTATTAATTCTCTCATGTTTGGCGTTTTCTCCAGTATTTTGCGTATAACATTCTCGTGGCAATGTGGTAAAGCAGTGCAGTGGTAAAGCAGCAGTTCTGCCGTACTGTGATCTGAACTCTCTGCTCACGACCTGAGTTCAATTCCAGTGGAAGCTGGATTCAGGTAGCTGGCCCTACATTGACTCAGCCTTCCATCCTTCTGAGGTCGGTGAAATGAGGACCCAGCTTGCTGGGGGTAAAGTGGAGATGACTGGGGAAGGCAATGGAAAACCACCCCATAAAAAAGCCTGCCATGAAAACGTTGTGAAAGCAACGTCACCCCAACAACTGGTGCTTGCACAGGGGACCTTTCCTTTCCTTCTCTCTGAATCAGAGACTCAGAGCCGCTTACAAACACCTATATCTCCTCCCCCCACAACAGACACCCTGTGAGGTGAGTGGGGCTGAGAGGGCTCTCCCAGAAGCTGCCCTTTCAAGGACAACCTCTGCCAAAGCTATGGCTAACCCAAGGCCATTCCAGCAGCTGCAAGTGGAGTAGTGGGGAATCAAACCAGGTTCTCCCAGATAAGAATCCACGCACTTAACCACACCAAACTTGCTTGAAATTAAAATTAAATATGTACAATTAATTATAAAGGGTATAAGAGCAACTGGCCATCTAAAGAACAGCTTGCTCAATATACTGTAGAGGGCTATAGGCCAGCAAACTCCAGAAGGCTTGTGCATCGGGTTAAATGAAGAAGTTTGGACTAGCTCAAGCTCCTATATGAAAAATATATTCACTTAAGTGTCATTGAGTGGTAAGTGTTTTACAACAATATAAAAACTTTTAAGATTTTTTATTTCCGTTCTTGCTGTTGTTACTTTGGTTTATTCCAGAACGAGAGAGAAGGTGTCGCAGAAGAACATTAACATTTGGTTGGTACTAGAGGCTGGTAACCCTGGGGGAAAAAAATTGAAAGGATGACTCCCGAGGAAGTCTATTGACAAAATGAGCCTACATCCGGGTGCTCAGAGACTTGGAATGTTAAAATTGGACCTCTGTTACAATAGGAAGTATTAAAATATTTGAAGGTTTTTAAATGGTTTTATTAAACTTTGTCAGCCAGCCTGTCACAGTGGTTGTCTCATTAACTGTGATCCCTTTTTTGTTTATTATACAATCCCCAGATGGGGAGGGACAGAGGATTTCCCCCCCCCCCCGGTTTGGAGGCCTCCCCCTGCATCGGGGTCATCAGAAAGCCCGGGGGGGGGGGGGGAAGTAACGGACTAGGTCTAAAAATACTGGTTGCCAGGAGACACAGCTATAAGACTATCCGTTTAACTTGTATAAGAAATAAATAAAACTTTCAAAAACTTTAAAAAAAAAAACCCACGTAAGTGGGGGAAAGGTACGATTAAAACTTTTGTGAAATCAATGTACATATATTTTTAGGAATTACAGTGTTCCTGTTTTGTACATATTTCTGGCAGTATCCAGTAGATACGAAATGTGAATACAAGCTTGCATTTTCTCCAGGGGAGATGATCTCTGCCAGCTGGAGATCAGTTGGAAAAGAGGGACATTCCCCAGGCCCCACCTGGAGGCTGGCAACCCTAAATGCAATGTAAATTTTAGCTGCATTACATAATATTCATAGAATCCTAGAGCTGGAAGGGACCTCCAGGGTCATCTAGTTCAACCCCCTGCACAATGCAGGAAACTCACAAACACTTCCCCCTAAATTCACAGGATCTTCATTGCTGTCAGATGGCCGTCCAGTCTCTGTTTAAAAACCTCCAAGGAAGGAGAGCCCACCACCTCCCAAGGAGGAAGCCTGTTCCACTCAGAAACTGCTCTAACGGTCAGGAATTTCTTCCTAATGTTGAGCCGGAAACTCTTTTGATTTAATTTCAACCCATCGGTTCTGGTCCTACCTTCCGGGGTCACAGAAAACAAATCCATACCATCCTCCATAGGACAGCCCATCAAGTATTTGAAGATGGTGATCGTATCACCTCTCAGCTGCCTCCTCTCCAGGCTAAACATTCCCAGCTCCTTCAACCTTTCCTCATTGGGATTTCTACTACATTTTCAAGCTATTAAAAGGTCATTAACATTTTAAACATATTGTCTAATGTTTAAGGGGGCCCCTTGCCATTGGGCAAACTGGCACCCTCGCCAGCCCACCACTGGGGGGAGAGAAATGTCTGCTGGGCACTCCATTATTCCCTATGGAGACCGATTCCCATAGGGTATAATGGAGAACTGATCCATGGGTATCTGGAGCTGGGGGGGGGGTGCTGTTCTTTTAGGTAGAGGTACCAAATTCGCAGCATAGCATCCGGTGCCTCTCCTCAAAAGACCCTCCAAGTTTCAAAAGGATTGGACCAGGGGGCCTAATTCTATGAGCTCCCAAAAGAAGGTGGCCCTATCCTTCATTATTTCCAACGGGGGGGGGAAAGGCATTTATAAAAGGTGTGCGGTCCCTTTAAATGTGATGGCCAGAACTCCTTTTGTAGTTCAATGATGCTTGTCACACCCTTGCTCCTGGCTCCACCCCCAAAGTCCCCAGGTATTTCTTGAATTGGACCTGGCAACCCTACTCCTGGGCATGTCAAGAGCGCAGCAGCCTCCGCATAAGATGGGAGATGCGCCCCCCCCCTTGTTCAGCAGCCCTTCCCACCTCCACCCTTGTCCCCCTAAACAGGCAGGGAGGGGCTTTGGAGGGTAAAGTGAAAGCCAGTCTTTTGGGGGGCTCCCAAGTGAAATCCGGAGGTTTGGGGATGTTGTGTCCTCCAACTTGTCTCTACCCCCACCCTGCAGTGTAACAGCCCCGCTGCCCCCTAGCGGCCTGGGCTCCGGGACCACACTGGCCCCTCCTAGAGAACGCAGCTGGGAGTCCAGTGGCACCTTGAAGACCAACGCGGTGAACAGCATTTCTGTGCAGCTGATGGAGGTGTGCGTGCAGCTTCTACCCGGAACCAAACCGGGTTGGTCTTCGAGGTGCCCCACTGGACTCGAAACGATCTGCTGCTTCAGACCGGCATGGCGACCCAGCTGCCGAATCTGTCCCTCCTATGGGTGTATGAATGGGGGGGCAGAGTCACTTCCGACGACAATTCTCTGGATTAACGTCCTTCAAAAGGCCTCGCTCGGGTCGTGGCTTTTGGGTCTTTCCCTGCGGCCTTCCACTTTTCCTAGCGTGACCCAGGTCTTCTCCTGGGACTCTTTTTGGCCTTCTCATCGGGTGACCAAAGCACAGGAACCTCAGCTTGGGCAGTTTAGCTCTGGGGTGGCCAAACTGCAGCTCAGAGCCAAATGCAGGGTTTTCGCACATATTCTGCGGCTCCCAGAGGCTGAGAAGGAACATAGTGCGGGCTTGCTCTCGAGTAAGTGGGCATTGCGTGGGGGCCTCCGTCAGCCTCACTGCCGCCATGTGTGAAGCAGGGAAGGAGGGGGAAATGGGCGGACTTGAAAACTCTTCTCCTCCACCACAAAGGTCATCTGGAGACCCGAAACAGAGGAGACTGCAGGTTTATACCCCGCCCTTCTCTCCGACTCAGAGAGGCTCACAATCTCCTATATCTTCCTCCCCCCGCAATAGACACCCTGTGAGGTGGGTGGGGCTGAGAGAGCTCTGACAGAAGCTGCCCTTTCAAGGACAACCTCTGCCAGAGCTCTGGCTGACCCAAGGCCATTATGCCAGCAGCTGCAAGTGGAGGAGTGGGGAATCAAACCTGGTTCTCCCAAATAAAGAGCCCGCACACTTAACCACTACACCAAACTGGAGCGCAAGAACCAAGGTGGAAAAGAGAGCATGTAGGAGAGAGAAGCTGCCTGCTGACCAAGTCAAACTAGGTGTGCGTCTAAAGACATAGGTAATATTTCTTCATGTCCTGCGGCTCTCAAACATCTCGTCTGATAAAGTGTGCCGAGAGAGCACACACAAGCTTACGTTCTGAATAAAACTTTAGTCTTAAAGGTGCCACTGGACTCCTGCTTTGTTCTAAGGGCTGCCCTCTTGGATCTATGCTTGTAGCCGCCTCCACTTCCTGTGGCAGTGAGTTCCACGTGTTAATCACCCTTTGGGTGAAGAAGGACTTCCTTTGATCCGTTCTAACCCGACTGCTCAGCAATTTCACTGAATGCCCACGAGTTCTCGTATGGTGAGAAAGGGAGAAAAGTACTTCTTTCTCTGCTTCCTCCATCCCAGGCATCATCTTGTCAACCTCTATCCTGTCACCCCTCAGCCGACGTTTCTCCAGGCTAAAGAGCCCCGAGTGTTTTAAACCTTTCTTCATAGCTTCATGAGCTCCGTACCGCTTTCTCTGCTGCGAGCAAAAGAAAGTATAACTCTGAAATGGAAGAAACCGGGGCGGCAGAAAAGAAAAAAGGGGAAAAAGCAAAACTTTTAATTTCCTTACGGGACGCTATGTACAACAGGGAAAAGAAGACCCACGGGAGGGGACCACACAACCCCTCCTCCCGGTCCTTCCGACACTCAGTCCCCACAGCAGGGGGAGGGGGGCCTGGGAGGGTCCCGATCCCTACCCTCTGCGCTCCTCAGCCCCCCGGGGAGTTGAGGAAAGCAGCTGCACTGCCAGCCCAAAGACTCCTCCCCTGGCGGCAGCCACAAGCGGCCTCAGTCACTCTCGCTGCCCTCCTCGCTCGACTCGGAGCCGGCCTCGCTAGCGCTGGCCTCCCCCCCCTCCTCCTCTTCGTCGTCCTCGTGGTTGGAGCGGTCGCTGCCGCTGAGGAGGGGGCTGCGGGTCCCGTGGCGCTGCTGGCGCCGGCCTCCCCCCTCCTCCTCTTCCTCCTCCTCGCTGCCGCTCTCCTCTTCCTCCTCCTCCTCTTCAGGGCGGCCCCCCTCCTGCTCAGAGTCCTCGTCGTCGTCGCTGCCGAAGATCTCCTCCTTGTCGCGGGCTGCCCGCTCGTCCTCCTCGCTCTCCTCCTCTCCCTCGGCCGGCCCCTCCGCCTCGCTGGCCTCGCGCTCGCTCTCGCTGGCCGACCGGCCTTCCTCCTCCTCCTCCTCTTCCTCCTCCTCTTCCCCCTCGCTGGCCTCCTTCTCGCTCTCGCTGCCTTTCTCCTGCTCTTCGTCTGGTGGGAGAGAAGGGGAAAAGAGATGCTAAGAAGCAAGCCTTCCCTCCAGTTTATTCCCTCCTTGGCCGGAGCAGCTCACAAGCTGAGCAGAAGGTAGCTGCTGTCATCTTCCAACGGGGTGGGGGGCGGGGGGGGAGAGGAGAAGAAGAAAGAAGAAGAAGGAAGGAGAAGGAAGAAAGAAGAAGGAAGGAAGAAGAAGGAAGAAGGAGGAAGGAGAAGGAAGAAAAAGAAAGGCGTTAAGAAAGAAAAAGGAAAGAAGGAAGGAAGAAGAAGAAAGAAGAAAGGACGAAGGAAGAAAGGAGGAAGAAAGAAGGAAGAAGAAGAAGGAAGGAGAAGAAAGGAGGAAGAAAGAAGAAGGAAGGAGAAGGAAGAAGAAGAAAGAAGGAAGGAAGGAGAAGTAAGAAAACGAAAGAAGGAGTTAAGAAAGAAGAAGGAAGGAAGAAGAAAGGACAGAGAAAGAAGAAAGAAGAAGGAAGGAAGAAAGGAGGAAGAAAGAAGGAAGAAGAAAGGAGGAAGAAGAAAGGAGGAAGAAGAAAGGAGGAAGGAAGAATGAAGAAGAAAGGAGGAAGGAAGAATGAAGGAAGGAAGAAGAAAGAAGAAAGGAAAAAGAAGGAAGAAAGGAGAAAGAAAGAAGAACAAGAAAAGGGAGAAAAAGAAGAGAAGGAGGAGGAGAAGAAGAAATTGGATTTATATCCTGCCTTCCACTCCAAAGAGTCTCAGAGCGGCTCACAGAAATCAGTTTGCTTTGTACCCATCTTTCCTGAACTGAGACAAAAATGTGTGAGCCAGAGGCTAAAAAGCCGTGAGCCAGCTCACACTAACTCAGCTTAGAGGGGACACTGGATGTGGCCTATATACCACAAAGGTTAACAGACCCACATTGGCAAATAAAGGGAGCATGGGTGGAGCTGTCTCGGAATAGTCCATCAGACAAGAGGGGGGTTCGGACTGAACCATTCCTCAAAATCGCTTCCCGAAAACTGTACAGAGGAGACTGATAGCAGGATAAGACAATGGCTAGCACAGCACTTCTGAATCTCAGCCAAACCGAGACCAGCAGGGAGAGAATGGTTGTGAAGAAGAATTGCAGATTTATACCCCGCCCTTCTTTCTGAATAAGAGACTCAGAGCGGCTCACAATCTCCTTTCCCTTCCTCCCCCACAACAGACACCCTGTGAGGTGAGTGGGGCCGAGAGGACACTCACAGCAGCTGCCCTTTCAAGGACCACTCCTGCGAGAGCTCTGGCTGACCCAAGGCCATGCCAGCAGGTGCAAGTGAAGCAGGGAATCAAACCCGATTCTCCCAGATAAGAGTCTGCACGCTTAACCACTACACCAAGCTGGCTCTCAATCTCCTTCCTTTCCTCTCCCCACAACAAACACCCTGTGAGGTGGGTGGGGCTGAGAGAGCTCCGACAGAAGCTGCCCTTTCAAGGACAACTCCTACCAGAGCTATGGCTGACCCAAGGCCATTCCAGCAGGTGCAAATGGAGTATTGGGGAATCAAACCCGGTTCTCCCAGATAAGAGTCCGCGCACTTCACCGCTACACCAAACTGTGGGGGTAGAAAGCAAAAGAGCCACTGCAAGAAGACGGTACCTGAGCCCTGGGCCTCTTTGCCCAAGTCCATCTCCTCCTCCTCTTCCTCCTCGGGCTCATGGTTCTCCAGCTGAGCTTTGCGGGCTTCCTGGAAGGAGAAGAGACGGAGCGTGATGAGAGGACCAATGGCCACCAAATCCCCCACCACCATCAGCATCCCAAACAGTCATCTGCTGCCAATCCCCACTTCCTCTGGGGCGGTGCTCAGCCAAGAGGCTCCGGGGCAGAAGTCTACAGGGGTTCACACAGCTTCTGCCACCTCCCAGCTGCCAGCGTCTTCTGGAGTTCTGTAGCCCCCTGACCATCGATTGCAGGCCAGCGTAGCCCTCTGGGGTTCTCCCTTTTTTAGACTCTAAAGCAGGGGCGCCTAAGCTATGGCTCTCCAAGTCCCCACCGCCCCATCAGCCAGTTTGGAGAAGGTATTTGTCTCATTAAATCACTTTTACAAGCCAGCCAGCCAGCAGCTTAGAGAATGCATTTAAAGTTGTCTTGTTTCCACCTCTCCCTCCCTTCCTCCAACTATTTCCCTTTCCTTTTTCCTGGCTTGTGGCTCTCAACCATCTGACATTCATGCCTTGCGGCTCTCAAACATCTGATGTTTATTCTTTGTGGCTCTGAGGTTAAGCACATTTTGCCACCTCTGCTCTAAAGAGGAGCTGCCACGAGTATGTCGCTGAGTACTATCATCCGTCTATAACAGGGGTGGCCAACGGTAGCTCTCCAATGCTTTTTGCCCACAACTCCCATCAGCCCCAGCCATTGGCCATGCCGGCTGGGGCTGATGGGAGTTGTAGGCAAAAAAAACATCTGGAGAGCTACCGTTGGCCACCCCTGATCTATAAGACACCTAATAGACCACTACAGAGAATTAAGAACTATAATGAAGCTGGACCGCCTATGTAAGAACTTTTAGAGCACCATTTTAAATTTTTAAATTATAAATTGTTATATGTTTTTGATTTTATAACCATAAGGCATTGTTATTATGGAACGGGAGGCATACAAATGTAAGGTAAATAAATAAAATGAAGAAGAAGAAGAATTGCAGTTTTATACCCCTCCTTTCTCTCTGAATCAGAGACTCAGAGCGGCTCACAATCTCCTATACCTTCTCCCCCCACAACAGACACCTTGTGAGGTGGGTGGGGCTGGAGAGGGCTCTCACAGCAGCTGCCCTTTCAAGGACAACCTCTGCCAGAGCTACAGCTGACCCAAGGCCATTCCAGCAGCTGCGAGTGGAGGAGTGGGGAATCAGACCCGGTTCTCCCAGATAAGAGAGCTATGGCTGACCCACGGCCATTCCAGCAGGTGCAAGTGGAGGAGTGGGGAATCAAACCTGGTTCTCCCAGATAAGAGTCCGCGCACTTCACCACTACACCAAACTGGCTCTCCGCTCCGTAGCACTGGGGGTGTTTGCACCCAGAGAGGGGCCTCCGCTCCGTAGCACCGGGAGTGTTTGCACCCAAGCCCTACCTGAGCCTCCAACTCCTTCTCGTTCATGTCTCTGTGCTTCACCACCAGCACGGCGTTGGTGCCTGATTGCACCCCGGCCTTGGCACGTCGCTTGCTCAGCCGCACCCTGGAAGGGGAAAGGAGCGGCAGGATGAGACTGGGGGAAAGCAGCCCCCCCCCTGCCCGCCCACTTCAGATGCAGGACGGTTTTAATCCGTTTATACTCTGCCTCCCTCCCCGGTGGAGGACCCAAAGCAGCTGACGCCCATCTCCTTCTCTCTCCTCCTTTTTATCCTCACAACCACCCTGCGAGGCGGGTTCGGCTGGGAGAACATGACTAACCCAGGGTCACCCAGTGAGCTCCCATGGCATCCGAACCTGGGCCTGCCAGATCGTAGCCAGGAACTGTACCCCATGCCTCCTCGTGAGAGTGGTTTTGGACCACTCTGCTTTCAGCAGTGCCTTCCTGCAAGGCAGAGATGGCCAAACTGTGGCTCTTTCACACATATTGTGTGGCTCTCGAAGCCCCCATTGGCTGGCTTGGAGAAGGCATTTCCCTCTTTAAATCACTTTTCCATGCCAAGTCAGCTGACAACTTGGAGAATACATTTAAAGTTGTTTCCTACCTCCATCTCCCCCTCCCCTTCCCCATCTATTTCCCTCCCTCCCTCCGTTCCAGTGGCTCTCAAACATCTGACGTTTATTCTGCGCGGCTCTCACGTTAAGCAATTCTGACCACCGCTGCTCCAAGGCAAGTCACTCAGCATTCCTAAAATCATGCAGTCCTCCACCCACCAGGGGGCAGCAACACCCTTCGCGGTCTATGGCTTCCTGCCCCTTAGGGCCAGAGGGTGGAGATGGGAACCAGAACCTCCAGGGAAGCAATCTCCGGTGGGTCAGCTGGGCTCCGATGCAGAGCCAGCTGAGAACCGGAACGGCCGGCGGCACCCCCCCCCCTCGCTATTCCCATCACCGGCCCCTCACCTGGTCTCCAGTTCATTGTAGTAGACCCCGTCGCCCTCACGGAAGATGAAAAAGTAGTTCTCCTCGTAGCCTTTGCTGGCCTTGTTCTTCACGTTCCAGTTATACTCTCGGGCGATCTTATATTCGTATCTGGGGTGGGGGGAGGAAGCAAAGAATGAATGGCTCCAATCTCCCAGTCTTGCAAAGGAAGACAGCCCAGAACGTAACCACAGACCTTCTCCCATGCATCTCCCAAGTGTCTAGTCCTCCCACCTGAATAGCCATTGGCTGGCATCTTTTCAAACCCAAATCAATTTCTGTTGCCTAGAAGATGATGATATTGGATTTATATCCCCCCCTCCACTCCGAATCTCAGAGCGGTTCACAATCTCTTTTCCCTTCCTCCCCCACAACAGACATCCTGTGAGGTGGGTGGGGCTGAGAGAGCTCTCCCAGAAGCTGCCTTTCAAGGACAGAGTCTCAGAGCGGTCTACAATCTCCTTTCCTTTCCTCCCCCACAACAGATACCCTGTGAGGTGGGTGGGGCTGAGAGAGTGCTGACAGCAGCTGCCCTTTCAAGGACAGCTCTGCAAGAGCTATGGCTGACTCAAGGCCACTCCAGCAGCTGCAAGGGGAGGAGTGGGAAATCAAACCCGGGTCTCCCAGAGAAGAGTCCGCGCACTTCACCACTACACCAAACTGGCCTACAGAAGGGGATGATGCCAACTATTTGGTTGGTACAATCTGGTTTCAGATGCCAACTATTTTGAAGCAGAACTGAGGGTGGGCGAAGTTGCGTTGTTCACAGAAAGGCACGGAGAGTTATGCCAAAGACAGGGCATTTCCTTGCCTACCCCGAGCGTTTTACAAACGTGACCAGGCTGGGTCTGAGCCACTCCAGACGGAAGGAATGTTGAGGACTCAACATTACTAAATTCTCATCAGTACCAATCCATTCCCTGCATATAGAAACCTGGCATTACTCTCGGTCACTCCCTTCCTTCCTGATCCGCTAGCTTTCTACATAAAGGGATCCCCTCTCACCAATCTGGAATATCCAACACTCACTATTCAGCGGTGGTAGGTGGGAAACTCTGCTGAGTGCATAACAAAATAGGAGTCAATTGCACCTTTAAGACCAACTTAGTTTTATTCAGAACGTAAGCTTTCGTGGGCTGTAAGCCCACTTCATCAGACGAGGAATCCGGCACAGTGAGCAGAGCCACACACAGCTGGTAGGCAGCGGCTCAGAATGTAAAATGGTACAGAGTTAAGATCCAATGGCAGAATAGTAAAAAGTAAAAGTCATTGGATCTTATATTTGTACCATTTTACATTCTGAGCCACTGCCTACCAGCTGTGTGGGGCTCTGCTCACTGGGCCGGATTCCTCGTCTGATGAAGTGGGCTTAGAGCACACGAAAGCTGACGTTCTGAATAAAACTAAGTTGGTCTTAAAGGTGCCACTTGACTCCTATTTTGTTCTACTACTTCAGACCAACATGGCCGCCGACTTGGATCTATCTGAGCGCATAACAAATCCAAGAACTCTGTTTCTGCTCAGAGGACACCCATTTTGGGGTTTCTTGGGAATGATTTGGGGAAGGGGGCTCTCCTTTTCAACTCCTGGCTGCCTTGACCAAATTCTAACCCCCCCGCCCCCCGCATCCTCTCAGCCACATACATGTCCTCGGGGGCGTAATCCATTTCTTCCTCCTGGTCGCGCTTCCGCTTCCGCATCGTCTCGTCCACCGGCAGGAAATAGGCTACGAACTGGTTCCCTTCCTCATCCATCATGCCCCTGAAAAAGAAGAGATTTTTTTTATAATATATTTGTATTAAGATACACATAGGAAAGGAAAGGAAGGAAAGGTCCCCTGTGCAAGCACCAGTCGTTTCGCACTCTGGGGTGACGTCGCTTTCACGCCAGACTTTTTATGGGGTGGTTTGCCCTTGCCTTCCCCAGTCACCTACGCTTTCCCGCCTGGTGGAATGAGCTCCAGTTGGAGATCCGGGCGCTGCGGGACTTACTAAGCTTCGCAAGGCCTGTAAGAGGGAGCTCTTCCACCTGGCTTTTCATTTACTGGGCGTCCTTTGAAACCTTCCCCCAGCGCTTTACTATCCTTGTGCTTCAGCTGGTCAAAAGTCTGAGTGGCGTCAATGACCTGAAGCGGTGCTAAGTGGTGTTAACCAGCTGAAGTCGTACCAACTGCCGAACGGTGGCTTCTGGCTGTGTTACTGTCGGGAGTTGTGACCCTCTGCTCTACGTATTATGTTGATGAGATATTTTAAATTTGTTTGTGTTTCACTGCATGTGTTTTTATTCATTGTAACTACGATGTTTTAATGTTGCAAGCCGCCCTGAGCCCGCCCAGCGGGATCGGGCGGGGTGTAAATCACAAATTAAATTAAATTAATGTTAAATATCAAAATACATATTCTCTCTGTGTTTTGTTTGTTTCTTGTAGGACCTGGCCATTTCCCAAGAAGCAGAATCTCAGGATTCAAAGGTGAGGATATGTCTGTAATAATAAATATGTGTTGCGTTATTTGTTTCCAGAAAGACTGCATGTATTCGCATGACCACCAGAGAGGGTTTAAGGCAGGGGCGTCAAACATGCGGCCCGGCGGGGCCAAATCAGGCCCCTGGAGGGCTCCTATCAGGCCCCCGAGCAACTGGCTCTTGTCTGCTTCCTTCTCCCTCTCTCTTGCTTCCTTCTGCATCTCAGTGTGGACAACCCCTGTGAGAGCTCTGGCTGACGCAAGGCCATGCTAGCAGGTGCAAGTGGAGGAGTGGGGAATCAAGCCCGGTTCTCCCAGATAAGAGAGCTCTGGCTGACGCAAGGCCATCCCAGCAGCTGCAAGTGGAGGAGTGGGGAATCAAACCCGGTTCTCCCAGATAAGAGAGCTATGGCTGACCCAAGGCCATTCCAGCAGCTGCAAGTGGAGGAGTGGGGAATCAAGCCCGGTTCTCCCAGATAAGAGACCTCTGGCTGACCCAAGGCCATTCCAGCAGCTGCAAGTGGAGGAGGGGGGAATCAAACCCGGTTCTCCCAGATAAGAGAGCTCTGGCTGACCCAAGGCCGTTTCAGCAGCTGCAAGTGGAGGAGGGGGGAATCAAACACGGTTCTCCCAGATAAGAGAGCTCTGGCTGACTCAAGGCCATTCCAGCAGCTGCAAGTGGAGGAGGGGGAAATCAAACCCCGTTCTCCCAGATAAGAGAGCTCTGGCTGACGCAAGGCCATGCTAGCAGGTGCAAGTGGAGGAGTGGGGACTCAAACCCGGTTCTCCCAGATAAGAGAGCTCTGGCTGACCCAAGGCCATTCCAGCAGCTGCAAGTGGAGGAGTGGGGAATCAAGCCCGGTTCTCCCAGATAAGAGACCTCTGGCTGACCCAAGGCCATTCCAGCAGCTGCAAGTGGAGGAGGGGGGAATCAAACCCGGTTCTCCCAGATAAGAGAGCTCTGGCTGACCCAAGGCCGTTTCAGCAGCTGCAAGTGGAGGAGGGGGGAATCAAACACGGTTCTCCCAGATAAGAGAGCTCTGGCTGACTCAAGGCCATTCCAGCAGGTGCAAGTGGAGGAGTGGGGAATAAAACCCCGTTCTCCCAGATAAGAGAGCTCTGGCTGACCCAAGGCCATTCCAGCAGCTGCAAGTGGAGGAGTGGGGAATCAAACCCGGTTCTTCCAGATAAGAGAGCTGTGGCTGACCCAAGGCCATTCCAGCAGCTGCAAGTGGAGGAGTGGGGAATCAAACCCAGTTCTTCCAGATAAGAGAGCTGTGGCTGACCCAAGGCCATTCCAGCAGCTGCAAGTGGAGGAGTGGGGAATCAAATCCGCTTCTCCCAGATATGAATCCGCACACTTCACCACTACACCAAGCTGGCTCTCCAGGGCAGGGAGCTGTTCCTCTTGGCAGCAAAGGAGAGGACTTGCGAAAATGAGTTTAGATTAAGGGCAGGAAGGTACCAGCTGGATAGCAGGAAAAACTTTTGTACAGTAAGAATTGTTCAACTGTGGACTGGACTACCTAAGGAGGAGGTGAACTCCCCGTCGCTGGTAGTCTTTAAGCAGCAGCTGAACCAACACTGCTCAAGGATGCTCCAGGCTAATCTTGCATTGAACAGGGGGTGGGACTAGACGGTCTGTGTGGCCCCTTCCAACTCTAGGATTCTGTGACAAGTTGAGGCAAGATGAGGACAGGGACGCAAAGCACAGAGAAGGCTGGAAGCGCCGTGTGTGTTTCTCATCCGTACTGGTTACCTGATCATAGCCTGAGACATCATCTCGAGGGCGGCGGCCCCGCTGGTGTCCTTGGGCGCCGGGTCAGAGTCAAAGATGACCTGAGCACAGGGGTTGATCCACATCTGGGCAGGGGGAGAAGGAGAAGGACGTTTCCATGACAGTCAGGGAGGCCCCCAAAGGAAGCACGGCTGGCCTGAACAGCATAAGGGGGGGGGGAGAATCCTGCCCTGTGTAGCCCCCCAACCCCAACCCGTCCATGCTCCACTAAAACAGACTTTGCTTCTAGAAGGACAAGAGCCAGAGAGACGAGAACACGGGAATCCTGAGCACAAGAGAAGCCATGTTGGATCAAACCAGCGGTGGCCAGACCGTGGCTCTTTCACACATATTGTGTGGCTCTCGAAGTCCCCACTGCCCCGTCAGCCGGCTTGGAGAAGGCATTTCTCCGTTTAAATCGCTTCTCCAAGCCAAGCCAGCTGGCGACTTGGAGAATGGATTTAAAGTTAAAGTTACTTGCTTTCCACCTTTCTCTCCAACCTCCCTCCCCCCCCCCCATCTATTTGCCTGACTGTCTGCCTTCCTTCCTATCTTGTGGGTCTCGAACATCGGACATTCATGCCTTGCAGCTCTCGAACATCTGATGTTTATTCTGCGGGGCTCTTACATCAAGCTCGTTTGGCCACCCCTGGATCGAGCCAATGGCCTGCCCAGTCCGTTGCTCCGTGTCACACAGTGGCCCAAACCCAGGAGGTCCGCTAGCAGGGCCAGATCTCCAGAAGCGCCCCCACTCTCGCCTCCCACGCACCAAGACTATGCAGCATCACTGCCCCAGACAGAGAGTTACATCTAAAGCCCCCTAACTGTAACCACTAGCTCTTATTCTCTTCTCCATATTCTTTTTTGAGCTGCTCCAAACTTCCCAGGGGAGGAAATCGCATATGAGAGATTTGCTGCAATAACACTGGGGGTGGCTTTGTTGGCTCCAAAGCGTTAGGCCAAGACACTGTCCCAGGTCGTCCCCCACCCCCAAGCTGCCCGCAAGCCCAAGTCAGCTCCCCCCACCCCACCCTGGTTCCACTTTAGTTTTGTTTTAAACACACCTCAACCCAACCTTACCTTGAAGTCGGGGAACACCGGCATGACTTCCACAGGAGTCACCCGAGGTTTGCTGTAGTGTTGAGAAATCTGGAGACAGAAGAACATAAGAGAATCCATGTTGGATCGGGCCAATGGTCCATCCAGTCCAACACTCTGTGTCACATAAGAACATAAGAGAAGCCATGTTGGATCAGGCCAATGGCCCCTCCAGTCCAACACTCTGCGTCACATAAGAACATAAGAGAAGCCCTGTTGGATCAGGCCAATGGCCCCTCCAGTCCAACACTCTGCGTCACATAAGAACATAAGAGAAGCCCTGTTGGATCAGGCCAATGGCCCATCCAGTCCAAAACTCTGTGTCACAGAAGAACATAAAGGAAGCCATGTTGGGTCAGGCCAATGGTCTATCCAGTCCAACACTCTGTGTCACATAAGAACAGAAGAGAAGCCCTGTTGGATCAGGCCAATGGCCCATCCAGTCCAACACGCTGTGTCACAGAAGAACATAAGAGAAGCCATGTTGCGTCAGGCCAATGGTCCATCCAGTCCAACACTCTGTGTTACAGAAGAACATAAGAGAAGCCATGTTGGGTCAGGCCAAAGGCCCATCCAGTCCAACACTCTGTGTCACAGAAGAACATAAGAGAAGCCATGTTGGATAGGCCAAAGGCCCATCCAGTCCAACACTCTGTGTCACAGAAGAACATAAGAGAAGCCATGTTGGATAGGCCAATGGTCCATCCAGTCCAACACTCTGTGTCACAGAAGAACATAAGAGAAGCCATGTTGGGTTAGGCCAAAGGCCCATCCAGTCCAACACTCTGTGTCACAGAAGAACAGAAGAGAAGCCATGTTGGGTCAGACCAATGGCCCATCCAGTCCAACACTCTGTGTCACACAGTGGTCAAAAACCCAAGTGCCATCAGGAGGTCCATCAGTGGGCAAGGACACTAGAAGCCCTCCCACTGTGCCCCCCCCCAAGCACCAAGAATACGGAGCATCACTGCCCCAGACAGAAAAACATAAGAGAAGCCATGTTGGATCAGGTCAATGGTCCATCCAGTCCAACACTTTGTGTCACACAGTGGCCAAAAACCAGGTGCCATCAGGAGGTCCATCAGTGGGGCAAGGACATTAGAAGCCCTCCCACTGCCCCCCCACCAAACACAAAGAATACAGAGCATCCCTGCCCCAGACAGAGAGTTCCATCATAAGAACATAAGAGAAGCCATGTTGGATCATGCCAGTGGCCCATCCAGTCCAACACAGTGGGCAAAAAAAAGAGGTGCCATCAGGAGGTCCATCAGTGGGGCCAGGACACTAGAAGCCCTCCCACTGTTCCCGCTCCCCACAAGCACCAAGAATACAGAGCATCACTTGCCCCAGACATAAGAACATAAGAGAAGCCATGTTGGATGAGGCCAATGGTCCATCCAGTCCAAAAAAACCCAGGGGCCATCAGGAGGTCCACCAGTGGAGCCAGGACACTAGAAGCTCTTCCACTTCGCCCCCCCCCCCCCGACCTAAGCACCAAGAATACAAAGCATCACTGCCCCAGACCAAGAGTTCCAACAATACGCTGTGGCTAATAGCCACTGATGGACCTCTGCTCCATATGTTTACCCAATCCCCTCTTGAAGCTGGCTATGCTTGCAGCCGCCACCACCTCCTGTGGCAGTGAATTCCACATGTTAATCACCCTTTTATCCGTTCTAACCTGACTGCTCAGCAATTTCATGGAGTGCTCACGAGTTCTCGTATTGTGAGAAAGGGAGAAAAGGGCTTCTTTCTCTATGCCGTGCATAATCTGGTAAACCTCTATCATGTCACCCCGCAGTCAACGTTTTGAGACAAAATTAGGCATTACGAGGAACTGGAGGGCACCGGGTTGGGGGGAAAGAGTTCCAAGAGAGTGTTTAAAGAAACCATTCTGTTGCCAAAGACAACTTCGCTTCTTGCGGCTGGGACATTTTCCCCCACCCGAGTCCTCTTTTGAAGCCTTAAAGCCCACCCTGTTACCGACACCCCAGCAAGATCCCCGGGTGAGGTCGGCTCACCGACTTCTGTGCGTCCTCAAAGGTCTTCTCGATAGCCGCTATTTGACTGTCTCTGTCCTTGTAGATTTCTTCTTCTGTGAACTGCTGCTTGACTGAGACGCCGATCCTAGAAAGAGAGAAAGAGGCAGGAAAATGAGAAAAAGCATAATCCGGGAGGGCCTTAACAGCAGCTTGGGGCTTCCGGCCATTCATGA
This sequence comes from Heteronotia binoei, assembly GCF_032191835.1. Taxonomy (NCBI): domain Eukaryota; kingdom Metazoa; phylum Chordata; class Lepidosauria; order Squamata; family Gekkonidae; genus Heteronotia; species Heteronotia binoei. The sequence continues at coordinate 54,110,732 of NC_083239.1, read as the reverse complement.
AACTGACGAAGTGAAGACTTCACGGCGGTAGAAATGTGAGAACGTGTGGATTACAAACTGCAGCTGGTTCATGTTATCCTGTCCCGAGCTGGCAGAACCTTCGCCGATAAATCAGGAACATCACAAACCTGCTGAACGTCGATACTCACTTCACCTCCGGCTTCTCGTTGGAGACTCCATAGCGGTTGAACTCGGTGGAGATGTATTCGGTCTTCCTCATCCAGGGCACGACCTTGGCATGCTGCTGGGAGCTGTCGGGGAGGTGAACATAAGGGGCACGGGTCAGCGGGGCCTCCAACTCCCTCCAGAGGCCGTTTCTGGGCACTGCAAGCCCAAGAAAGTCGACTGCCAGGCCTCTGATGTTCTAGACCTCATGGCTTAGCAAGACCACACATCAGGCACAGGTTGGGGTGGGGGACCTTTGCACAATTTGCTCCTCCTCCTAATCAAGAGAAGCAGGATTATGCAAAAGTCATTCATGGCTTTGCCATCTATTCATCTGTTTATTGTCTTTCACTATTGGGATTGTTTGAAACAGGAACATAATTCTCGGTAAAACATTCATCTTAATTGCAGAGATTCTGCCCAGCATAGATAGGTTCAATTTGTTCCATTTAATCATATCTCTGTTGATCTTGCGCCAATCAATATTTTTCGTTGTTTTTTCTACACCTAAGTATTTCACTTTTGAGTAGGATTGCCAATCCCCAGGTGGGGGCAGGGGATCCCCCCGGTTTGGAGACCCTCCCCCCGCTTCAGGGTCATCAGAAAGCAGGGGGAGGGGAGGGAAATGTCTGCTGGGAACTCTGTTATTCTTTTTGGAGACTTATTCCCATAGAAAATCATGGAGAATTGATCCGCGGGTATCTGGGGTTCTGGGGGGGCTGTTTTGGGGGGTAGAGGCACCAAACTTTCAGTATAGCATCTAGTGCCTCTCCCCAAAATACCCACCAAGTTTCAAAAAGATTGGACCAGGGGGTCCAATTCTATGAGCCGCAAAAGAAGGTGTCCCTATCCTTCATTATTTCCTATGGAAGGAAGGAATTGAAAAGGTGTGCCGTCCCTTTAAATGCGATGGCCAGAACTCCCTTTGGAGTTCAATTATGCTTGTCACAGCCTTGATCTTGGCTCCACCCCTAATGTCTCCTGGCTCCACCCCCAAAGTCCCCAGGTATTTCTTGAATTGGACTTGGCAACTGTACTTTTGAGGCAATTTCACACACTGTTAATCTCTGTAGTTCTTCCTGCTTACTCTTTAACATATTTTTACACCTAATTTTTATATTAGAGGTTTTTGGAGGGAAACGGGCAGTTAAAAGTTGTCAGGGGAAGCTGACAATCAGTGGAGTTTGATTTGAGTCTTGGTGACGGGTGAGTCGGTTCTGGATGGTATGGTCAGGGCCAGTTATATATTAGGGAAAGAAGGAGCATTTATCCCCACTTTCATTTATTACTTCTGTTCACCCTGCATTTAAAAATGCCTGTATATAGTTGCATGTTTATATAAAAGCCTGCCAACTCTCCATATTCTTGTATCTTATGGAGCAGCAATGGTGTTACATGAGTGGGATTTCCGCACATGACGTACCTGTGTCACTGCCCAGGGGACCAGGCAACAACACCATCGTTTCAAGGCAGCCAGGGTGACACTCTGGCATTGAGCAAAACCCCTCAATGGTAGATTTGGCTTCTACCATGGAGTTTTTGCCCAAATAACAGAGTGTCACTCAAGTCACATGGGCAATGACGCTGAATCGTTTTCTGGGTGAACTCCCCCCTGCTGGCCAGCTGGGTCCCCCACCTTCACCAACGGATGCGGCAACCCCATTCTGCACCAAGAAATCCTACACTTGTACGTTTGGAGAGTAAATGTTTTCAAGAGTCAAAACTGCCTTTTGTCTTGGATGGTACCTTAATTGTTTTTTCTCAATAGCTTGAAGCACCCACGGAGGTCAAAGAAAAGAGGTGGGGGAAGTGAGCAAAAAAGAAAAGAAAATGTGCAATGTATCGATAAGGATTGAAATATCGCTTTTTTCTCTCTTTTTTGCATTATTTGAAAGACATTTCAATATATTGCAAAATTTAATGCATTTGGTTAACACAAAACTGCCTTTTGTCGGATGCTGGACTCCAATCTCCCCCTCCCGCTGCAGGCAAACATGAACGACCTTCTGAAACTACGTTTGTACAGTAGAAGAAGAAGAAGAAGAAGATATTGGATTTATATCCCGCCCTCCACTCCGAAGAGTCTCAGAGCGGCTCACAATCTCCTTTCCCTTCCTCCCCCACAACAGACACCCTGTGAGGTAGATGAAGATATTGGATTTATATCCCGCCCTCCACTCCGGAGAGTCTCAGAGCGGCTCACAATCTCCTTTCCCTTCCTCCCCCACAACAGACATCCTGTGAGGTAGATGAAGATATTGGATTTATATCCCGCCCTCCACTCCGAAGAGTCTCAGAGCAGCTCACAATCTCCTTTCCCTCCCTCCCCCACAACAGACACCCTGTGAGGTAGATGAAGATATTGGATTTATATCCCGCCCTCCACTCCGAAGAGTCTCAGAGCAGCTCACAATCTCCTTTCCCTCCCTCCCCCACAACAGACACCCTGTGAAGTAGATGAAGATATTGGATTTATATCCCGCCCTCCACTCTGAAGAGTCTCAGAGCGGCTCACAATCTCCTTTACCTTCCTCCCCCACAACAGACACCCTGTGAGGTGGGTGGGGCTGGAGAGGGCACTCACAGCAGCTGCCCTTTCAAGGACAACCTCTGCCAGAGCTATGGCTGACCCAAGGCCATGCCAGCAGGTGCAAGTGGAGGAGTGGGGAATCAAACCCGGTTCTCCCAGATAAGAGTCCGCACACTTAACCACTACACCAAACTGGTAGACCTAAGCCCGGCCTCCTGGTCTCTCCTTCTACATCTAGCATGATGTGAAGCTTGCGCAGAGCTGGTGTGTCAGGTGCTGGGGCGCCCCTGCCCAGAGAGGAAGAGAGTCTGCACTCCATGGACAGAGAGGAGAGAAACCAGCAGCCACACAGGCGAGGCTCAAGCGGGGCGAAAGAGGGAACCCTCTGAACCTTGTGGAGAAACACCATTTCAGGCCTGTGCTTGTCTGGGAGTTGGCTAGAGGAGTCTATAAAACTCTAGGCAAGGCTTTGGCCTAGTCCAGGGGTTGCCAACGGTAGCTCTCCAGGTGTTTTTTTTGCCTCCAACTCCCATCAGCCCCAGCCATTGGCCATGCTGGCTGGGGCTGATGGGAGTTGTAGGCAAAAAACATCTGGAGATCTATCGATGGCCACCCCTGGCCTAGTCTCTTCCTCCTTCCCCCTACCCTCCGGTCTGGAAGCAGCACTTCTGAGGAGGCCTCCTAGAGAGACAGGAAGTCTTTCAGGCTGGTCTCCCAGAAGGCTGCAGGAGGGAAAAACTAGTTCCTGGGCGGAAACCGGGGTTTATATTAGAGGTTTTTGGAGGGAAACGGGCAGTTAAAAATTGTCAGGGGAAGCTGACCGTCAGTGGAGTTTGATTTGAGTCTTGGTGACGGGTGAGTCGGTTCTGGATGGTCTGGTCAGGGCCAGTTATATATTAGGGAAAGAAGGAGCATTTATCCCCACTTTCATTTATTACTTCTGTTCACCCTGCATTTAAAAATGCCTGTATATAGTTGCATGTTTTAAATAACCCATGCTGCTTGGGCTGATGGGAGTTGTAGGCAAAAAACATCTGGAGAGCTACCATTGGCCACTCTTGGACTAGTCTCTTCCTCCTTCCCCCTCCCCTCCTGTCTGGAAGCAGCACGTCTAAGGAGCCTCCTAGAGAGACAGGAAGTCTTTCAGGCTGGTCTCCCAGAAAGCTGCAGGAGGGAAAACCAGTTCTGGGGGGGGGAGAGGGGAACTGGGTTTTATATTATAGATTTTGGGAGGGAAAGGCAGTTTTTGATTGGAATCTTGGTGACGGGTGAGTCGGTTCTGGATGGTATGGTCTGTATATTAGGGAGAGAAGGAGCATTTATCCCCACTTTCATTTATTACTTCTATTCACCCTGCATTTAAAAATGCCTGTAAATAGTTATAAATTTTAAAGAAATATTTTGTCTGCTTAAAAAGTTTGTCCCTCTGTACCACCAAGGTTCCCCAACCGCCTTAGACCACGCTGCTGCTAGAGTGGAGTCCAGGAAAGGGGGAAGGCATGCCGTTGGCAAGGGTGCCAATCCTCCAGGGGTCTCCCAAAGAAGGACTGTGGTCTCTGTGTTAACCAGGGGCTGGGTTGGCAGAGAACCTTGAGGCCACAGAACTGACAGGAAGGGGGGGTTGGGAGTCCTGTTCCTCTCGGTCAGGAACCCCTTGATTGAGCAGGTGGTGGCAGCGTGCCCTAGTGGGCGGGAAGAAGATAAGCTCCCTTCAGGCATTGGCAACTCAAAAGGGGAGGTGACGGGACCAGGTCTGAAGGCAGAATCGGGCCGGTTCTGTCACCCCCATCAAAGGGGGGGGGGGGAGGGAGGGGCTTGGGAGGAACCAGCAATGCCCCAGTCCAAGAGGGAAGATGGGAGAGAGAAAATGAAGGGGTAACACACACAACAGAGGGCTTAACAGGAGAGCCAGTTTGGTGTAGTGATTAAGTGTGTGGACTCTTATCTGGGAGAACTGGGTTTGATTCCCCACTCCTCCACTTGCACTTGATGGAATGGCCTTGGGTCAGCCAGAGATCTCTTCTCTGGGAGAACTGGGTTTGATTCCCCACTCCTCCACTTGCACCTGCTGAGATGGCCTTGGGTCAGCCAGAGCTCTCTTATCTGGGAGAACCGGGTTTGATTCCCCACTCCTCCACTTGAGGCTGCTAGCATGGCTTTGGGTCAGCCATAGCTCTGGCAGAGGTTGTGCTTGAAAGGGCAGCTGTGCTTGAAAGGTGCCCCACCCACCTCACAGGGTGTCTGTTGTGGGGGAGGAAGGGAAAGGAGATTGTAGGCCGCTCTGAGACCCTGTCCTTGAAAGGGCAGCTTCTGGGAGAGCTCTTTTAGCCCTAACCACCTCACAGGGTGTCTGTTGTGGGGGAGGAAGGGGAAGGAGATTGTGAGCCCCTCTGAGACTCTTCAGAGTGGAGGGCGGGATATAAATGCAATATCTTCATCTACCTCACAGGGTGTCTGTTGTGGGGGAGGAAGGGAAAGGAGATTGTGAGCCACTCTGAGACTCTTCGGAGTGGAGGGCGGGATATAAATCCAATATCTTCATCTACCTCACAGGGTGTCTGTTGTGGGGGAGGAAGGGAAAGGAGATTGTAGGCCGCTCTGAGACCCTGTCCTTGAAAGGGCAGCTTCTGGGAGAGCTCTTTTAGCCCTAACCACCTCACAGGGTGTCTGTTGTGGGGGAGGAAGGGGAAGGAGATTGTGAGCCCCTCTGAGACTCTTCAGAGTGGAGGGCGGGATATAAATGCAATATCTTCATCTACCTCACAGGGTGTCTGTTGTGGGGGGGGGAGGGAAAGGAGATTGTGAGCCGCTCTGAGACTCTTCGGAGTGGAGGGCGGGATATAAATCCAATATCTTCATCTACCTCACAGGGTGTCTGTTGTGGGGGAGGAAGGGAAAGGAGATTGTGAGCCGCTCTGAGACTCTTCGGAGTGGAGGGCGGGATATAAATCCAATATCTTCTTCTTAAGGGCCCATCCTGGCTTGAAAACGGTGCTTTCTCATGGCCAGCTGCAGCCAGGCAATAGCAGAGTAGAAATCACGGAGTTGGGGGGGTGGGGAGAATGAATACCGTTTAGAACTGGTTGGCGCTTGGATCTCTTCCTCCAGCAGCTTCTCATCAGCTGGGTCCAGAAGAACTGCAGGAAGCAAAAGAGGGTTCAGCTGCAGTCAGGGAGCGAAGGGCTGCCTGCCCACATCCCCACCCCCCAACCCCACCCCCTGCCCTTCACCACTGCCACACACAGAGCTGGGAAAGGTCCACAGCCTGCGTTGGCAGCCGTCAACAGCTTGGCTCATGCAGTCCAGCTGTCGGTAACAGCTCAGTTTGTTAACTGAAGTAGATTCGGGGAGGGATGGTGGCTCAGTGGTAGAGCATCTGCTTGTTAAGCAGAAGGTCCCAGGTTCAATCCCCGGCATCTCTAACTCAAAAGGGTCCAAGCAAGTAGGCGTGAAAAACCTCAGCTGGAGACCCTGGAGAGCTGCTGCCAGTCTGAGTAGACAAGACTGCCTTTGATGGACCAAAGAGGGTCTGATTCAGTAGAAGGCAGCTTTGTATGTTCAGGGAGGGATGGTGGCTCAGTGATAGAGCATCTGCTTGTTAAGCAGAAGGTCCCAGGTTCAATCCCCGGCATCTCCAATTAAAAAGGGTCCAAGCAAATAGGCGTGAAAAACCTCCACTTGAGACCCTGGAGAGCCACTGCCAGTCTGAGTAGACAATACTGACTTTGATGGACCCAGGGTCTGATTCAGCAGAAGGCAGCTTCATATGTTCCTATATCCAAAACAGCCTTATGACAAAATCCTTGTTTCACACAAATGTCTGTCGGTTTGACTGAGTTAAAGCACTGCTGGTTTTGCACCGAAACAGGCTTTGTGCAGCGTCGAGGGGGCGTGCGATCCGCAAGACATACCTCCACCACCGGAACCAGCTGCTGCGCACGGGGCCCTTCCCGGCGACTCTTACCGTTGGGGTCGATGCGGTAGGTGTCGGGGTTGATCAAGTCTATGGTGACCCCTAAGTCGGGCTCCGTCAGCAAGTCGTGTTTGTGCTGCTTCTCCAGGGAGGTGGCTTTGTACTGGACAAACCTAGGCACCGACGTTAAAAAGAAGGCATCTCAATCAGCAGAAGAGCCGCAGCCGGAAGAAGGGATTCTTCAGAAGGAACAAGCTCAGCTTTATATCAGGCTACGTCACTCAGGATGGGGATGGATCAGGCTAGCCCGATCCCGACAGATCTCAGAAGACAGGCAGGGACAGTCCTCATCAGTACTGGGATGGGAGATCAAGATTACTATGCGGAGGCAGACAGTGCCCAACTGCAGCCAAACGTCGCTTGCGAAGGAGGAGAAAGATGGATTTATATCCTGCCCTCCACTCCAAATCTCAGAGCTGCTCACAATCGCCGTTATCTTCCTCCCCGACAACAGACCCCCCTGTGAAGTGGGTGGGGCTGAGTGAGCTCTCACAGCAGCTGCCCTTTCAAGGACAACCTCTGCCAGAGCTATGGCTAACCCAAGGCCATTCCAGCAGCTGCAAGTGGAGCAGTGGGGAATCAAACCTCCTAGATAAAAGTCCATGCACTTAACCACTATGGCTGACCCAAGGCCATTCCAGCAGCTGCAAGTGGAGCAGTGGGGAATCAAACCCAGTTCTCCCAAATAAAAGTCCATGTACTTAACCACTACGCCAAACTGGCTCTGAAGAAGATGATGATATTTGATTTATATCCTGCCCTCCACTCCAAATCTCAGAGCTGCTCACAATCTCCTTTATCTTCCTCCCCGACAACAGACCCCCCCTGTGAAGTGGGTGGGGCTGAGAGAGCTCTCCCAGAAGCTGCCCTTTCAAGGACGACTCCTGCAAGAGCTCTGGCTGACCCAAGGCCATTTCAGCAGCTGCAAGTGAAGGAGGGGGGAATCAAACCCGGTTCTCCCAGATAAGAGAGCTCTGGCTGACCCAAGGCCATTCCAACAGCTGCAAGTGGAGAAGTGGGGAATCAAACCTGGTTCTCCCAGATAAGAGAGCTATGACTGACCCAGGGGCATTCCAGCAGCTGCAAGTGGAGGAGGGGGGAATCAAACCCGGTTCTCCAGATAAGAGAGCTATGGCTGACCCAGGGGCATTCCAGCAGCTGCAAGTGGAGGAGGGGGGAATCAAACCCGGTTCTCCCAGATAAGAGAGCTATGGCTGACCCAGGGGCATTCCAGCAGCTGCAAGTGGAGGAGGGGGGAATCAAACCCGGTTCTCCCAGATAAGAGAGCTCTGGCTGACCCAAGGCCATTCCAGCAGCTGCAAGCGGAGGAGTGGGGAATCAAACCCGGTTCTCCCAGATAAGGGAGCTCTGGCTGACCCAAGGCCATTCTAGCAGCTGCAAGTGGAGGAGGGGGAATTAAACCCGGTTCTCCCAGGTAAGAGTCCGTGTACTTCACCATGACACCTACAGGATCGCCATGAATGCGCTGTGACTTGTTGGCCCTTCTCACGCACACAAAAATCCCTCCAGTTTTATCCAATTATCTGATTGAACTAATTCAATCGGCACAAATGCACATCCAAAGGAAAACTGCTGTTCGATTTATGGAAGCTTTGTGGTCATTGTCTGTTGACAACCAAATATATATTTTAAACGCATCCCTTGCTGACCTTTTTGAACACCACCCCCACCAGTGTTTTTGTGCCCTCTGCTGCCCCCCCCCCCACAACTGAGGGAGCACCCCTCTGCTTACCTGTTTTGGTCAAAGGGATAGGTGATGAACTTGGGGTCGAAGGGGATGTCAGGAAGGCTGTTTCCATACTTCACTCGACACACCACCCCTGATCTGCAAACAGAGGCGGGAGATGTGAGCCCGGAGGCCCTGCCCCAAACAGAGGACAGGAAAGGGGAAGACGGAGAGGGCCCTTACCTCTCGGGGAGTGTCCGGTGGGAGTTGGGCCTGAAGAAGAAAAAAGACAAGACACGTTATCCTCGCTGGAAAGGTTACCAACCTTCAGGTTGGGCCTGGAGATCTCCCAGTACTAATATTGATCTCCAGACTACAGAGATCAGTTTCCTGGGAAAAAAAGACAGCTGTTCTAGGGGGTGGGACTCTATGGCATTGCATTTTGCGGAGGTCCCTCCCTTCCCCAACTCCACCCTCCCAAGGCTCCAGTTCCAAAATCTCCCAAAATTTCCCAACTGAGATGGCAACCCTACTGGCTGCTGGAAATATGCCATTGCCAAAGACTTTAAGAGACAGCTGCCAGAATGTACTGCTGGAGAGAGCAATGACTTGGGAAGACCCCAGTTTGAGTCACAGCTCGACCATGAAACCACTGGCTGAAGACAAGATCGTCAGTCACAGCGCACACCCCCCCCCCCACCCCAATGCTATATGGGAGTATCTGTCACGCTAATTTACAGGGCTGTACTAGCAATTATAATATTAAGATGCACAGAGCAATATTTTACAGAAAGCTACACAAACGCTAAGGATTATAAATGGGAGACCTGCTGGAACCGCTCAAGGGTACATAAAACGGCAGCCAGCCCCATGCTTCCAGGATGGCCGACACAGAGCATATTTCATCACTCGACCATTTAGAGAGACTGTCCGAGGATGCGGAGATTCCGTCCAGCAATCTTGGCCAATAACCAGATCCACCGGCAGACCTTCCCACCCTTCTCTCCAGAGCTCATCCAACAGTTTATAAGTATCATTAATTACCATTGATTAAATTTAAATACATCATCGATTAAAACACAGTCCTTCTAAGTCAGACACCAAAGCCTGTCTGATCCAGCACCTCGTTTCCAAGGCCGGCGAGGCAGTGGCTTCTCTGTAGGGCATGTAAAAGGTCCCTGGCACAGGTAAAAGGATCAGGGGAGAGGTGACGGGTGAAGCCTTTTTCTCCCCCAACATCCTGGAGAGCAGCTCAGTCAGAGCACACCCCGCCACTGAAAAAAACAGCATTCTTCTGACCTTCCAAGAAGCCCACAAGCACAGCATGGTGGCAACGGCCCTATCTTACTGCTTGGCCCCAGCTTTTGATGGCTAGTGCTATACTGCCTCTGGTTATGCAGGTTCCGTCAAGCCGCCTTGGCTAACAAAGTTGGAGTCCAGCAGCGCTTTTAAGACCCACAAAAGTTTTATTCGGAATGCGAGCTCTCGCATGGATGCACATTTTGTCAGACGCATGCATGCACACTTAGGTGTGTGCATGCACGCGAAAGCTAAGATCCTGAATAAAAGTTTATAAGGACATGCTATGTTTGGTCAGGCTGATGGCCCATCCAGTCCAACACTTTGTGACACACAGTGGCCAAAACCCCCCCAAAACAGGTGCCATCAGGAGGTCCATCGGTGGGGCCAAGACACTAGCCCTCCCATTGTTGCCCCCCAAGCACAAAGAATACAGAGCATCACTGCCCCAGACAGAGAGTTTCATCATAAGAACATAAGAGAAGCCATGTTGGATCAGGTCAATGGCCCATCCAGTCCACACTCTGTGTCACACAGTGGCCAAAAAAACCAAGTGCTATCAGGAGGTCCACCAGTGGGGCCAGGACACTAGAAACCCTCACACTGTTGCCCCCCGCAAGCACAAAGAATACAGAGAGTTCCACCTATACCAGGGGTAGCCAAACTTGCTTAATGTAAGAGCCACATAGAATAAATATCAGGTGTTTGAGAGTTGCAAGACATGAACGTTAGATGTTTGAGAGCTGCAGGGAGGGAGGGAGGAAAATAGATGGGGGAGGGAGAGATGGGGAAAAACAACGTTAACTTTAAATGCATTCTCCAAGCTGCCTTGGAGAGGTGATTTAAAGAGAGAAATGCCTCCAATGGGGCGGTGGAAGCTTTGAGAGTCACAATATGCGTGAAAGAGCCACATGCGGTTCCCAAGCCACAGTCTGGCCACCCCTGATCTATACCCTGTGGCTAACAGCCACCGAGGGACCTCTGCTCCAGATGTTTATCCAATCCCCTCATGAATCTGGCACGCTTGCAGCCGCCACCTCCTGAGGCAGTGAATTCCACATGCTTGTTGGTCTTCAAGGTGTTCCTGGACTCCAACCTTGTTCTTGTCAAGCATCGATATTTCTCAATAATCAGTCTTTTGTTGTTAAATCAAAAGTTGCTTTATTGTAGAAACTCATAAGCTTTGCCAAGGCCAGAATCCTTGGAAGTAATGGGGTATACATGGTTACATAATTACTATATAGGGTTACTTCAAAGGATAGTATACAGATGCAATCTGAGTCACGGGTTCAAAGGTTACTACATAGTATCTCTTTTATTACTAAGGAATTTAGGCCATTAAAAACATCTCCCTTTCTCACACTTCTAGACCGGATAAGAATGTCGGTGAATCTGGGGGAGAGGCACTTCACAGCCAGCGTAAACATCCTTGGGCTAGATAGATTTACTGCTTGCCCAAACGTTATAAAAAGGAGGGGGGCGGTGGATACTAGCAGCCTGCTCTCTGTCTAAGAAACCATAATGGCACTCAGAAATATGCATGCTTGACAGTTCTATTGCAGGGGTGGCTGAGGGTAACTCTCCAGATGCTGTTTTTGCCTACAACTCCCATCAGCCCCGGCCAGCATGGCCAATGGCTGGTGCTGATGGGAGTCGTAGGCAAAACACATCTGGAGAGCTACCGTCGGCCACCCCTGTTCTATTGCTTCAGACCAACACAGCTGCTGGATCTATCCACTGGCTAATAGACTTTATTAAGACCCCTCCTCCTCCATCTCCTACCACCTTCCCCCCCAATAAAAGCTTTCCAGGCAGCAGCTATAGCGCTCAGCATCTTGTGGCGGTGAGTTCCACCAGCCTTGGACAGGAGCTCCTTCCACCCAATAGGAAGCCGAGGTTCCCTCCCCCACCCCCAGCAAGAGACCCAGGCTCAAGCCCCCCCCCCGCAAAAGGGGGGACCCAGGCGTCCGAGTGACGTCAATACCTGTGGCCCGGCTCCTCCCGCTGCGCCTGAGTCTGGATAGTGGGCGCCATGGCGATCCTAGGAGCGACGATGGGCGCCCAGGGTAGGGGCTACCAAGCACTTCCGGTTGCGCCGCTGAGCCTCCTGGGAAATGTAGTTCCACACAGGGCAGCACTTCCGGTCCCTCGGACGGAGCGGCACGACGGGAAATTTGAAAGCTGGATTTCTGGAGAGAAAAGCGGCGAAGGGGTCCGGACCGCTTCTTTCGCCACAGTTTAAGCCTCCAAGGGACGCTGGGGAAGGCCGCGGCTTACTGCACGTTGCATGCTGGGAGGCGCAGTCCCCGCACTGCATGCCGGGACAAGCCTGCCACAGCCTCTCCGCCCTTCTGGCCGCGGTGCACGCTGGGAGGCGCAGGCTTTGACTGCCGCATTGCATGCCGGGACAAGCCTAACAGTCTTTTCGCCCTCCTGGCCGCGGTGCACGCTGGGAGGCGCAGGCTTTGACTGCCGCATTGCATGCCGGGACAAGCCTAACACAGTCTTTTCGCCCTCCTGGCCGCGGTGCACGGTGGGAGGCGGAGGCTTTGACTGCCGCATTGCATGCCGGGACAAGCCTAACAGTCTTTCCGCCCTCTTGGCCGCGGTGCACGCTGGGAAGCGCAGGCGTGGATCGCCGCATTGCATGCCGGGAGCGGTAGTCCCGTGAGGCGAGAAGGCAGCATGGCGGCCGCACCGCCTCAGCAGCCGCTGACCCAGGCCCCAGCTCAGGGGGCGCCCCCCGCCGCCCCCGGGGCGCCTCCCGGGCAGCAACCGCCGGCCCAGGCCTCGGCAACCGCCGGCGCGCCTCAACTGCAGGCCGCGTCAGGGCTTCAAGTGGCCGCGCAGGCGCAGGACTTCGACCCGGTGCAGCGATTCCGGCAGTTGCTGCCTCAGCTGAAGGAGAGCCTGCAGGTGGGGGCGGGGCCAGCGGCGCGAGGGGCGGGGCCTGGTTCCCAGGGAGACGGGGCCTAGGCGGTTGCCATGGCGGCCGCAGCCTGACTTGAGGGGGCGCTTAGGCCTTTAATTGGATTGCAGTTCAGGCGGGGGGGGCGGGGTTCTCGGAGAGGAGGACCGTGCAGGGTGTGCCGAATGTAGGGTTGCCAACTTTGGTTTGGGACATTCCTGCTGGGGTTGCCAATCTCCAGGTGGGGGCAGGAGATCCCCCGGTTTGGAGACCGTTTCGGGGTCATCAGAAAGCAGGGTGGGGGGAGGGAAATGTCTGCTGGGCACTCCATTGTCCCCTGTGGAGACTTATTCCCATAGAAAATAATGGAGAATTCATCTGGGGCGGGGCTGTTTCTTGAGGTAGAGGCACCAAATTTTCAGTATAGCATCCAGTGCCACTTCCCCAAATCCCCCCCAGGTTTCAAAAAGATTGGACCAGGGCGTCCAATTCTATGAGCCCCCAAAGAAGGTGCCCCCGTCCTTCATTATTTCCAGTGGAGGGAAAGCTTTTAAAAGGTGCACGGTCCCTTTAAATGGTGTTGCCAGAACTCCCTTTGGAGCTCAATGATGCTTGTCACAACCTGGCCCCACCCCCAATGTTTCCTGGCTCCACCCAAAGTCTCCTCGCTCCACCCCCAATGTCTCCTGGCTCCACCCCCAAAGTCCCCACGTATTTCTTGAATCGGACTTGGCAACCCTACCTTGGTCTCAGATTTTGTTCTTTTGATACACAGCGCTCAAGCAGAGACTCTCCAGGAAGCTCACATGCTCAGAAATTACGGTTGCCAATCCCCAGGTGGGGGCAGGGGGTCCCCCGGTTTGGAGGCCCTCCCCCCACTTCAGGGTCATCAGAAAGCGGGGGGAAGGGAGGAAAATGTCTGCTGGGCACTCCATTGTTCCTCGTGGAGACTTATTCCCATAGAAAATAATGGAGAATTGATTTGTGGGTATCTGGGGCTCTGGGGGGGCTGTTTCTTGTGGTAGAGGCACCAAATTTCCAGCATAGCATCCAGTGCCACTTTCCCAAATCCCCCCCAGGTATCAAAAAGATTGGACCAGGAGGTCCAATTCTATGAGCCCCCAAAGAAGGTGCCCCCATCCTTCCATTATTTCCAATTGAGGGAAGGCTTTTAAAAGATGTGCGGTCCCTTTAAGCGTGGTTGCCAGAACTCCCTTTGGTGTTCAGTGACGCTTGTCACAACCTTGCTTCCGGCTCCACCCCCAAAGTCTCCTGCCTCCACCCCTGGAGTCCCCAGGCATTTCTTGAATGGGACTTGGTAACCCTGTGGGGGGGGGCAGTTCTTTGAGGTAGAAGCACCAGATTTTCTGCATAGCATTCAGTGCCTCTCCCAAAAGTACCCCCCAAGTTTCGAAACGATCAGACCAGGGGGTCCAATTCTATGAGCCCCAAAAGAAGGTGCCCCTACGTAATTTCCTATGGAAGGAAGGCATTTAAAAAGGTGCGCTGCCCCTTTAGATGTGGTGGCCAGAACGCCCTTTGGAGTTCTATGACGCTTGTCCCAACTTTGCTCCTGGCTCCACCCCCAAAGTCTCCTGGCTCCACCCCCAGAGTCCCCAGATTTCTTGAATTGGACTTGGCAACCCTAGACTGCACCTGGAAGTTGGCACCTAGGGTTGCCTGCCCAAGGTTGGGGAAATCCTGGGGATTTGGTGGTGGTGGGGTGGAGTTTGGGGAGGGGAGGCACTTAAGTGCGGTATAACGTCATAGAACAGATTTTGAGCCCAGTATGAGCTTCCATGTGCACGCACACTTCTTCAGAGACGTAGAAATGGAAGCGAACGTTTCTCATATATAGGCAAGTGCCGCTACATAGGTGACCAGCAAATTAGCATGCAGGTTACTGAAGAGCCCTGTGGCGCAGTGTTAAAGCTGCAGTACTGCAGTCCTAAGCTCTGCTCACGACCTCAGTTCGATAACCGGCGGAAGCTGGGTTTTCAGGTAGCCGGCTCCAGATTGACTCAGCCTTCCATCCTTCCGAGGTCGGTCAAATGAGTCCCCAGCTTGCTGGGGGGAAAGCGTAATGACTGGGGAAGGCAAGGGCAAACCCAGCCCCTAAAAAGTCTGCGGTGAAAACATTGTGAAAGCAACGTCACCCCAGAGTTGGAAACGACTGGTGCTTGCACAGGGGAGCTTTCCTTTCCTACTGAAGATGCTTTAACAGATGCAATTAGACACAGCTGCGGTGGTCACGTCTCTTTTTCTCAACGTTCCCTGCCCTGTTTTATTTTGTAATCAGGCAAAAACAAAGGGGGGGGGGAGGTCAGCTTATAGATCAACAGGACCTCTTGATCCCACCTTGTTTCATGAACCTTTTGTTTATTTGAAATGCTGTTCCGATCCGGTCCCACTTAGAAGCCAATATAATCTGGATAAAGACCCAATCGAAACGCGATATAATACCTGGAAACGCATCATCTTTTGGCATTTGGCACGAACAACGGTCTACTCGTGAACAATAGCCTGCCTTTGCATAGCAACCCTGGACCGCCTCGGTGGTCTCCCATCCAAGTTCTAATCTTTGGTGAGCCGATGAGATCAGACTAGCCCAAGTCCCGTACTGGTTGCTTTATGTAGAAAATCAAAAGTCTTTCCTGAGCGGTGATTTAAATAGAATTCAGCCTGATTTGGGGGGGGGGGGGGGGTGAATTCTAGCGAATGCAAAAGTTTGCTACGTTTTGTGCCATTTCGAGCAGTCTTAATAACAAGTATTAACATGGATTGTGATTTGGTGATGTTTTCCTTGCGGTCTCTGCAGCCCCCTGTTGAAAGGTTGGTAAGAGCTGAGCTTTTCCATTGAGAGAGAGAGAGAGGAGGCATTTCCCTTTCATGTTATTAGCATTTCATGTCCTTGTTTTTTTAATTTATTTGTTTAATTGCATTTGAGGCTTTTAACGTTTGTGTGTCTGTTTGCGGAGGCTTGCGAAATATTTGTTTTCTTGACCTCCCGCTCTTGCGGCATCTTAAAAGAGCCGCTCTGAGACACACACGCACACCGGTTTTAATTTATTTTATACAGCAGGTTTGAGAAAGAGTAAATAGTAGAGTCGAGGGGCCGTGAAAGTGTTTGTACCGCGGGGGATCGACCCCCTGTCAGCTCTAATCCACAAAAAGCGGGCACTCGAGCAAACCTGCATGAATCTTTAAGCTTTATTTGTCCTGCGGGAGACGGGGAGACGCTTTCTCCTCCCAGTGTTCACAGAGATTTATTCCTATGAATGAAGCACCCCTCCCCAGCAAACGAAAGAGGGATGAGCAAAATGAACACTGGCTTGTTTAGCCTTTCAAGAATGTTGGAATGCACTAAGATAAGTACGGCGAAACGAAATGCCCTTATTTTGGTGGTCGTCTGCCTCAAAAACCTGATCGGAATCTGACCCTTTTATAGACAGAGAAAGCCCTAAGATAAATACTAAGCTCTCCAAGGCCCAAAATGAGGGTGCAACAGAGACTGGACTGAGGTCCACGCCTTGCAAATCCAAGTGTGCATCTACACGTCCGCACTGTCTTTCTTGTTTTAAAACACAGTTTATTGATAACATATGGTTACAATATCTAATTATATTCTTGCTATTTCTAACCCATATGATATTTTCAATCCCCCCTCCCTCCGTAAATAGACTCCCGCCGAGGTTATATACTTAAATTCAATTATAAAGGTACCCTTAACCCATCAAAGTTCAATATCTTTCTTTTCTCACATTCGTATTAAAAAATTGTCCAATGTCTTTTTACATTCCACTCTTGTTCCATATATCCTCTAAATTTCTTCCACTCCTTTTTGAAAACGTCCAAATCATAGTCTCTTAAAGTTCTTGTTAATTTGTCCATCTCCACGATAAAAGTTTCACAATCCAGTCCCATTTCTCTGGTATTTTTTCTTGTTTCCACAGCTGCGCATACAGTGTCCTAGCAGCTGAAAGCAAATACCAAATTAAAGTTCTATCTTCTTTTGGAAATTTTTCCATTTGTAATCCAAGCAGAAAAGTCTCTGCAGCTTTCTTAAAATCGTATCCCAAATTTTAGAAATTTCTTGTTGTATCATCTGCCAAAACTTTTTCGCTTTTTCACAGGTCCACCACATATGGTAAAAGGAACTTTCATGCTTTTTACATTTCCAACATCTATCCGACATCTTGTTACTCATCTTAGCCAGTTTTTTCGGAGTCATATACCACCTATACATTATCTTAAAACAATTCTCTTTAATGTTCTGACATGTTGATATTTTCGAGTTCTTCCAAAGATACTCCCATGTATCCATTTGTATTTCTCTATTCACATTAATTGCCCATTTAATCATTTGAGATTTCACTACTACTTCTTCTGTAGACCATTTCAGTAGTAGTTTGTATGCTTTCGATATTAATTTTTCGTTATCTCTTAACTTTAGGAGCAGGAGTGTGTGCTAGGGTTGCCAGCCTCCAGGCAGGAGAAAAAACGTAGGAGGCTGTGAAAAATTACTGTACAAAAAACAATTACAACTCGTTGAACGAAGCAGGAGTCAAGCGGCACCTTTAAGACCAACCAATTTTTATTTAGTACGTAAGCTTTTGTGTGCTCTTAAGCACACGTCTGATGTAGTGTGCTTAAGAGCACCGGAAAGCTGACGTTCTAAACAAAAATTGGTTGGGTCTTAAAGGTGCCGCTTGACTCCTGCTTTGTTCAACTGCTTCAGACCAACGCGGCTGCCCGCCTGGATCTAATTACAACTCGTGCCGCACAGCTTAATACAAGAATTACGCACTTTCCACAAACATTATATCAGTGCCTAATCGCACTCTGCAATATAGCGAGTATCTGTGTTAGCGTTTAAAGGGAAAACGACACAATCAACTTTTTAACAACAGTACTTCTAAGAAAAACATTCACGGTTGGCCAGGTTTAATGTTTGTGGAGAGTGTGTAATTCTTGTATTAGTCAAGTCAAGTTTATTGTTACAGTCAGTGACCAGCTTGTACAATCGAATCACATAAAACTTTTTGCATCAAAAACAGAATAAAACCAACAGTAGCATTCATAAAATTGGGTGCCTATGACTATTACAAAGAAATCGGATAAAAACATCCATAAAATTCATTTAAAATTTGGATGAAAGGTTAACAGTCAAATCAAGTTTAAAACAGTCATAGACCAGTCAAATTAGATACAAATAACTTAATAAAATACAATCAGGTAAAACAATAATCAAAATAAAACATACACAGTATGATATAATTTCCCTCCAGAACAGTAGTTAGGTTCCATAGCCAAGGCATTCAGTTGGATATTTCCCTTAGGAATTGCTTCCGGAGACTCATCGCTCGCGAAGCAAATTTTGCCACACATAAAGTGGTTCTTTTATTCCTATCCGCCAATAATTTGTCTAGCTGATGTCTAACATTTCTCCCAGGGACACTGGAACAGATCGGGAGTATATAGTCGGCCCTAATACACTGATATAATTTACATTGGAATAATACATGTTCCCTGTCTTCCGGTTTCTTGTCCTCACAAATACACAATCTCTCCTCATATGTTGCCCTGTGTATCTGCCTTCCATAATGGCTGACGGTAACATATCAAGTCTGAGAAGGGTAAATGCTCTCCTATACGCAACTTTGTCAAGATTAAGCAAGTATGGCATTAGTGTTATTTTATGTAGTTCCTCTATTCCTGGTAAATAACCTTTAAGCTGATTCAAATCATGCTGTCTTTCGACATCCAAGATTCTCTGTTTAAGAAAGGGTTTAACCAGATTGTACTCCATGTTGAGCAAATATTGTTCAGATAGTCCATAATAACCCAACTTGGACTCCGTTTCTCTAATCCGCGGTGGCACAAACGCGTCTCTTGCTATCAGCCCCGCCAAACTGGTGGGCTGTAATTCTTGTATTAAGCTGTGTTACACACGTTGTAATTGTTCTTTGTACAGTAATTTTTCACAACCGCCTATGTTTTTCTCAGCCTTGGCTGTGTTTCCCTTGTTTAGTTGCCAAGCCTCCAGGCAGGGGCTGGAGATCCGTTAGAATTGCAGTTGGTCCCCAGATAGGGTTGCCAGATCCAGACTGGGAAACTCCTGGAGATGCGGGGTAGGGAGATCAGCGGGGTGCATCGCCACACAGTCCACCCTCCAAAGCACCCCTCGTCTCCAGGGGAACTGATCTCTGTAGTCTGGAGATGAGGTGTAATTTCAGGGGATCCCCAAGTCCCACCTGGAGGCTGCCATCCCTCGTCTCTAGACTACAGGAGAGAATGCACACTTTGGAGGGTGAATGCTATGGCCACGTACCCTGCTGAGGTCTCCAGGCTCCTTCCCCAAATCTCCAGGAATTCCCCAAGTCATTGTTGGCAACCGCAGCATATTGAGCTGGCTTTGACAGACTGCCTCTCTAGCCTATTCGCCTTCACAAACGCCCAAAATATTTGGTTGGCTGAGCCGTTCCGCTTCTTTCACAATGCATCCCTTTCACGGTCTTTCGCAAGCGTGTGGCTTCCCCCCCCCCCAAGCTCTTTCCAAATTCCAGATGTTTTATTTTTAGCAACACACAGACACACAAAAAGCCCCAAACGCAAGCGTTTGACTCCTTCCAAAGGAATGAAGCCGTCGTGTTTTGACTAAATATACCAAATGCTGAAGCGCAGTTTTGTTTTGTGTGTGTGTGTGTGTGTTTTTGGTGGGGGGAATTTGCAGTGCGGTTGAGTGAAGAAGCCAGTGGACCAGAATCCCAAGGCCCAGGGTAGAGTTGATGCTTCCGGTAAATGACTCAGTGTGTGTGTGGGTAGGTTCTATCCTGGGGTCAGTGTCTCCTAAACTTTTGCAAAGGAAACATAATGTGACAGGACTTTGTTCTCCACCCCGGCCCGTTTGCTTCCACACTGCCAGGAATTTGCGGGTTTTGCTTTCCCAGGATCGGTTTTGTTTGCAGACGCTGGCTGAGCTCTGCCATTTCCTGACCTCACAGAATCCTGGAAATGAAGCCAAGCCTTCTGGAGTTTCAGCCCTCTTCCGCTGTTTGCTTACTAGCGTAACTTCGGGACGTTTTTGTTTGCCTCCTTTGGGCCTTGGGTTTTGCCCCAATGAGAAATGGGGTGGTGTCCAGTGTTCCCTCTAAACGGAACTAGCTCACAGATTTTTAGCCTCCAGCTCACACATTTTTGTCTTAGCTCAGGAAAACTGGCCTCGGAGCACATTAATTTTTGCAGGAGCTCACAACTTTCATGCCAGTAGCTCACAAAGCAGAATTTTTGCTCACGAGACTCTGCAGCTTAGAGGGAACATTGAGTTTAAAAAGTCTTATTAGTTTCCAGAATAAGGGGAAAACAGGGGAATGGGAATTAGAAAGTAAAAATAAAGAGAACAGATTAGAAATACACGTCTAGTACAGTCTGCATGAGATTAAATCGTCCCTTAAAAAGTACTAATAGCAATTTTTCATTCATTTTACGCTTATCTTCATAATCGATAAAAGGAAAAAAAATCTTATACCGATTGTAAATCAAATCTAGAAGTATCTTTTTAAATACAAAATATTACCTCTCTACATACAGTGTAGGTATCTTTGGAGATAGAATAAAAATATGAGTTTACACCACAATGTCTAGTTTAGAGGGAACGTTGGTGGTGTCTAGTGGGCTCTGACCACAATTTTTGGCCGCCATTCTCATTTGGCATGCTCTTGAGTAAGCCAGTTTGGTGTGGTGGTTAAGTGCCGGACTCTTATCTGGGAGAACCGGGTTTGATTCCCCGCTCCTCCGCTTGCAGCTGCTGGAATGGCCTTGGGTCAGCCATAACTCTTGCAGAGCTGTCCTTGAAAGGGCAGCTTCCGTGGGAGCTCTCTCAGCCCCACCTACCTGGGTGAGGTTGGTGTGGGGGAGGATGGTAAAGGAGACTGTAAGCCACCCTGAGATTCAGAGTGAAGGGTGGGGTATAAATCCAATATTATCGTCATGATCATGATATCATCGAGTGACATAGAAATAAGAATTTCTCAGCCCTTCCCTTGTGATGCATTGATGTTTGATGCTTGTTTCATTGGGAAGAAATCCAGCTTTGCCGCACTGTCTCTGAACATGTACAAAGTCTCATGCAACTGAGTAACCCCAACTAAGCAGTACCTTAAAGGACCCTGATTCAGATGGGGGAGAAAGAGGAGAAGAAGATGATGATGATATTGGATTTATAGCCCACCCTCCACTCTGAATCTCACAGTCTCAGAGTGGCTCACAATTTCCTTTACCTTCCTCCCCCCGCCACAACAGACACCCTGTGAGGTGGGTGGGGCTGAGAGAGCTCTGACAGAAGCTGCCCTTTCAAGGACAACTCCTACCAAAGCTATGGCTGACCCAAGGTCATTCCGGCAGCTGCAAGTGGAGGAGTGGGAAATCAAGCCTGGTTCTCCCAGATAAGAGTCTGCACACTTAACCACTACACCAAACTGGGTCTGAACCATTTTTCCATACCAAAGAACCCTTAACTAATCAGGGTTTTATTTCCTTCCCATGGTTTTGTGGTGATTTAGAATCCCCAAAAACATCCCACCCCAGTTTGCTTGGCTGCCTGGATTTTCGCTCTTCAGGGAAGAAACTTCACAGTAAACCCAACTTGAGCTTGCTGGAAACAAACTCTGGCTTGGCAGGTTCGATGGCCACCTGCGTTGACAGCGCTTTTGGAACAAAGAGCGCGGCCTTCCAGGCAGGCTAGATCCCTTGCCATCTTTCCTCTCCAGATGTTGGCTTGTTTTTTTCTTAACTGTACCCAGGGGTGGAATTCTAGCAAGAGTTCCTTTGCATGTTAGGCCACGCCCCCCCTGACCTTGCCAATCCTCCAAGAGCTTTCCAGGCTCCTTTTTTTTGTAAGCTCTTGGAGAATTTGCGACATCAGGGGGCGTGGCCTAATATGCAAAGGAGCTCCTGCTAGGATTCCACCCCTGTGTTTACTAACCCACACTGTGAAAGAGTGGGCATCAAACCCAGGCAGCGACGAACCGCAGTTGGAAGCACGTTCGCGAACCCCGGCTCGTGTTCACCGAGATTAAAACTGGCACGTTTCCCAACCATAGTTTGGGCGGCAGCTAGTGTTTCTCAGCATGGTCTGGTGGCAGAGGGACTAGCTGGTGCCTAATGCGCCAGCTTAACATGTTGGACCAGGGTTAGCACTTTCGTGCTCCTCTGCCCTTACGGTTGGCTTACAGCACTGCTCTTCTTGTTTTTCTATTCCAGTCCTTCAGTTGAGATGCGGCAAAGCCTTTTTAAAAAAAAAAAAAAAAAACAGTATGGAAGGGGGCGAGGCTCAAAGCAAAGGACGCTATATGCTGTGACAAAGATTGGTTGATATTGAATTGCAGGTTCTCGAAAGCCATGCTAAAGGCACATATTCACCCTTGAGTTTGGGGTTTTTACCTCCTGGGTATAGGGCTGAATATCTCACTGGCCTAACGGCCCCTTGGCAACGCAGAGCCTATTCGCAAGCTAGGTTTAACTTGGAGAAACGTCGACTGCGGGGTGACATGATAGAGGTTTACAAGATGATGCATGGGATGGAGAAGGTAGAGAAAGAAGTACTTTGCTCCCTTTCTCACAATACGAGAACGAGATATCTAAGATCCTAGGATATGAATTTAACAAAGAAGCAGAGACTTTTCTGCTGGGATTACAAATGGAAAAATTTGCAAAAGAAGATAGAACTTTAATATGGTACTTGCTCTCAGCTGCTAGGACATTGTATGCGCAGTTGTGGAAGCAAGAAAAAATACCAGAAAAATGGGACTGGACTATAAAAGTTATGTCATGGAGTGAAATGGACAAGCTAACAAGAAAACTAAGAGACTGCGATTTAGAACTTTTTAATCGGGAGTGGAAGAAATTTAGAAGATATGTAGAAAAAGAGTGGAAAATAAAAGGACATTGGACAATTTTTGAAGATTAAGACCTTTAAGACAAGAATATAACTTTCGAAGGGCGGATCTTTTTCTTAATCAATTTTTGTTTTTTCTTGATAGTTAAAGGTACCTTTAATATCTGGTTTTTTTTAAAAAAAAATAACACTGGCGGGGGTCAATTATTGGGGAGAGGGGTGGGAGAAAAGTAAGATGTGGGGTAGAATGATGTTTTTTTTCACTTTAGGCTTTTTATAAGTTGTAGATATAGTTCTACTACCATATGTTACTAATAAAAATTGTTTATAAACAGAAAAAAAAAAACAATACGAGAACTCGTGGACATTCAATGAAATTGCTGAGCAGTCAGGTTAAAACGGATAAAAGGAAGTCCTTCTTCACCCAAAGGGTGATTAACACGTGGAATTCACTGCCACAGGAGGTGGTGGCAGCTCCAAGCATAGCCAGCTTTAAGAGGGGATTGGATAAAAATATGGAGCAGAGGTTCATTAGTGGCTATTAGCCACAGTATGTGTGTGTGTATACACACACACATATATTGACCACTGTGTGACACAGAGTGTTGGACTGGATGGGCCATTGGCCTGATCCAGCATGGCTTCTCTTATGTGACACAGAGTGTTCGACTGGATGGGCCACTGGCCTGATCCAACATGGTTTCTCTGATGTTCTTATGTGACACAAAGTGTTGGACTGGATGAGCCATTGGCCTGATCCAACATAGCTTCTCTTATGTTCTTAAGTGACACAGAGTGTTGGACTGGATGGGCCACTGGCCTGATCCAGCATGGCTTCTCTGATGTTCTTATGTGACACAGAGTGTTCGACTGGATGGGCCACTGGCCTGATCCAACATGGCTTCTCTGATGTTCTTATGTGACACAGAGTGTTGGACTGGATGAGCCATTGGCCTGATCCAACATGGCTTCTCTGATGTTCTTAAGTGACACAGAGTGTTGGACTGGATGGGCCACTGGCCTGATCCAGCATGGCTTCTCTGATGTTCTTATGTGACACAGAGTGTTCGACTGGATGGGCCACTGGCCTGATCCAACATGGCTTCTCTGATGTTCTTATGTGACACAGAGTGTTGGACTGGATGAGCCATTGGCCTGATCCAACATGGCTTCTCTGATGTTCTTAAGTGACACAGAGTGTTGGACTGGATGGGCCACTGGCCTGATCCAGCATGGCTTCTCTGATGTTCTTATGTGACACAGAGTGTTGGACTGGATGGGCCACTGGCCTGATCCAGCATGGCTTCTCTGATGTTCTTATGTGACACAGAGTGTTCGACTGGATGGGCCACTGGCCTGATCCAACATGGCTTCTCTGATGTTCTTATGTGACACAGAGTGTTCGACTGGATGGGCCATTGGCCTGATCCAGCATGGCTTCTCTGATGTTCTTAAGTGACACAGAGTGTTGGACTGGATGGGCCACTGGCCTGATCCAGCATGGCTTCTCTGATGTTCTTAGGTTAAGTGTGCTGCCATCTGCGATACTTCTTGGAAGATTCCATAAAACTCCCTATGCTAACAGACGGTGCACTTGTGCCTAGTCCAGAGATAGAAACTTTAGAACGTGTGTTCCTAAACTGTACTTTTTGCTCTGACCTGCACTCCGTGCTCCTTGACCCCTGTTTGAGTGACCAAACAGCGAAGCCCGACAAATATAAAATTGTCTTCTTGTTGTCAACTTGGAACCAATCGGTAATTAAAAACGTTGCAGATTTTTTATATCTAAAATCTAGGGATGCGCCTACAGTCTTAGCAAATTGAAGGATGGATCGGTTCCCTGTTGTGCCAGTAAAGGTTATTGTACCGTATGCTGTGTATTTGCTTCTAATTAAGCTGCCTTTAAGCTGCGTCCACGAGCAATCTTTATTTCCCCCTTTTGTAGTAGTCGTATGGGGCTGGAAGGGATCCTAGTCTGCCTCGAAACGGGTCCAGAACCCTACGGGTGTTGCTGCCTTTTGCGATAGGCAGTGCCGCAGCTTCCAAAAGCAGCATCTTCGGCCCCTGGGCACTGCCACGCTGTCCACTCGCATCCACATCTCAAGGCTGAAATCCAATGCTCCTTGGCCTCAGACTGGTCCCTCCAGAAGCTGTGATGGGAAAGAGAACCCATCCTGTGAGCTGTTGCCGGAGCTGGCTGCTTTGCTGTGTCGGGCTGCAGGCTGAGGGCCAAGCTGAAAGAGTGGAGTTCTTTTTCTTCCCCTCCCCCATCCTGGCCTCCTGCCCACGCTAAGCCTCTGACCCTGCTGGTCTCTGGGGTTTCATTTGACCACCGTGAAAACATAACTGCAGCTAAATTGAATGTTTTATTTTTTTTTATAATTGATTTACGTTATTTATAGCGTGCCTTTCTCACAGGGGCTGTGGACAGATTATGGTCAATGAAACGGGACATTCGCTAACCGACGCACTAGGATTTTAGAAGTGAGGAACCGTCACAAAGAACCGAAACTTAGCATAAGTATTAACAGAACACGTTAAGCGGCCCAGAGATTACGTAATAGGACGCTACTTACAGTAAGCTACACGCTGCAGCATAAACCGCAATCCCCTAAGCATTTGTCCAAGGAAGCCTGTGAACCATTTTGTGCTGTGCTCTTCTTCTTAGGGTTTGTTTTTTTTTTGTCATCTTCTTGGTGTGGAGCAGGTGTCACAGGGGTAGGGTGGGGGGAGATATTTGTGAGTTCCCTGCATTGCGCAGGGGTTAGACTAGATGACCCTGGTGGCCCCTTCAGTTTGGTGTAGTAGTTAAGCCAGTTTGGTGTCGCGGTGAAGTGCGTGGACTCTTATCTGGGAGAACCAGGTTTGATTCCCCCACTCCTCCACTTGCAGCTACTGGAATGGCCTTGGGTCAGCCAGAACTCTCGCAGAGCTGTCCTTGAAAGCACGGTTTCTGGGGGAGTTCTCTCACCCCACCCACCTCACAGGGTGTCTGTTGTGGGAAAGGAGATTGTAGGCTGCTCTGAGACTCTGTCCTTGAAAGGGCAGCTTCTGGGAGAGCCCTCTCAGCCCCATCCACCTCACAGGGTGTCTGTTGTGGGGGAGGAAGGGAAAGGAGATTGTAGGCTGCTCTGAGACTCTGTCCTTGAAAGGGCAGCTGCTGTAAGAGCTCTCTCAGCCCCACGCACCTCACAGGGTGTCTATTGTGGGGGAGGAAGGGAAAGGAGATTGTGAGCCAGTCTGAGACTCTGAGATTCAGAGTGAAGGGCGGGATATAAATTCAATATCATCATCTTCTTCTTCTGTGCCATTCCTCTTCCCTGCATAGAATAGCCCTCTTGAAGAGTTCAAGTATGCATAGCCAAAGCACATTATTTCAGAAATGGTCAACCTCGCGTCTGATCCTTGAATGCCAGTTTTGTATCCCCGTGTTTGGTGTAGTGGTTAAGAGCCAGTCTGGCGTAGTGGTGAAGAGTGGCAGACTCTAATTTGGAGAACCAGGTTTGATTCCCTGCTCCTCTTCCACCTGCAGCCAGCTGTGACCTTGAGTCAGTCACGGTTCTCTCAGCACTCTCTCAGCCCCACCTACCTCCCAAGCTGTCTGTTGAGGGGAGAAGAAGGGAAGGAGATTGTAAGACGGTCTGAGACACTGAGTAACGGGTAGGGTCTAAATCCAGCTCTTCTTCCTGGTGATCCTGGACGGTTGTTGGTTTTTTTGCCATCTTCTGGATGTAGAGCAGGTGTCGGTGGGGTGGGAAATATTTGTGAGTTTCCTGCATTTTGCACGGGTTAGAGTAGATGACTCTGGTAAAAGGTAAAGGTGACTACCCTGTGCAAGCACCAGTCATTTCCGACCCTGCGGTGACGTCGCACCACAACGTTTTCATGGCAGACTTTTTACGGGGTGGTCTGCGTGGCCCCGCGGTGCAGAGTGGTAAAGCAGCAGTACTGCAGTACTGTGGTCTGAACTCTTTGCTCACAACCTGAGTTCGATTCCGGCAGAAGATGGATTCAGGTAGACAGCTCAAGGTTGACTCAGCCTTCCATCCTTCTGAGGTCAGTCAAATGAGTCCCCAGCTTGCTGGGGGGGAAGCGTAGATGACTGGGGAAGGAAACGGCAAACCACCCCGTAAAAAGTCTTCTGTGAAAACATTGTGAAAGCAACATCACCCCAGGGTCGGAAACGACTGGTGCTTGCACAGGGGACCTTTCCTTTCCTTGCTCTTGCCTTCCCCAGTCATCTCCACTTCCCACCCCCACCCCCAGCAAGCTGGGTACTCATTTTACTGACCTTGGAAGGATGGAAGGCTGAGTCAACCTCGGGCCAGCTATCTGAAAACCCAGCTTCCGCCGGGATCGAACTGAGGCCGTGAGCAGAGCTTGGACTGCAGTACTGCAGCTTTCCCACTCCGCACCACGGGACTCTTCTAACTCTATGGTTCTGTGATTCTTCTTCTGGGGCTGGGCTTCTAGGCAGCCCCCCTGTGTCACAGTGCCGCCTCCCCATCGTAAGCTAACTCTCTCTGTGTCTTTCTGTATTTCCAGAACCTGATGAAAGTTGCCGCTCAGAACTTCGTCCAGAACACAAACATCGACAGCGGACAGTGAGTTTCCAGCACGGGGTGTCTCTTTTGTTCTCCATGCCGGCCGAGGCGTGCCTCGCCTCGAGGTAAAGCTCTCCTCTCTTTGCAGGAAAAGCACAGAGGGCCCAGTGCAGAGGGTGGACAAGACCCTGGAAGAGTTCTACGCCTTGTGCGACCAGCTGGAGCTGTGCTTGGTAAGCGTCTCTGGGCAGAAAAGCACAGTTCTCACCAGTGTCCCCTCTGAGCTGAGTTAGTGTGAGAGCCAGTTTGGTGTCGTGGTGAAGTGCGTGGACTCTTATCTGGAAGAACCGGGTTTGATTCCCCACTCCTCCACTTGCACCCGCTGGAATGGCCTTGGGTCTGCCATAGTTCTCACAGAGCTGTCCTTGAAAGGGCAGTTTCTGTCAGAGCTCTCTCAGCCCCACCCACCTCACAGGGTGCCTGTTGTGGGGGGAGACGATATAGGAGATCCCCATGGCGCAGAGTGGTAAAGCTGCAGTACTGCAGTCCTAAGCTCTACTCATGACCTGAGTTCGATCCCGGCGAAAGCTGGGTTTCAGGTAGCCGGCTCGAGGTTGACTCAGCCTTCCATCCTTCCAAGGTCAATAAAATGAGTACCCAGCTTGCTGGGGGGAAAGTGTAGATGACTGGAGAAGGCAATGGCAAACCACCCCATAAAAAGTCTGCCGTGAAAATGTGAGAGCAACGTCACCCCAGAGTCAGAAATGACTGGTGCTTGTACAGGGGACTGACTACCTTTCCCTTTTTTAAGCAGCTCTGATTCCCCCCTCCTCCACGTGCAGCTGATGGAATGGCCTTGGGTCAGCCATAGCTCTGGCAAGAGTTGTCCTTTAAAGGGCAGTTTCTGTCAGAGCTCTCTCAGCCCCACCCACCTCGCAGGGTGTCTGTTGTGGGGGGAGAAGATAGAGTAGATTGTAAGCCGCTCTGAGTCTCTGATCCAGGGAGAAGGGTGGAGTATAAATCTGCAGTCTTCTTCTTCTAACACAGTTTTTTTAACCTCCGGCTTGCACATTTTTTGTCTCGGCTCAGGAAAAATGGCCCCAGAGCAAACTAATTGATGTAGCAGCTCAGAACTTTAATGCCAGTCACTCACAAAGTGGAATTTTTGCTCACAAGACTCCACAGCATAGAGGGAGTCTTGGTCCTCAGCACAGCAAGTGAGGGATTTGAGGCCCAACGGGAGTGAGCCTTTCTTTTTTTTCAGGCGTGTAAGAAACAGAAAGAATTTCCTTGATTGCTCGCCAAGGTGGCTTTTAAAGAAAAGGACCTGTCAAGCTTTGGGAAGAAGAAAAAGAAGACTGCAGATTTATACCCCACCCTTCTCTCTGAATCAGAGACTCAGAGCGGCTTACAATCTCCTGTATCTTCTCCCCCCACAACAGACACTCTGTGAGGCGGGTGGGGCTGAGAGAGTTCTCCCAGCAGCTGCCCTTTCAAGGACCACTCCTAGAAGAGCTATGGCTGACCCAAAGCCATTCCAGCAGCTGCAAGTGGAGGAGTGGGGAATCAAACCCGGTTCTCCCAGATAAGAGTCCGCACACTTCACCACTACACCAAACTGGCTCTCTAAGAAGAAGATACTGGATTTATACCCCACCCTTCTCTCTGAATCTCAGAGACTCAGAGCAGCTTACAATCTCCTGTATCTTCTTCCCCCACAACAGACGTCCTGTGAGGTGGGTGGGGCTGAGAGAGCTCTCCCAGAAGCTGCCTTTCAAGGACAACTCTGCCAGAGCTATGGCTGACCCAAGGCCATTCCAGCAGCTGCAAGTGGAGGAGTGGGGAATCAAACCAGGTTCTCCCAGATAAGAGAGCTCTGGCTGACCCAAGGCCATTCCAGCAGCTGTATGTGGAGGAGTGGGGAATCAAACCCGGTTCTCCCAGATAAGAGAGCTCTGGCTGACCCAAGGCCATTCCAGCAGCTGCAAGTGGAGGAGTGGGGAATCAGCCCCGGTTCTCCCAGATAAGAGAGCTCTGGCTGACCCAAGGCCATTCCAGCAGCTGCATGTGGAGGAGGGGGGAATCAAACCCAGTTCTCCCAGATAAGAGTCCGCACACTTAAGCACTACACCAAACTGGCTCTCTATCAAAGAAAGGCCTATCAAAGCTGTGAGGATTGCGCAGAGGTTTCCCCAGAGAGGTGCAGTCTACCTTTGATTGGCAGCTGCTTGGGCCGGGGCACCTGCCTACACATTATCTGGCACCGGTCAAGAGCTTTTGGAAAGTGGATGGGGTCAGGTGGGACTTGTGCCTAGCAAGACTTCTGATTGGCCCTTGGAGATTTATTGGTCTGTTCAGATTTTTTTTTTAATGTTGCTTTGGTGGCATCTGCTGCCACAGCACAAGGGTCTGCATTTCGGTAGGAGAAATGCAATGCATGGTTATAGGATGGGGGAGACTTGTCTTGGCAGTAGTCTGTGCGTAAAGGATCTAGGGGTCTTAGTGGACCATGCACTGAACATGAGTCAACAGTGTGATGCAGCAGCTAAAAAGGCCAATGCAATTTTGGGCTGTATCAACAGAAGCGTGGTTTCCAGATGACGTGAAGTGATGGTATCGCTTTACTCTGCTCTGGTAAGACCTCACCTGGAGTATTGAGTTCAGTTTTGGGCACCACAATTTAAGAAGGATATAGACCAGCTGGAACGGGTCCAGAGGAGGGCAATGAAGATGGTGAAAGGTTTGGAGACCAAGTCCTACGAGGAAAGGTTGAAGGAGCTGGGGATGTTTAGCCTGGAGAGGAGGTGACTGAGAGGTGATAGGATCACCATCTTCAAGGACTTGAAGGGCTGTCATCTAGAGGAGGGGGTGGAATTGTTTTCTGTGGCCCCAGAAGGTAGGACCAGAACCGATGGGTTGAAATTTAATCAAAAGAGTTTCCGGCTCAACATTAGGAAGAACTTCCTGACCATTAGAGCGGTTCTTCAGTGGAACAGGCTTCCTCCTTGGAAGGTGGTGGGCTCTCCTTCCTTGGAAGCTTTTTAATTTATTTATTTATATTTATTTATTTATTTATATTAAGATTTATACCCCGCCCTTCTCACCTAAGTGTCTCAGGGCGGCTTACAACATAATAATTAAAACAACTTCAGTTTAAAACATTTAAAAATACAATTAAACCATAAATTAGTAAAAAACAAGATAGAATAAAACCGGCGGCCTATAGATACATTTTGTTCCATCCAAGATGTTTTACATTGTCAGCTAATGTCATAGGCCTGCCGGAAGAGGACTGTCTTGCAGGCCCTGCGGAATTGCCCTAGATCCCGCAGGGCCCGCACCTCTTCCGGCAGCTGGTTCCACCAGTAAGGTGCCGTTATTGAGTAGGCCCGATCCCTGGTGGATTTTAGACGGGCCTCCTTTGGCCCGGGGACTACCAACAGGTTTTAAACAGAGGCTAGATGGCCATCTGACAGCAATGTGGATCCTGTGGATTTAGGGGAAAATATTTGTGAATTTCCTGCATTGTGCAGGGGATTGGACCCTGGGGATCCCTTTCAACTCTATGATTCTTTGATTCTTTGAATCTTCACTGTGCGATTGAAGGTAAGTTCAAGAAGCCATTTTGCAGCCGGCTCCACCTCCTTGTGGCCGCGTCCACAGCCCCACGTCAAAATTCCAGAGGCGCCCACAGGCTCAGAAGGATGGGGAACCCCCGTGCCAGAGGCTGCCACGGCACCCGGCCGATGGCTGTGGGGTGAGTCTCTCTGTTTCGGCAGCCGTCCGCAGCTGTGCTCTCACACGCCACTCCTTCTCCCCTCCCCCAGCGTCTGGCCTACGAGTGCCTCTCTCAAAGCTTTGACAGCGCCAAGCACTCCCCGACGCTCGTGCCGACGGCCACCAAGCCGGACGCGGTCCAGACGGAAAGCTTGCCCTACACCCAGTACCTCAGCATGATCAAGTCCCAGATCTCCTGCGCCAAGGACATCCACAACGCCCTCCTGGAATGCTCCAACAAGATCACGGGCAAGGTGCCCTCCCAGGGTGTCTTGTAGCCCACTGGCCTGTTCCAGGCCGGCTCCTCCTCAGAGTTTTGAACTGCAGGCCAGTTCCCCCGGTGGCCAGAAGGTGGCCCTCTCGCCCTCATCCGCTCTGGCTAGCCTGTTCTTTCCCTCTCTCCTTGTCTCCCTTTTTCTCTCTTTCCCTCTGGTCTCCTGGACTTTGTTCTGCCTCCCCCGTTCAAAGGTCTTGCATGCCAGTTTGGATCCCAAAGGGACTTGTGTGCGTCTGGCTCAGCGGTCCTTGCGTGAACTGCAGCTCACCCCTTTCTCCCACAGCCGGTTGGTTCATTTCCCTTCCACACACCCCTCCCTTAAAGAGCACAGCATTTGAGGACCACCCCACAACCCGAGACAGAGATCTCAGCTCGCGTCTGAATCAAAAAGGGAGACTCCGGCCACCCTCTTTCCACAGTCCCCGATCTGTAATCTTTTCACAACCCTTGAAGCAGAAGGGGGCAGAAACCAGCCTGGTCCAGCTTCAAAAATGTCTGCTCGGGGAGTGGGGAATTGATTTCAACCAGTATCATCTCTTAATTTCGCTCCTTGGCTTCATTTCTAGGGTGGGCGAGGGGGCACCAGGATGGTATGTGTTTCGATTGTCAAATGCTTTTCTGTTAGAGGGAATTCCAGAGGCGTTTGCAGGTTTCCTGGCTTTGGATCTTTTCGATTGTCAAATGCTTCTCTGTTAGAGGGGATTCCAGAGGCGTTTGCAGGTTTCCTGGCTTTGGATCTTTTTGAACCCCTGGGAATATTTAGTAGAAATCATCCTGAGGTTAACGAAACCTGCCCCGGCCTCTTTCTGACAGGCTTTCTCTCCAGAGATTGCAGGAGACGCTTTGCCAGGAAACCAGATAAAAGCACCTGCTCTAAAGAGCTCCAACTGAGTTGTTCTGCCAACGCTCCAAAATGAGAATCTGTCAGAGGGGGGAAGGGGCAGTTTGCGTAGCACGATAGCATCTTCTTTTCTCCTGCAAGGTAGTTTTTTTGTTTTGT
This sequence comes from Heteronotia binoei, assembly GCF_032191835.1. Taxonomy (NCBI): domain Eukaryota; kingdom Metazoa; phylum Chordata; class Lepidosauria; order Squamata; family Gekkonidae; genus Heteronotia; species Heteronotia binoei. Next base: position 54,078,677 of record NC_083239.1, on the reverse strand, counting down.
TTTGAGTGCGGGTGTGTGTACTGCCTTTCCTGTCGGTTTCACTACCTGTTTTTGCGCGGGCCCCCGGACTGGATTTCTGGCCCCGAAGAGAGGAAGGAAGTGTGTCACGGCCCGAAACGCTCTCTCGCAGCCGCTGCCGACTTCTTCGTTGCGACCGGATTTGTTCCTTTCTGCTTTTTTTTAATTTTAAAACACCTTCTGGTCTCTCGGGGCCACCAAGAAGTGAACTTTGTGGGTCTCGTGCATAAATTCAAGGGGGTGGGAAAGAGGGTGCCGCTTTGTTTTCCACCACCCCCCTTCCAAATAAATGCTTTTTTAAAAGGGGAAATTTCTTTTGCCTCTTGAATTCCATGACAGTGTAACATCAGAACATAAGTCATGTGCACTGCTATGCCAGGGGTGGCCAAAGTTGCTTAATGTAAGAGCCACATAGAATAAATGTCAGATCGTTGAGAGCTGTGAGACAAGGAAGGAAGGCAGGCAAATAGATGGGGGAGGGGAAAGGAAGCAACTTTAACTTTAAATGCATTCTCCAAGCTACTGGCAGGCTTGGCTTAGAGAAGTGATTTCAAGACGATGATGATGATATTGGATTTATATACTCTATCCTCTGAATCTCAGAGCAGTCGCAATCTCCTCTATCTTCTCCCCCCACAACAGACACCCTGTGAGGTGGGTGGGGCTGAGAGGGCTCTCACAGCAGCTGCCCTTTCAAGGACAACTCCTACGAGAGCTACAGCTGACCCAAGGCCATTCCAGCAGCTGTGAGTGGAGGAGTGGGGAATCAAACCCGGTTCTCCCAGATAAGAGTCCGCACACTTCACCACTCCACAAACTGATTTATACCCCTCCCTTCTCTCTGAATCAGAGTCTCAGAGTGGCTCACAATCTCCTTTACCTTCTCCCCCACAACTGACACCCTGTGAGGTAGATGAAGATATTGGATTTATATCCCGCCCTCCACTCCGAAGAGTCTCAGAGCGGCTCACAATCTCCTTTACCTTCTCCCCCACAACAGACACCCTGTGAGGTAGATGAAGATATTGGATTTATATCCCGCCCTCCACTCCGAAGAGTCTCAGAGTGGCTCACAATCTCCTTTACCTTCCTCCCCCACAACAGACACCCTGTGAGGTAGATGAAGATATTGGATTTATATCCCGCCCTCCACTCCGAAGCACAAGCAATGGGAAGTCCTCTTGGGCAAAAGCCCCGCCTAGGCCCACCCACTTTCTGAAAACACTTGGCAGGATCCAGGAAAGATGTCAGTGGTTGCTATGGCAGTAGGGTTGCCAGCTCCTGCTAGGAAAACGCTTGGAGACTAAGCCGGGGGGGGGGGTGCAACCTAAGAGGGATGCAAACCTAAGAGCCAATTTGGTGTAGTGGTTAAATGTGGAGACTCTTAACTGGGAAAACTGAGCTTGATTCCCCACTCCTCCACTTGCACCTGCTGGAATGGCCTTGGGTCAGCCATCGCTCTTGCAGAGCTGTCCTTGAAAGGACAACTTCTGTCAGAGCTCTCTCAGCCCTACATACCTCACAGGGTGTCTGTTGTGGGGGAGGAAGTTAAAAGAGATTGTGAGCCGTTCTGAGACTCTGAGATTCAGATTGAAGGGCTGGGTATAAATCCAATTTCTTCTTCTTCTTGCGGCTCAATATTAGTTTCAGGCTCAACATTAGGAAGAACTTCCTGGCAGTTAACGCGGTTCCTCAGTGGAACAGGCTTCCTCCTCGGGAAGTGGTGGGCTCTCCTTCCTTGGAGGTTTTTAAACAGAGGCTAAATGGCCATCTGACAGCCATAAAGATCCTGTGAATTTATGGGGAGGGGTTTGTGAGTTTCCTGCAATGTGCAGGGGGTTGGTCTAGATGACCCTGGAGGTCCCTTCCAACTCTAGGATTCTATGAAAGAAGAAACCGGTGCTTGAGCAGCTCCCAGTTCAGTGTCTTCATTTTACCCCTCAGAACATCTTGCCTTTAAGCGAAGGCCGTCCTCAGACTTCGGGACTCCCGGGGGAGGGTGCAACTTTCAGGGAGGTTACGTTGATGCGCGGGGAGGGAGGAGGAGAGGGGACCAGCTAAGGCTTGATAAGTTCCTTTTGCACGATGTGCAAAAGTGCTGTGAAAGAGCCGCAACTCTGCAGCTTCAGAGGGCAGCCATGTCGGTCTGCAGGAGAACACGTCGCGAAACCCCGGAACGCCTCACAGGCCGGCAACAGTTTTGGGGGGGTCAACTTGAAGTGTCTGAAAGGGGCCTGCAGCAACGTTCCCTCTAAGCTGAATTTGTGAGACCTCGCTCCCAAGTTTTGTAGCCGTCGGCTCACACGTTTTTGTCTTAGGTCAGGAAGAATGGCCCCTGAGCAAACGAATCGATGCCAACGGCTCGCAGCTTCAGCGCCAGGAGCTCACAATGTAGAATTTTTGCACGCAAGACTCTGCAGCCTAGAGGGGGTGCTGACCGTGACCCTTGAATGCTTACACCCTGGAAACTCTTACTCTTCCCCCCCCAAAAAAAATTTTAAGTCTTTATTAAGATTGTGCAAAAGATGATACAATAATTGAGGAGAATATGGATTTCGTAGTTGTAGAACAGTTGCATGCAGAGTACTTCCAGTTAAAAAGTCTGGAACTTGCAGCGGTCCGGAATTAGGATTGGAGCAGGGGGTGCGGTTCTATGAGCCCCCAAATAAGGTGCCCCTCTCCTTCATTATTTCCAATGGAGAGAAGGTATTTAAAGGGTGTGCGGTCCCTTGAAACGTGATGGCCAGAACTCCCTTTGGAGTTCAATGATGCTGGTCACACCCTTGCTTCCGGCTCCATTCCCCAAAGTCTCCTGGCTCCACCCCCCCCAAAGTCTCCTGGCTCCACCCCCAAAGTCCCCAGGTATTTCTTGAATTGGACCTGGCAACCCTAGATAACCAAGGTGCTACGTTCCACACCGGGGACACAGTTGTAGGGGTTAGACTTCAGGGAAACTTCGTTACTCGACTTCGGAAACTTACTGTGGGGTCTCTTGTCAAGGCTCTGTCTGTCCCTTTCGCTCTGGCGGGGGGGGCTGTATTTTGAGGTAGAGGCACCAAATTTCCAGCACAGCATCTGTTGCCTCTCCTCAAAACAGCCTCCAAATTTCAAAAAGATTAAACCAGGAGGTCCAGTTCTATAAGCCCCCAAAGAAGGTCCCCCTGTCCTTATTTTCAATGGGGAGAAGGCATTTAAAGGGTGTGCGGTCCCTTGAAACGTGATGGCCAGAACTCCCTTTGGAGTTCAGTCGTGCTTGTCGCACCCTTGCTCCTGGCTCCACCCCCAAAGTCCCCAGCTATTTCTTCAACTGGACTTGGCAACCCTAGCTGGGCCTTCTTGTTGCAAAAGCCCAGGGTTGCAAAGGGAGCAACTGTCCACACAAGGCGGCCTTCTGTTCTCAGCCCCAAACCGTCCCAGCAGGAGCTGCCGCAATCCGTTTTTTCCAGGCGGGGAAAGGGAAGAAGGGGACGTTCCGTTCTCGCCAGGCCCTGCGGCTGGAAAAGCACTGTTGCATCACCGGGAGCTGCTATTTTCCTGCCCTCCGCTTCCCCCTCCTGCTGTGGCCTGTGGGACCAGCCCCATGCGAAGAACTCTCTGGCCAAGCAACTGGGCTCTCTTCCTCCGGAGACCAGTCATGCCTTCTTTCTTTCCTCCCCAAACCCCAGCCCCTTCTCGCTGGGGGGTGGGGGGTGGGCAGCAGAGGAAGCCGCAGTAGCAGAACAGCTTGTGCCCGGCCTGTTTTGGCTGCCCTGCGGAGCCTTTCCAAAACTTTGGCCTGGGAGCCAGGGAGAAGCGAAGGATGAGTAGCTGGAACAAGCAGGTGGTGGCCAAACCGCAGCCCGAAAGCTGTGTCAGCAGCACTGCGGAGAGGTGCTAACGGCCGCTTTCTGGAAGGTGTCAAGAGGGGAGCAGCCGGAGACCCACCAGCTCCTAGTCCCAGAAAACAGGGCTCCGGCTAAGGCCGCCTGGGCACCCAGCTTATGTTTTCACAGCAGTGTGCCGTTCGATTTCTGATAGGGTGGCCAAGTCTAATTCAAGAAATAGCTGGGGAGGGGGGGTGGAGCCAGGAGACATTGGGGGCGGAGCTAGGAGCAAGGGTGCGACAAGCATAATTGAACTCCAAGAAAGTTCTGGCCATTGCATTGAAAGGGACAGCACACCTTTTAAATGCCTTCCTTCCATAGGAAATAATGAAGGACAGGGGCACCTTCTTTGGAGGCTCATAGAACTGGACCCCCTGGTCTGATCCTTTTGAAACCTGGGGGGTATTTTGGGGAGAGGCACTGGATGCTACGCTGCCAGCATAGCCAGCTTCAAGAGGGGGTTAGATAAAAATATGGAGCAGAGGTCCATATGTGGGTCCAGGACACTAGAAGCCCTCCCACTGTGCCCCCCTACAAGCACCAAGAGTACAGAGCATCTCTGCCCCAGACAGAGAATTCCAACAATACGCTGTGGCTAATAGCAACGGATGGACCTCTGCTCCATATGCTTGGGTCAGCTATGGCTGACCCAAGCTCATTCCAGCAGCTGCAAGTGGAGGAGTGGGGAATCAAACCTGGTTCTCCCAGATAATAGAGCTATGGCTAATCCAAGGCCATTCCAGCAGGGGCAAGTGGAGGAGTGGGGAATCAAACCCGGTTCTCCCAGATCAGAGAGCTCTGGCTGACCCAAGGCCATTCCAGCAGGGGCAAGTGGAGGAGTGGGGAATCAAACCCGGTTCTCCCAGATAAGAGAGCTCTGGCTGACCCAAGGCCATTCCAGCAGGGGCAAGTGGAGGAGTGGGGAATCAAACCCGGTTCTCCCAGATAAGAGAGCTATGGCTGACCCAAGGTCATTCCAGCAGCTGCAAGTGGAGGAGTGGGGAATCAAACCCAGTTCTCCCAGATAAGAGAGCTATGGCTAATCCAAGGCCATTCCAGCAGCTGCAAGTGGAGGAGTGGGGAATCAAACCCGGTTCTCCCAGATAAGAGAGCTCTGGCTGACCCAAGGCCATTCCAGCAACTGCAAGTGGAGGAGTGGGGAATCAAACCCGGTTCTCCCAGATAAGAAAGCTATGGCTAATCCGAGGCCATTCCAGCAGCTGCAAGTGGAGGAGTGGGGAATCAAACCCGGTTCTCCCAGATAAGAGAGCTCTGGCTGACCCGAGGCCATTCCAGCAGCTGCAAGTGGAGGAGTGGGGAATCAAACCCGGTTCTCCCAGATAAGAGAGCTATGGCTGACCCAAGGTCATTCCAGCAGCTGCAAGTGGAGGAGTGGGGAATCAAACCTGGTTCTCCCAGATAAGAAAGCTCTGGCTGACCCAAGGCCATTCCAGCAGCTGCAAGTGGAGGAGTGGGGAATCAAACCCGGTTCTCCCAGATAAGAGAGCTATGGCTGACCCAAGGTCATTCCAGCAGCTGTGAGTGGAGGAGTGGGGAATCAAACCCAGTTCTCCCAGATAAGAGACCATGCACTTAACCAACACACCAAAATAAAGTGCACAATGGTATCATCCCGAAACCATGTTCCCCCTCACCCCCGACAGTCCATGGAAAAACTGCCTTCCACAAAACCGGTCCCTGGTGCCAAAAAGGTTGGGAACCCCTGAGCTAGAAGACTGAGCTGTGATTTGAGGCTTTCTCCCCATCCTTCCAGACATATCAGGATAATGCTGGCCTACCTTACAAGGCTGTTCGCTTAAAATAAACTCTGTGGAGTGCTTTGCCCTCTGAAAGCAAAGGCTTACTATCAACTGGGAAAGGGAGGGGCCTTGTCCAGGCAGGCCAAAAATCCGCCTTTCTAAGACACCTTCAGAGATGCTGTAGCCCTCTGGCTTTTACGTGGATTGACTTATCTAGTTATCATCTCTGGTCTGCGGTTGCCATTAGGGACAGATAAACAAAGCTTCTAGGCGGCTGAATTCGCACACCTGGCTGGTTCATAGGTGACTCTATTCCCGTAGGGAAGCGTGACTTCCACTTCCCAGAAGTGGCACAATCCTGCTTCTGTTCCTTCCTGGAAGAAGGCGGGTCAGAGATGTCTCACACAGGAGTTGACTTTTGGTTTCGCTCTTCAGTCAGGGATCCATTAGACTTCTTTAGAAAATCCAGAGGTCAAGAAGAATTTCTCGCACAACGTAAAGAGAAGCCCTGCTGGGTCAGGTCTGTGCAGGTCCATCCAGTCCAGCATCCTTTCTCACACTGAGGCCAACCAGCTCCTCTGGAGGACCAACAACAGGGCAGAGAGGCCGAGGCCTTCATATGAACATCAGAAGAGCCCTGCTAGATCAGACCAGAGAGGGTCCATCTAGTCCAGCATCCTGTCTCACACAGGGGCCAGCCAGTTCCTCTGGAGGGCCAGCAACAGGGCAGAGAGGCTGAGGCTTCTCCTGAGAAGAACTTCAGAAAAGCCCTGCTGGGTCAGACCAGGGAGGGTCCATCTAGTCCAGCATCCTGTCTCACACAGTGGCCAGCCAGTTCTTCTGGAGGGCCAGCAACAGGGCAGAGAGGCTGAGGCCTTCCCCTGAGAAGAACATCAGAAGAGCCCTGCTAGATCAGACCACGGAGGGTCCATCTAGTCCAGCCTCCTGTCTCACACAGTGGCCAGCCAGTTCTTCTAGAGGGCCAGCAACAGGGCAGAGAGGCCGAGGCCTTCCCCTGAGAAGAACATCTGAAGAGCCCTGCTGGGTCAGACCAGGGAGGGCCATCTAGTCCAGCCTCCTGTCTCACACAGGGGCCAGCAAGTTCCTCTGGAGGGCCAACCACAGGGCAGAGAGGCCGAGGCTTTCCCGAGAAGAGCATCAGAAGAGCCCTGCTGGGTCAGACCAGCGAGGGTCCATCTATTCCAGCCTCCTGTCTCACACAGTGTCCAGCCAGTTCCTCTGGAGGGCCAGCAACAGGGCAGAGAGGCCGAGGCCTTCATATAAATGTCAGAAGAGCCCTGCTGGATCAGACCAGGGAGGGTCCATCTAGTCCAGCCTACCGTCTCACACAGTGGCCAACCAGTTCCTCTGAAGGGCCAACAACAGGGCAGAGAGGCCGAGGCCTTCCCCTGATGTTTCCTGCGAGCATTTCAGTGCAGAGGTTGACTGCCTCTGATTGTGGAAGTTCCCTTTCGTCACCACGGCTTGCAGCTACGGATAGAACTGTCCTCCCTCGATCTGTCCAGTCCCCCTTTTAAAGCTGTCTACGCCTGCAGCCATCACTGCATCCTCTGGCAGCGGATTCCGCATTTTATTCGCTCTCAGCGTAAAGACCTGTTTCCTTTTGACCGTCCCTGCGTGGAGAGGCACCGTTATCTTCCACACTGAGGGCTTGTGCTGCCAAAAATCTGCACGAGAGAGGTTTCAGGCAGCCATGTGCATGCCAAGCAGGATCCAAAAAGCAAAAGCCACGTTGCTAGGAGCCCACTCGCCTTTCAGGTACTTGCGAGAGACTTTTCTGCATCAGCGAACATATTCTCTCTCGGCCTGCAGGGGGCAGTACGGGCACCACCAAGTCTTGCATGCCCGACTTGCAGGGAACTTTCGGCTCGCCCCCTTGGACCCCTCTTGGCTTCTTTGGAGGCACAGTCCAATTAGGAAGGGCTTCTTTCCTCTCCCGCCCCCCTCCCCAATACTCTTAGTTTGCTCTGCCCTCTTTTGGGCCACAGTGGCCCATGGCGCAGAGTGGTAAAGCTGCAGTACTGTGATCTGAACTCTCTGCTCACAACCTGAGTTCATTCCCGGCGGAAGCCTGGTTCAGGTAGCCGGCTCAAGGTTGACTCAGCCTTCCATGCTTCTGAGGCCGGTAAAGTGAGTCCCCAGCTTGCTGGGGGGAAAGTCTAGATGACTGGAGAAGGCAGTGGCCGTGAAAACGTTGTGAAAGCAGCATCACTCCAGAGTCAGAAACGACTGGTGCTTGCACAGGGGACCTTTCCTTTCCTTTGGCTCTCCTCAGCTTGTTCTGTCCAGATGCGCATTTCCTGTAAGGCATCCTTTGATCTGTGTAGATCTCCCACCCTGGAGGTTCCCAACCCGCCAGCTCACATTTGGGCCGGTGGAAGGAACCTCCCCCGACGTCGCTGGCGTGATGATGTCACCCGGAAGTGACGTCATCGCACCAGCGGTGCATTCTACCGCTCTAGGCATTTCCGGGGAAACTCTATGGTTTTTCCCAGACGCTCTAGCAGTTTGGGAGGGCAAAACTCTATGGTACGCCAGGGACTTGGGAACCCTAGTTCTGGACTTGATGCCGCACTTGAGGTGGGCGCTTCCTGTTGGGAAAGGAGGCTGCATGCCGAACTGTCCAGGGCCCCCCAACTGTCAGCTCAGAGAGCCTGAATTCCTGGCTCCCATCCAGTCTCACTCCACAAGTCCCAGGATTGTGCTCTGCTCTGAACGCAAACTTGCTGTTCCAGAGAGGATCGAACCCAGGGCTTTTTTGGTAGGAAAAGCCCAACAGGGACTCACTTGCATATTAGGTCACACCCCCTGTCGTTACCATTGTTTTGCACAGGACTTTTAAAAGAACAAGAGCCCCGTGGCACAGAGTGTTAAAGCTGCAGTCCTGCAGTCCTAAGCTCTGCTCATGACCTGAGTTCGATCCCCGACGGAAGCTGGGTTTTCAGGTAGCTGACTCGAGGTTGACTCAGCCTTCCATACTTCCGAGGTCGGTAAAATGAGTATCCAGCTTGCAGGGGGGGAAAGCATAGATGACTGGGGAAGGCAATGACAAACCACCCCGTAAAAAGTCTGCCGTGAAAACATTGTGAAAGCAACATCACTCCAGAGTCAGAAACGACTGGTGCTTGCACAGGGGACCTTTCCTTTGCCTTTAAAAGAAAAAACCCAGCAGGGGCTCATTTGCGTATTAGGCCACACCCCCTTACACCAAGCCAGCAGGAACTGCGTTCCGGTGCATCCCTGCTTCGGACCCTTTAGCTAGCAAAGATCCTGCACCCCTTAAGGAAGACTCTGACTGAAGGAGTGGGAACTTTGCCAGTTGAACACTGTCACGAATGCTTCTTGCCACGAGCACATCCATTTTAGAGTCCAGACAAATGCTGTAGTGCAGGGGTGGCCAAATTTGGCTTAACATAAGAGCCGCCTAAAATAAATGTCGGATGTTTGAGAGCCACAAGACGTAAACATCAGATGTTTGAGAGCCACAATGAACATCAGATGAGGGAGGGAGGGAAGGAAGGAAGGAGAAGAAGATGACTGCAGATTTATACCCCGCCCTTCTCTTTGAATAAGAGACTCAGAGCGACTTACAATCTCCTATATCTTCTCCCCCCACAGCACACACCCTGTGAAGTGGGTGGGGCTGAGAGGGCTCTCACAGCAGCTGCCTTTTCAAGGACAACTCCTGTTAGCTATGTCTAACTGAAGGCCATTCCAGCAGCTGTACTGGAAGAGTGAGGGATCAAACCCAGTTCTCCCAGATAAGAGTCCACACACTTAACCGCTACACCAGATTGGCTAAGAGGAAGGCAGGAAATAGATGGGGTGGGAGGAGGAAGGGAGAGGTGGAAAGAAAGCAACTTCACTTTAAAAGTATTCTCCAAGCCACCGGCTGGCTTGGCTTGGAGAAGTGATTTAAAGAGACAGATGCCTTCTCCAAGCCAGCCAATAGGGCAGTGGGAGCGTCAAGAGCCACAGAAGATGTGTGAAAAAGCCACATGTGGTTCCTGAGCCATGGTTTGGCTGCCCTTGCTATAGTGGGAACTGCTATAGAGGGGAATTCCTACGTTTAACCTGCTTGCTGGCTTCTCAACTGTATTAGTTCTGTAATGTTAGGCAAGTAGCTTTCTCACACTCCTTGCACGGCACGGTTTTGAGCTGAAGGCCTCGGTTTGGAGACTTTCGCTTTTGAAGCAACCTGCTTGAGCGAAACCTGATTGGTCAAGGGAAAGGCACAAAGAGCCCTGTAAGCTCTTGGAGGATTGGCAACATCAGGGGGTGTGGCCTAATATGCAAAGGAGTTCCAGCTACAAACAAAAGCCCTGGGCAGACCAACTTTGTTTTATACCCCCCATCCCACCCTCACCCACCCCCGATGCAGTGCCCAGGTGAGAGAAGCAAACTAGTAGAAGACACTGGAGCAGCCGCGAGAAAGAAATGCTACTTTGCACATGCTTAGAGGAGGCCAACCTCTTTTTCCTGAGCGGAACTTCCTTTTGTGGCAGGGGCTGTGGGGGAAGCAGTGCGGCCCTCCCACCGGGCCCCCTCGAAGGGATTCGGTTCTTTCCCCAAGCACTTCCTCGTTAGCAGGAGGAAGAAATTTGTCCTGACGAGTCAGTGGAGAGATGCGCCGGGGCGATGCGTCAGAAACGGGGACAGGCTGCCGTGCATGTAAACTCGGTGGCCTGGTTACGTAACCGAGGCCACAATTACAATAATAATTAGTAATTTAATAGCAAACCATTAGTAATAACAAAAGCTAATAACATAAACCGATGTGCCACTCTAGTTTCCAGGAAGACGGCAAGAGCACGGAGGTTGGATGTGCGCGCATAAGTTGGCAGCGGTTCATTTCTTCAAACTAGGTCAGCCACCTCAGGGAAACCGGCTTCCTTGGTCTCACGGTGCCATCCCTGGGGAGAGCTCCAGTCACCAGAAAGGCCCTCTTGACATGCTCGGGGGACCGCTCTTGAAGAACTTGTTTGGGCCCAGGAGGGCCGACTTCCCGCTTCTGCTTCCAAGCTGGGAAAGGAAAGCAAGGATTCTGCAGGATATGGCTAGGGAACCTCCCCCTACGTCGCCGGTGCAATGATGTCACATGGAAGTGACGCTATCGTGACGGCACGCAGCGAAAGCTCTAGACGTTTCAGGGGAAACTCTATGGTTTTCCTGGACGCTCTAGCCATTTGGGAGGGAAACCTCTATGGTGCAATAGGTACCATAGAGTTTTCCCTTCCCAAATGGCTAGAGCGTCCAGGGAAACCATCGAGTTTTCCCAGAAACGCCTAGAGCGGCCGCACGCAGCGCGATGACATCACTTCTGGGTGATGTCTGGGACGCAGGGGACTTGGAAACCCTAGATATGGTGGTGTAACTTTGGTGAGAAAAACGAGGCCTAGATCAATAAATAACTTTGCAGAGAAGTCAAGCTGGGCTTGAGGGAAGTTGCCAGCTTCCAGGTCTCCTGGAATTACAACCAATCTCCAGATGACAGAGGATGCTCTCCTGGAGGATGCGTCCTCTTTGGAGGGTGGACTCCACGTGGCATTGTGGCCTGTTGAAGCCCCTCCCCTCCCTAAACCTCACCCTTCCTAGGCTCCACCTCCAAATCTCCAGGAATTTTCAATTTACAGTTGGCATTCATAGCCTGGAAAGTTGAGTGCCACATGTCAGCTTCCAAGCAGGGAAGCCTCAGGAACAGGGTTGCCAACTCCAGGTTAGGAAATCCTTGGAGATTTGGGGGTGGAGCCTGGTGATGGTGGGGTTAGCATCTTCACCCTCCGCGGCTGCCATTTTCTCCTGGAGAAAGGATCTTTGGAGATCGGTTGCAATGCTGGGAAATCCCCTGGTGACACCTGGAAATTGGCAACCCCATGCACGCCTCTTAAAACTCTGGGTCCAAGAGCCAGAACTCATCGGAGCTGGGCTCTGGGACCAGGTTTCCTTTACAGGACTCGATCTGAACAAATATGAAGCCGGTTTTTTTTTTAGCAGGAACCCACAGGAACGCAGTTCCGGCGCTCTTGATGTCAGGGGTGTGGCCTAATATGCAAATGAATTCCTGCTGGGCTTTTCCTACAAAAAGCCCTATGTGAAACAGTGGAGACATCCGGGGTGTGTGACCTAATATGCAAATGAGTTCCTGCTGGGCTTTTTCTACCTGTACGAAGCTATCACAAGGAAAGGAGCACCTCTGAGCCCGTGCAGAGGGCCTTCCTTTCCTTAGTGCCCAGCCTCTTTGTCAGGGGTGGCCAACGGTAGCTCTCCAGATGTTTTTTTTTGCTTACAACTCCCATCAGCCCCAGCCATACCGGGAAAGTTGGTAGAAACCATTATCAAGGACAGAATGAGTAGGCACATTGATGAACACGGGTTATTGAGGAAGACTCAGCATGGGTTCTGCAAGGGAAGATCTTGCCTCACTAACCTGTTGCATTTCTTTGAGGGGGTGAACAAACATGTGGACAAAGGAGACCCGATAGATGTTGTTTACCTTGACTTCCAGAAAGCTTTTGATAAAGTTCCTCATCAAAGGCTCCTTAGAAAGCTTGAGAATCATGGAGTAAAAGGATAGGTCCTCTTGTGGATCAAAAACTGGCTGAGTAATAGGAAGCAGAGAGTGAGTATAAATGGGCAGTCTTCGCAGTGGAGGACGGTAAGCAGTGGGGTGCCACAGGGCTCGGTACTGGGTCCCATGCTCTTTAACTTGTTCATAAATGATTTAGAGTTGGGAGTGAGCAGTGAAGTGGCCAAGTTTGCGGATGACACTAAATTGTTCAAGGTGGTGAGAACCAGAGAGGATTGTGAGGAACTCCAAAGGGATCTGTTGAGGCTGGGTGAGTGGGCGTCAACGTGGCAGATGCGGTTCAATGTGGCCAAGTGCAAAGTAATGCACATTGGGGCTAAGAATCCCAGCTACAAATACAAGTTGATGGGGTGTGAACTGGCAGAGACTGATCAAGAGAGAGATCTTGGGGTCATGATAGATAACTCACTGAAAGTGTCAAGACAGTGTGCATTTGCAATAAAAAAGGCCAATGCCATGCTGGGAATTATTAGGAAGGGAATTGAAAACAAATCAGCCAGTATCATAATGCCCCTGTATAAATCGATGGTGCGGTCTCATTTGGAGTACTGTGTGCAGTTCTGGTCGCCGCACCTCAAAAAGGATATTATAGCTTTAGAGAAGGTGCAGAGAAGGGCAACTAGAATGATTAAAGGGCTGGAGCACTTTCCCTATGAAGAAAGGTTGAAACGCTTGGGACTCTTTAGCTTGGAGAAACGTCGACTGCGGGGTGACATGATAGAGGTTTACAAGATAATGCATGGAATGGAGAAAGTAGAGAAAGAAGTACTTTTCTCCCTTTCTCACAATACAAGAACTCGTGGGCATTCGATGAAATTGCTGAGCAGACAGGTTAAAACGGATAAAAGGAAGTACTTCTTCACCCAAAGGGTGATTAACATGTGGAATTCACTGCCACAGGAGGTGGTGGCGGCCACAAGTATAGCCACCTTCAAGAGGGGTTTAGATAAAAATATGGAGCAGAGGTCCATCAGTGGCTATTAGCCACAGTGTATGTGTGTATATAACATTTTTTGCCACTGTGTGACACAGAGTGTTGGACTTGATGGGCCGTTGGCCTGATCCAACATGGCTTCTCTTATGTTCTTATGTTCTTATGCCATTGGCCATGCTGGCTGGGGCTGATGGGAGTTGTAGGCAAAAAAACATCTGGAGAGCTACCGCTGGCCGCCCCTGCTCCATGTGATTTCCAGGAAGGCAGCCCAAGCCACTCTGCATGTCTTGATTTGAACATTAGCAACTAGTTTAAAAACAAAGCAGTTAAAAAAAAAAACCCAAAGCAAAATTGTCGACTGGGCAAAAAAACGATCTGCTGCTTCCTTCCCACCCTCCCCCTTCCCTTTTTGGCAAGCCTGGTCTGTGTGGGACGGGACCTCTTCTTCTGAGTCAGACACACAAACATTCGGTCCTCTCCGCACGTTCCCCTGTTTCCCTGCCCCTCTGTTTGTTTCTTGATACCAGTCAAGATGAGTCAACAGCTCCCGCTACACACAGCGAGAACGTGACTCCCCCCCCCCCAAAAAAAACCCCAGCGCAAGCAGTTCTGCGCCCTGAAACTATATTTATTTCACCGCATTCTGATGCCTCGTCGCTCGGCAACAGGGTTGCCTCCAACGTTCAAAATTCTAATATGGATTATTTACTTGCCCCAAACATTTATTTACGGCTTCTCTCCCTAGAGGCACCCACAGGAGCTGACAAGATAAATAAAACTTTATTAGAACTAAACGATAGAAACAGTAATTATAACCCCCCCTAAAAAGTCATAATTTAAAAACTCCAATTGAAGATCACCAATAAATGTATAAAAAACCCAAACACATCAGCCCAATACAGTTCTAAATAAAACTGATTTCACCTGCCAGTTTGGTGTAGTGGTTAAGTGTGCGGACTCTTACCTGGGAGAACTGAGTTTGATTCCCCGCTCCTCCACTTGCAGCTGCTGGAATGGCCTTGGGTCAGCCATAGCTCTTTCAGGAGTTGTCCTTGAAAGGGCAGCTTCTGTCAGAGCTCTCTCAGCCCCACCCACCACACAGGGTGTCTGTTGTGGAGGGAAAAGACATAGAAGATCCCCGTGGCGCAGAGTGTTAAAGCTGCAGTACTGCGGTCCGAGCTCTCTGCTCATGACCTGAGTTCGATCCTGGCGGAAGCCAGCCCAAGTAGCCAGCCCAAGGTTGACTCAGCCTTCCATCCTTCCGAGGTCGGTCAAATGAGTCCCCAGCTTGCTGGGGGGGAAGTGTGAATGACTGGGGAAGGCAATGGCAAACCACCCCATAAAAAGTCTGCCGTGAAAACGTGAGAGCAACGTCACCCCAGAGTTGGAAACGACTGGTGCTTGCACAGGGGACTGAATACCTTTACCTTTTTTAAGCCGCTCTGAGTCTCTGATTCAGAGAGAAGGATGGGGTATAAATCTGCAGTCTTCTTCTTTTCTCCTGAAGATCGATAGAGAAGGGGTCAGGTGCGCTCCTCTGGGGAGATAGTTCCATAATTGTGGAGCTGCCACCAAAAAGGCCCCTTCTTGTCTACCCACCAAACAAGCTTATTTGTTTAATGGGACAATCGACAGGGCCTTTCCCTCTGGTCTTAGTTCTCACACAGGAATGTATGGGGGAAAAACAGTCCTTCAGATACCCTTGTGCAAAGCCAAAGGACAAACCAACCTCTTGGAAACGGATCAGTAGCCAGTGCATCTCCTGTACTACCAGGGTCACCTGCTCCAGGTAACAGCCCCTGCGCAGCATTCTAGCTGCAGCATTCTGCACGAATTAAAGCTTTCAAACAGTCTTCAAGGGCAGCACCCAAAAGGAGCTCATTGCAGTAGTCCAGCCTAGATGTAATAGCCGACTAGACTAGAACAGAGTAGGGGTCCTGGAAATGAACAAGCCCACAAAGAAGACCCCAAAACACTGATCTGGAAGTAAAGACCCCGCAGGCCCATTCTTAGTGCTTCTTCGATTTCTTGCCATCTCTTGCAAACGAGGACATGCTTTCGAGAGCGCTTCCATCACACAGGCGAGGGAACTTCCCTCCCGCCGCCTCCCACTGCCCAGTTTAGTTTCCATCAAAACATCTCACCAGTCGAGCTCCCGTCACCTTTCCCTGGGCAGCCCCAGCACACCCCCCCCCCCTGCCCGCCAGGATGAGTCAGTGTGGCCCAGACGCCGCTGTCTGCTCACCAAGCAGCTCTTGCAGGGCTTTCCCACCGTGGCTCAAACAGGAGGCGGGATGGGAGCGTGAGAAGAAGATTCCGGTGGTGGCGATCTTGCAAGAAAGGAGGGCAGACAGACTGCGGCGGGGAGAAGAGAGCTTCACAGCCCCATTCGAATCTCCACTTTGCAGTGGGGTGACATGAGAGAGACTTACGAGATGATGCAGGGGAGAGAGGAGTCAGAGAAAGAGGTACTTTTCTCCCTTTCCCACGGTACGACTTGTGGGCACTCAACGAAATGGCCGAGCAGTCAGGTTGGCCCCTCTGAGTCACACAGTGGCCCAAACAACCCAGGCGCCATCTGGAGCTCCACACTAGCAGCCCTCCCACTGTGCCCCCCAAGCACCAAGAATACAGAGCATCACTTGCCCCAGACATAAGAACATAAGGAAGGGAAGCCATGTTGAATCAGGCCAATGGCCCATCCAGTCCAACACTTTGTCACAGAAGAACATAAGAGAAGCCATGTTGGATCAGGCCAGTGGCCCATCCAGTCCAACACTCTGTGTCACAGAAGAACATAAGAGAAGCCATGTTGAATCAGGCCAATGGCCCATCCAGTCCAACACTCTGTGTCACATAAGAACATAAGAGAAGCCATGTTGGATCAGGCCAGTGGCCCTTCCAGTCCAACACTCTGTGTCACAGAAGAATATAAGAGAAGCCATGTTGGATCAGGCCAGTGGCCCTTCCAGTCCAACACTCTGTGTCACATAAGAACATAAGAGAAGCCATGTTGGATCAGGCCAGTGGCCCTTCCAGTCCAACACTCTGTGTCACAGAAGAACATAAGAGAAGCCATGTTGAATCAGGCCAATGGCCCATCCAGTCCAACACTCTGTGTCACATAAGAACATAAGAGAAGCCATGTTGGATCAGGCCAGTGGCCCTTCCAGTCCAACACTCTGTGTCACAGAAGAATATAAGAGAAGCCACGTTGGATCAGGCCAGTGGCCCATCCAGTCCAACACTGTGTCACAGAAGAACATAAGAGAAGCCATGTTGAATCAGGCCAATGGCCCATCCAGTCCAACACTCTGTGTCACAGAAGAATATAAGAGAAGCCATGTTGGATCAGGCCAGTGGCCCATCCAGTCCAACACTCTGTGTCACATAAGAACATAAGAGAAGCCATGTTGGATCAGGCCAGTGGCCCTTCCAGTCCAACACTCTGTGTCACAGAAGAATATAAGAGAAGCCATGTTGGATCAGGCCAGTGGCCCATCCAGTCCAACACTCTGTGTCACAGAAGAATATAAGAGAAGCCATGTTGGATCAGGCCAGTGGCCCATCCAGTCCAACACTCTGTGTCTCAGAAGAACATAAGAGAAGCCATGTTGGATCAGGCCAATGGCCCATCCAGTCCAACACTCTGTGTCACAGAAGAACATAAGAAAAGCCATGTTGGATCAGGCGATTGGCCCATCCAATCCAACACTTTGAGTCACATAAGAACATAAGAGAAACCATGTTGGATCAGGCCAATGGCCCCTCCAGTCCAATACTCTGTGTCACACAGTGGCCAAAACAACCCCAGGTGCCATCAGGGGGTCCATCAGTGGGGCCAGGAGGATACTAGAAGCCCTCCCACTGTGCCCCTCCCAAGCACCAAGAATACAGAGCATCACTGCCCCAGATAGAAGAACATAAGAGAAGCCATGTTGGATCAGGCCAACGGCTTATCCAGTCCAACACTGTGTCACACAGTGACAAAAAAAAAAACCCAGGTGCCATCAGGAGGTCCACCAGTGGGGCCAGGAGACTAGAAGCCCTCCCACTGTGCCCCCCCCCCAAGCACCAGGAATACAGAGCATCACTGCCCCAGACTTAAGAACATAAGAGAAGCCATGTTGGATCAGGCCAAAGTCAGAAAATAGAACCTCTGTGTTTGGAAACAGTATATCTTTTTGAGGACTTATCTGCCCTTCCTGTGAGCTTCCCACAGGCATCTGGCTGGTGAGTGCCAGAAACAGAACAGCTTAGTTAGTTCTAGATTACATATAGGGCTAGATTGGTGAGATCTTGGTTTCACCAAGTACGTTCTTGTGGTCTGGAAGCTTGGAATAATTTTAAGTCTGTTCTTGTGAGGGAAGAGCCCTTTGCACATGCCAAGAGGCAGTCTGAAACGTATTGTGGCCCAGCCTTTGAGTTCCTTCGGAATCTTGACACAGCCTGATGGGTGGATCCACAAAATGGCTGCCACGGGAAGTGCAACCAGCCACAAAATGGCCACCACAGCTTACCTTCTGTGACACTGAGAATACCCTTGTGCTGTGTTGGCAAAGCACCATTTTTAAAAATCTGTGTAGCCAATCAAATCACCAGAGGGTTTTTTTGAGCAGGAACACAGTTGTGGCAGGCTTGACAAGGGTGTGGGGGGGGCCTAATATGCAAATGAGTTCCTGCTGGGCCTTTTCTGCAGAAAAGCTGTGTGAGACAGCAGTGATGTCAGGGGGTGGCCTAATATGCAAATGAGTTCCTGCTGGGCCTTTTCAGCAGAAAAAACCCCGTGTGGAACAGTGGTGATGTCAGGGGGTGTGGCCTAATATGCAAATGAGTTCCTGCTGGGCTTTTCCTACAAAAATAGCCCTGCAAATTGCCAATGGCCATTGACAGGGTTGCTAATAATAATAATAATAATAATAATAATAATACATTTTATTTATATCTCGCCCTCCCCGCCGAGGCAGGCTCAGGGTTGCTAGCTCTGGGTTGGGAAATACCTGGAGATTTGGGGAGGTGGAGGCTGGGGAGGGTGGAGTTTGGGGGAGGGCAGGGGCCAACGCCCCTGAGTCCACCCTCCAAAGCAGCCATTTTCTCTTGAGGAACATCTGGAGATCAATTATAATAGCGGGAGGTCTCCAGGTGCTGCCAGGAAGTTGGCAGCTCTAGATTGGCCCCGCCTGGCCCTGCCCACTTTCTATAAACACTCGGCACTAAGGAAGCTGCTGGCTTGTACTATAGCCATGGACTTGTGCCATAGAGTTTCCCCTCCCAAAATGCTAGAGCGCCCGGGAAAACCATAGAGTTTTCCTGGAAACATCTAGAGCGGCCGGCGCGCAACATCGCCAGCGCGATGACATCACTCGTGGGTGATGTCATCGTGCCGACGACGTCTGGGGAGGTTCCCCCCACCAGCCCAATGTGGGCCGCGGATTGGGAACTCCCCGGCCCGGAGTCTTGGCAGCCTGATACGTTGGAGACCCTTGTGTTACGGATCCAGCTTCTTCAACAGCCCTAGAAGCCAGGACAAAGGAGAGAAGCTATTCAAGTGCCTTTCAATGTTGTAATAAGGCGGCGTTCTTACCCAGGTCTTGAAAATGCTGGGGAAAAGCTCGAAGCAGCTTGTGCGAAACAAGGGCTCCAGTACAGCCTTGTTCTTTTCTGGACGGCTGGCTGCATATGTTAAGAGACCTGGATCAGTTTCTTCCTTATTTCACCTGGATTCTCATGGATGAACTCAGCATTGATTTGCTTCAAGCACTGGACTGATTTCCGGCAAACATGCTCCTTTTCCGTATAGAGGACAAATTGTATGGTCTATTGTGAATTGATATATGCTTTTGTATTCAATTTCTGTTCGTTTTTGTCTTTGGAATACGGAGGCTGCTTTTCACTCGAAGCTTCTGCTTTGGATGTCTCTGCCTAACTGGCCGTGTTTCTCTCTGTTTGGTTGCCAGCCTCCAGTTGGGGCCTGGAGGTCTCCCGCTTTGACAGCTGAACCTTTCTGGCAGCCCTCCCCCTCCTCCCCACCTCCCTTGTCCATTGACTAGTAGGTGCAGCTGCATAACAATCCCTGGATTAGGAGAGCAGCCAGCCAGCCAGCCACCAGGGGCTTTGCCACACCCCCAGCAGCCCTCATTAACCCCTGGAGAAGCCCGCGCCACCCTTTCTCCCCTTCTGATGTGATTTTGAGTGGTGGGTAGCGTGGGATCTCCAGGCAGCCCAAGCAGGACTCACTCAACTGGGGCTCTCCTTTCTTGCGTCAGGTTGCTTTTGGCTGGGGGGTGGTGGCAAATGCTAATTAGGTATGCTAATGAGCTCCGCCACCTATTCTTCTACAAAACAACCCCAGCTGAGGCCCCTCCCCCTCCCCAAACCCCGCCCTCTCTTGGATCCAGCCCCAAAGCCTCCAGGTGTTTTCCAACCCAGGCCTTTGGAGACCCCTGTCCAAGCTCAGAGGCAGTCTGAAAAAAGCCTGTCAGCCATCGCGATTCACAACCTCCCTGCGCATTGCAGCCTTGCTGAGACTCGAACCGGCGATCCCCCTGGCTGCAGCCCATTGTCGATGTGACCCCCAGCCTCCCCCCCCACCCACCCCAGAGACCGGGTGAGTTTGTTTTGTTTCAAAGGGCGGGCCTCGTGCGGTCACATCGCTGAGGATCGATAAGCGTGTGTCGGACGCTGATGCACGCATACATGTTCACGCTGCCGCAAGCACCGTTTCCTGTGTGTGATGAGCAACTTCCTCAGCGCCTGGGAGAAGAAGTCAACAATCCCTCCGTGGGAGATTCCCTCCTCCCGCTCTTCCCCCCCCACCACACACACACTTGCTGGATGTGTCGCGCTGAGATCTTTATGCAACCACTAGAAATGAGAAGTTAGCCGGGATACACTGAGGAACTGAAAGAGCTTGTTTCCCATCCGGGTCCCTGTGGGACCTGTTGGACAGTCCTTTTCCTGACCGGAATCCTTCAAACCTGAGATTAACTGACAGGGCATCCCCTTCCCAGCACCCTCCAGGCACGGCCGAGCCAAACTCCAGCTTACGTGTTCCGTTGGAGTGCTAGCCTAGGGGTTTCCAACATGGCACCCATAAGTGCCACATTTCCAGCACCCACCGAGTGTTTTTAGAAAGTGGGCAGAGCCAGGTGATCTGAGAGCTAGTTGAGAGCCAGTTTCGTGTCGTGGTGAAGTGTGCGGAATCTTATCTGGGAGATCCGGGTTTGATTCCCCACTCCTCCACTTGCACCTGCTGGAATGGTCTTGGGTCAGCCATAGCCCTGGCAGGAGTTGTCCTTGAAAGGGCAGCTTCTGGGAGAGCTCTCTTAGCCCCACCCACCTCACAGGATGTCTGTTGTGGGGGGAGAAGATATAGGAGATTGTAAGCTGCTCTGAGTCTCTGAGATTCAGAGAGAAAGGTGGGGTATAAATCCAATATCTTCTTCTTAGAGAGCCAGTTTGGTGTAGTGGTGAAGTGTGCGGACTCTTATCTGGGAGAACCGGGTTTGATTCCCCACTCCTCCACTTGCAGCTGCTGGAATGGCCTTGGGTCAGCCATAGCTCTGGCAGGAGTTGTCCTTGAAAGGGCAGCTTCTGGGAGAGCTCTCTCAGCCCCACCTACCCCACAGGGTGTCTGTTGTGTGAGGTGGGGGAAATAAAGGAGATTGTGACTGCTCTGAGACTCTGATTCAGAGTATAGGGCGGGATATAAATCCAATATCTTCTTCTTTGCCCAGCAAGGCTTCTGATTGGCCATTGGAGATTTGATTGGTTGTGCCTCAGCAGAAGGGTCTTCCCTGTGACTGAACGTAAGCCATGGCAGCCATTTTGGAGCTGGCTCGGCCTTCTGGGGCACCCATTTTGTGGGATTGCCCACAATGCTGTCAGAAATCAAAGGCATCTGCAATCTGGAAAAGATTAGGAATTGGTATGATGTATCACCCTGAGGTTTTGGGGTACATGGCGGGATATTTGTCATGAAGTAGTCCTTGTAAGTACTTGAAGGTACTTGTCATATTATAGAGGATGGTGTGAAATTGTTTTCTGTGGCCCCAGAAGGTAGGACCAGAACCAATGGGTTGAAATTAAATCAAAAGAGTTTCCGGCTCAACATTAGGAAGAACTTCCTGACTGTTAGAACAATTCCTCAGTGGAACAGGCTTCCTTGGGAGGTGGTGGGCTCTCCTTCCTTGGAGGTTTTTAAAGAGAGGCTAGATGGCCATCTGACAGCAATGAAGATCCTGTGAATTTAGGGGGGGGTGTTTGTGAGTTTCCTGCATCGATGACCCTGGAGGCCCCTTCCAACTCTAGGATTCTATGACTTCCCCTGAGAAGAACATCAGAAGAGCCCTGCTGGGTCAGACCAGGGAGGGTCCATTGAGTCCAGCCTCCTGTCTCACACAGGGGCCAGCCAGTTCCTCTGGAGGGCCAACAACAGGGCAGAGAGGCCGAGGCCTTCCCCTGAGAAGAACCTCAGAAGAGCCCTGCTGGATCAGACCAGGGAGGGTCCATTGAGTCCAGCCTCCTGTCTCACACAGGGGCCAGCCAGTTCCTCTGGAGGGCCAACAACAGGGCAGAGAGGCCGAGGCCTTCCCCTGAGAAGAACATCAGAAGAGCCCTGCTGGATCAGACCAGGGAGGGTCCATCTAGACCAGCCTCCTGCCTCACACAGTGGCCAACCAGTTCCTCTGGAGGGCCAACAACAGGGCAGAGAGGCCAAGGCCTTCCCCTGAGAAGAACATCAGAAGAGCCCTGCTGGATCGGGCCAGTGAGGGTCCAGCTAGTCTAGCCTCCTGTCTCCCACAGGGGCCAACCAGTTCCTCTGGAGGGCCAACAACAGGGCACAGAGGCCGAGGCCTTCCCCTGAGAAGAACATCAGAAGAGCCCTCCTGTATCAGACCAGGGAGGGTCCATCTAGTCCAGCCTCCTGTCTCACACAGTGGCCAGCCAGTTCCTCTGGAGGGCCAACAACAGGGCAGAGAGGCCGAGGCCTTCCCCTGAGAAGAACCTCAGAAGAGCCGTGCTGGGTCAGACCAGTGAGGGTCCATCTAGCCCAGCCTCCTGTCCCACACAGTGGGCAACCAGTTCCTCTGGAGGGC
Source organism: Heteronotia binoei (assembly GCF_032191835.1). NCBI lineage: Eukaryota > Metazoa > Chordata > Lepidosauria > Squamata > Gekkonidae > Heteronotia > Heteronotia binoei. The sequence goes on along the minus strand of NC_083239.1, from coordinate 54,056,397 downwards.
CAACAACAGGGCAGAGAGGCCGAGGCCTTCCCCTGAGGTTGCCTGCTGGGTCTGGGATGCAGAGATTGTGTCTCTGAATGTGGAGGTTCCCCTCAGCCAGTTCGACTAGTAGCCTTTGATAGACTTCCAAGGGCTTTTTTTTTAGCATGAACTCCTTTGCATATTAGGTCACACCAGGCCTCAGATTCAGCAGGAGCTCACAGGAGCACACCTCCTGAACCTTTCTGAGGGTTCCCCCTCTTCCTCCCCACCTACCCTGTCCACTGAATAGGAGGTGCAGCTGCATAACAATCCTTGGATTAGGAGAGCGGGCAGCCATCCATCCACCAGGGGCTTTGCCATGCCCCCAGCAGCCCTCATTAACCCCTGGAGAAGCCCACGCTACCCTTTCTTATATTATTTTGGGTGGTGGGTGGCTTGCTGGCCTTTTGACTGGGGGGGCAACCCAGGAGAGCCCCAGGTGAGCGAGGCCTGCTGGATCTCTAGCCGGCCCAAGCAGGCCTCAATAGCCCGGAGTTCTCCTTTCTTGCATCGGGTTGCTTTTGGCTGGGGGGGCAGCATATGCTAATGAGTTATGCTAATGATCTCTGCCACCTGTTTTTCGACAAAACGACCCCTGGGCCACACACCCCGGATGTTGCCAATCCTCCAAGAGCTTACAGGGCTCTTAGTAGAAGGCCTGTTGTAAGCTCTAGGAGGACTGGCTACATCAGGGGTGTGTGGCCTAATATGCAAAGCAGTTCCTGTTACAAAAGAAAGCCCCGAATCTATCTAATCCCCTTTGCAAGCTGTTTAGTCCTGCAGCCGTCTCTACATCTTTCGGCAGTGATTTTTAATCACTCTCTGTGTCAATAAGTATTTCCTTTTGTCTGCGATCCAGCTCGGGCAACTCCTTGAGATTTGGGGATGTAGTTCGGCGAAGGCAGGGACCTCAGTGGGGTACAATGCCATGGCATTCCCCCCCCCTCCCAAAAAACGTCTATTTTCTGCAGCGCAACTGATGACTGCAGTCTGAAGATGAGCTGTAACTGTGGAGGATCTCCAGGCCTCACCTGGAGGCTGGCATCCTTAGCCTGCAGGGACCAGACAGTGAATAACCAGGGTGGTCATAAGCATGCCAGGAAACATAATCCTTACTCACAAGTTTGCAGCCAGTTGCCTCAACAGGCGCGGGTTCTGTCAATGTGTAACCCATTAACAAACACCCACTCCTGTCTTTAGAACAAGAGTTTATTCCTCCCTTGGTTTCCCACCCACCTACGCGAGGTCCACTACTTGCAACGGCATTGTTTATCAGGGTGCCAGAGAAGCTGCAAGCAATCTGAGAGGCATATCTCTGCCTTCCAGAGTGCCCAGGACAGCCTGGGCACACCAGAGACTTTTATAATGGACGAGCATTCCTTAAAAAGGTAAAGGTAGTCCCCTGTGCAAGCACCAGTCGTTTTCGACTCTGGGGTGACATTGCTTTCACATTTTCACGGCAGACTTTTTATGGGGTGGTTTGCCATTGCCTTCCCCAGTCGTCTACACTTTCCCCCCAGCAAGCTGGGGACTCATTTGACCGACCTCAGAAGGATGGAAGGCTGAGTCAACCTGGAGCTGGCTACCTGCATCCAGCTTCCACTGGGATCAAACTCAGGTCGTGAGCAGAGGGCTCCAACTGCAGTACTGCAGCTATACCACTCTGCACCATGGAGCTATTAACCATCATAAAAAGGTAAAGGTAGTCCCCTGTGCAAGCACCAGTCGTTTTCAACTCTGGGGTGACGTTGCTTTCACAACATTTTCACGGCAGACTTTTGACGAGGTGGTTTGCTATTGCCTTCCCCAGTCACCTACACTTTACCCCCTGCAAAACGGGGACTCATTTGACCAACCTCGGAAGGATGGAAGGCTGAGTCAACCTGGAGCCGGCTACCTGAACCAGCTTCCGCTGGGATCGAACTCAGGTCGTGACTGGCAGAGGGCTCCGACTGCAGTACTGCAGCTTTACCACTCTGCGCCATGGGGCTCTTGCACTCTCCTGGGTTGACCCCAAAATGATCTGCAAAACGAGCGAAGAAATGACAAAAAGACTTGCGTCTCCACAGCTTTGGGGTTTGTGAACTCCTGAGCCCTTGAGATGATCCACCACTGGCTACTGCCTGAAACGTAGCAGGTCTCTCGCTGAATCAGAGCGTGCTGCAAAAGTGTGGTAAAGCTGCCATAAAGCAGACTGCTAGAAAAATGCAGTCGGGTGGTATCCACCTAGGGGTGGCGGCTTCCACGTCGGGCCTGGAGCTCTCCTGGAATGGTGGTGCCTAGGACACACCAGGAACTCTCAGTGAAATTTCCTCCTCTACAGGCATTGCCCCAAATCTCCAGGAATTTCCCCAGACTGGAGTTGGCAACCCTAACACATTGTGTGATTTTTGCTTTGGGGTTAGGGCTGCAAGTTTGTTGGCAACCCTTTAGGTCAATATAGAGCGGGGGTCCCAAATATGATGTCCACAGGTACCATGTAAAGTTGCCAACCTCCAGATGACGGCTGGAGATCTGGTATTACAACTGAGGTCTTCTGTCTGAGCTTCATAGAAACTTGAGACAAAACATTCTGTGAAACACAAAATGTTGCATTCATCTAGACTTAGGGGTCCCCTCCCCAGCCCTTTTTAAGCCTGTTGACACTTTGGGGATTCTGATGCAGTGCGGTGGGCAGAACCACAAAATGGCTGCTGCAGGAGGTGGGGCCAGTCACAAATGGCTTCTGCAGGAGGGCGGAGCCAACCATAATATGTCAAAGACTGAGGTATAACTCTAATAGTAACTCTTCAACGTTTGAGGCATAAAGTCTGTTTAACAGGATGCCTTTTAATCTGCACAAGCAATGGGAAGTCCTCTTGGGCAAAAGCCCCGCCTAGGTCCACCCACTTTCTGAAAACACTTGGCAGGATCCAGGAAAGATGTCAGTGGTTGCTATGGCAGTAGGGTTGCCAGCTCCTGCTAGGAGATTGGGGGGGGGGGGGGGTGCAACCTAAGAGGGATGAAAACTTGAGAGCCAATTTGGTGTAGTGGTTAAATGTGCAGACTCTTAACTGGGAAAACTGAGCTTGATTCCCCACTCCTCCACTTGCACCTGCTGGAATGGCCTTGGGTCAGCCATCGCTCTTGCAGAGCTGTCCTTGAAAGGACAACTGTCAGAGCTCTCTCAGCCCTACATACCTCACAGGGTGTCTGTTGTGGGGGAGGAAGGTAAAAGAGATTGTGAGCTGTTCTGAGACTCTGAGATTCAAAGTGAAGGGCTGGGTATAAATCCAATTTCTTCTTCTTCTTCTTCTTCTTCTTCTTCTTCTTCTTCTTCTTCTTCTTGCGGCTCAATATTAGTTTCAGGCTCAACATGAGGAAGAACATCCTGAAGGTTAGAGCGGTTCCTCAGTGGAACAGGCTTCCTCCTTGGGAGGTGGTGGGCTCTCCTTCCTTGGAGGTTTTTCAGCAGAGGCTAGATGGCCATCTGACAGCAATGAAGATCCTGTGAATTTAGGGGAAGGTGTTTGTGAGTTTCCTGCATTGTGCAGGGGGTTGGACTAGATGACCCCTGGAGGTCCCTTCCAACTCTATGATTCTATGATCCAGCATTGTCTACTTATATCAGCAGCGGCTTCCCAGAGTCTCTAGCAGTGATCTTTCTTGTCACCTACTGCTGGGTTCTTTTTACTGGAGATGCTGGGAATTGAACCTGGGACCTTCAGCACACAAACAGGCTCTTGAAAGGCTGAAGGAGCTGGGCCTGTTTAGCCTGGAGAGGAGGCAACTGAGAGGTGATTGGATCACCATCTTCAAGTCCTTGAAGGGCTGTCACATAGAGCAGGGGTCCCCAACCCCTGGTCCGTGGCCTGCTAGCAACCGGACTGTGAGTTGTATAATTATTTCATTATATATTACAATGTCGTAATAATAATAAGACAATGATGACATTGTATTTATATCCTGCCCTCTGAGGGCTCAGAAACTCCGTTACCTTCCTCCCCCACAAAAGACACCCTGTGAGGTGGGTGGGGCTGAGAGAGCTCTCGCAGAAACCACCCTTTCAAGGACAACTCCTGCGAGAGCTCTGGCTGACCCAAGGCCATTCCAGCAGCTGCAAGTGGAGGAGTGGTGAATCAGACACGGTTCTCCCAGATAAGAGAGCTATGGCTGACCCAAGGCCATTCCAGTAGGTGCAAGTGGAGGAGTGGGGAATCAAACCCGCTTCTCCCAGATAAGAGAGCTCTGGCTGACCCAAGGCCATCCTAGCAGCTGCAAGTGGAGGAGTGGGGAATCAAACCCAGTTCTCCCAGATAAGAGAGCTCTGGCTGACCCAAGGCCATTCCAGCAGCTGCAAGTGGAGGAGTGGGGAATCAAACCCGGTTCTCCCAGATAAGAGAGCTCTGGCTGACCCAAGGCCATTCCAGCAGGTGCAAGTGGAGGAGTGGGGAATCAAACCCGGTTCTCCCAGATAAGAGAGCTATGGCTGACCCAAGGCCATCCTAGCAGCTGCAAGTGGAGGAGTGGGGAATCAAACCCGGTTCTCCCAGATAAGAGAGCTCTGGCTGACCCAAGGCCATACTAGCAGCTGCAAGTGGAGGAGTGGTGAATCAGACACGGTTCTCCCAGATAAGAGAGCTCTGGCTGACCCAAGGCCATTCCAGCAGCTGCAAGTGAAGGAGTGGGGAATCAAACCCAGTTCTCCCAGATAAGAGAGCTCTGGCTGACCCAAGGCCATTCCAGCAGCTGCAAGTGGAGGAGTGGGGAATCAAACCCAGTTCTCCCAGATAAGAGAGCTCTGGCTGACCCAAGGCCATTCCAGCAGCTGCAAGTGGAGGAGGGGGGAATCCAACCTGGTTCTCCCAGATAAGAGAGCTCTGGCTGACCCAAGGCCATTCCAGCAGCTGCAAGTGGAGGAGGGGGGAATCCAACCCGGTTCTCCCAGATAAAAGAGCTATGGCTGACCCAAGGCCATTCCAGCAGCTGCAAGTGAAGGAGTGGCGAATCAAACTGGGTTCTCCCAGATAAGCGTCCAGACACTCAACCACCACACCAAACTAACAGAAATAAAGTGCACAACTGTATCATCCTGAAACCATCACACACACACCCCGGTCTGTGGAAAAATTGTCTTCCACAAAACCGGTCCCTGGTGCCAAAAAGGTTGGGGACCACTGATATAGAGGATGGTGCAGAATTGTTTTCTGTAGCCCCAGAAGGTCAGAGCAGAACCAATGGGTTGAAATTAAATCAGAAGAGTTTCCGGCTCAACATTAGGAAGAAGTTCCTGACCGTTAAAGCGGTTCCTCAATGGAACAGGCTTCCTCGGGAGGTGGTGGGCTCTCCTTCCTTGGAGGTTTCTAAACAGTGGCTAGATGGCCATTTGACAGCAATGAAGATCCTGTGAATTTAGGGGGAGGTGTTTGTGATTTTCCTGCATTGTGCAGGGGGTTGGACTAGATGACCCCTGGAGGTCCCTTCCAACTTTATGAGTCTATCATTCTTCAGGCAGGGCTCGGTCATCTCCAGCCATCACCTGGAATCTGGCAACCTTGTGCCCGTGGGCACCACGCTGGGCGAACCCCTCTTGTGGATTGATCAAAGTGCTCCTAAGAAGGAAGGCCAACGAAAGCATGAATGAATTGACGGGTGCCAGTTGTAGCTCTGATTGACTCGCCAGGGTGTCTAATTGCCCAAGGCGGTCCCAGATCTGGTTTGAAACGAAGGGCCGGGCCAGAGCATTTTGGAAGCCTCGTCTCCCTTCTCACCATGGGCTGGTAACTTTCCGTGTCATCGCCGGGAACATCTTGTGCTTTCTTCACCGTGCCAGAAAGGCGCCTCGGCCGAGCCCTGGCAAACGCGCTGGGCTTCCTTTGCATGCCGTCAATCGATCAATCCCAAGGCGGAAGCTGGTGGAGCCGCTTTTAAAAACACCCTTTAATCAATGGGCAGCATTTGCCTCTGAGACGGGAAGCCCTGCTCCGCGGAGGTTTTGGCAGGTGGCATGCAAATGTGTTTTTAATTTAACCAAATGACAAACGGCGAGGCGGCTGATTAAGCAGCGAAAAATCCTCTGCCGGGTTGCCGCCCTTTTGGCTCCCTTGCCTTGCCTAGGGAAGGGACGGCGGCTCAGTGGTGGAGCATCTGCTTGGGAAGCAGAAGGTCCCAGGTTCAATCCCCGGCATCTCCAACTAAAAGGGTCCAGGCAAATAGGTGTGAAAAACCTCAGTGTGAGACCCCCTGGAGAGCCGCTGCCAGTCTGAGTAGACAAGACTGACTTTGATGGACCGAGGAAGGTCTGATTCAGTATAAGGCAGCTTCATATGTCCATATGCCTCGCATAGCCCAATTAGAGACGCAGCTCCTCCTCCCTCCCCCACCACCTCTAGGATTGCCAGGTCTGGGTTGGGAAATACCTGGCGACTTTGGGGGTGGAGCCCGGAGAGGGCGAGCTTTGGGGAGGGGCCTCAGAATGGCTCGATGCCATAGACTCCGCCCTTCCAAAGAGCCATTTTCTCCAGGGGGGGGGGGGAAACCAAACACTTCACCGGAATAAAGTTTCACTTTTACACTCTGTTGCAAGCCTCAGATTCAGCGGCAGCTCCTGAGCCTTTCTGAGGGTCCCCCCTCTTCCTCTGCACCTACCTACCTCGTCCATTGAATAGGAGGTGCATCTGCATAACAATCCCTGGATGAGGAGAGCGGGCAGCCAGCCGGCCACCAGGGGCTTTGTCACACCCTCAGCAGCCCTCATGAACCCCTGGAGAAACCCACGCCACCCTTTCTCCACTTCTGATGTGATTTTGAGTGGTGGGTGTCTTGCTGGCCTTTTGACTAGGGGGGAGGGGTGGCTCAGGAGAGCCCCAGGGGAGCAAGGCCTGCTTGGCCTGGCTGGATCTCTACCAGGCCTCGCTCGACCGTAGCTCTCCTTTCTTGCATCGGGTTGCTTTTGGCTGGGGTGGTGGTGGCATATGCTAATGAGCTCCACCGCCTATTTTTTTGCCAAAGACCCATGCTCTGTTGTGTGTATGTGCTCTGTTGATCACAATTCAAAACACGCACCGCTAACGTTCTTACAATAACTTTCCCAAAAGATGCAGGGAAAGTTAATGCACTAACGTTAGCTGTGCATGTTTTGAGTCGCGATCAACAGAGCACATATACACAACAGAGTGTCAAAAGTAAAGCTTTATATCCGGTGAAGTGTTTGGTTTTTCCATTAAGTACCCTGGGACCTGTTGTTACATATCATTTTCTCCAGGGGAGCTGATCTCTGCCAGTTGGAGATCAGTTGTAAAAGCGGGAGATCTCCAGGCCCCACCTGGGGGCTGGCAACCTTACCCCCAGCCACCGGTGGGGAGATAGGGTTGCCAGTTCCAGGTTGTGGAACTCCTGGAGATTTGGGGGTGGAGCCTGGAAGGATGGGGTGGGGTACAACGAGATGGACCCCCCCAGCCCCGAGTATCCATTTTCTCCGAGGAACTAATCTCTGCAGTCCGGAGATGAGTTCTAATTCCTGAGGATCTCAAGGTCCCACCTGGAAGCTGGCATCTTATCTTTGAGCACCAGCTGGGCAACTTTCTACTACCTCGACGGGAGCCCGGATAGGGTTGCCAATCCCAAGGTGGGGGCAGGGGATTCCCCAGTTTGGAGGCCCTCCCCTCGCTTCAGAGTTATCAGAAAGTGGAGGGAGGGGATGTAAATGTCCCAGTGGGATGGAGAAAGTAGAGAAAGAAGTACTTTTCTCTTTTTCTCGTAATACAAGAACTCGTGGGCATTCCATTAAATTGCTGAGCAGTCGGGTTAGAACGGATCAAAGGAAGTCCTTCTTCACCCAAAGGGTGATTAACATGTGGAATTCACTGCCACAGGAAGTGGTGGCGGCTACAAGCATAGCCAGCTTTAAGAGGGGATTGGATAAAAATATGGAGCCGAGGTCCATCAGTGGCTATTAGCCACGGTATATATATATATGTTTGTGTGTGTGTATGCATGCACACACACACACATATATTGGCCACTGTGTGACACAGAGTGTTGGACTGAATGGGCCACTGGCCTGATCCAACATGATTTCTCTTATGTTCTTATGTCTGGGGGCAGGGATGCTCTGTCTCCTTAATGCTTGGGGGGTAAGAGTGGGAGGACTTCTGGAGTTCTGGCCCTGCTGGTGGACCTCCTGATGGCACCTGGTTTTTTGGCCAATGTGTGATAGAGTGTTGGACTAGGTGGGCCACTGGCCTGATCCAACATGGCTTCTCTGATGTTCTTATGTCTGCTGGACACTCCATTATTCCCTATGGCAGAGGTGGCCAACGGAAGCTCTCCAGATGTTTTGCCTACAACTCCCATCAGCCCCAGCCATTGGCCATGCTGGCTGGGGCTGATGGGAGTTGTAGGCAAGAAACATCTGGAGAGCTACCGTTGGCCACCCCTGCCCTATGGAAACTGATTCCCATAGGGAATAATGGAGAATTGATCTGCAGGTATCTGGAGCTCTGGAAGGGCTGTTTTTTGAGGGAGGGACACCAAATCTTCAGCATAACATCCAGTGCCTCTCCCCAAAATACCCTCCAAAGAAGTTGCCCCTCTCCGTTATTTCCTGCGGAAGGAAGGCATTTTAAAAGGTGTGCGGTCCCTTCAAAAGTGAAGGGCAAAACTCCCTTTGGAGTTCAATGATGCTTGTCATGACCTCGCTTCTGGCTCCACCCCCAGTGTCTCCTGGCTCTACCCCCAAAGTCCCCAGATATTTCGTGAATCGGACTTGGCAACCCTAAGCCCTGATGAGTAACAGGCCTCGAGCCCCCGGCCAGAGTGGGTTTCCCCTCCTTCTCCGCTTTCCTGCCCAAAGACATCTCATTGTGGCATTCCCCATCCAAAGATCCCCCACTCCCTGGACATCCTACAAAGACCGACATGCCTCCATCCGGCCCCTCCAGCCGCTTTCCCCGGGGTTATTTCCACCCGCCTGGCTTGGCCTCCTTCACCCGGCCTTCCCTGCCAGGGGATTTCCCCAGAAGCACGGCTTCTTTCCCTTCCCCGGCGGCGTGGATTCCTGGCAAAAGATCAGGGCCTGGAAATAACAGCAACCTTCTCTGGCTGGCACGAAGGCCCAAACCTGGCTGCCAAATGTCCTCATGAATGGGCTTGGGAAGCAGGGGTTCAGCCTCCTTTCTCTTTCCCCCAGGCCTCGGGCCGCTCCTCGCCGCTTTCCCAGAAAACAGCTGTGTTCTCAGGGCTTTGTTTCTGGGGCATGGCTAGGGGGGAGGGGGGTTGCCAAGTCGACGTCAAGGAATATCTGGGGACTTTGGGGGTGGAGCCAGAAGACATTAGGGGTGGAGCCAGGAGCAAGGTTGTGACAAGCATAATTGAAATCCAAAGGGAGTTCTGGCCATCGCATTTAGAGGGGCCACACACCTCTTAAATGCCTTCACTCGGTTGGAAATAATGAAGGAGAGGGGCACCTCCCTTGGGAGCTTGTAGAATTGGACCCAGCAGTGCAACCTTTTTGAAACTTGGCGGGTCTTTTGAGGAGAAGCGTCGGATGCTATGCTGCAAATTTGGCGCCTCTGCCTCAGAAAACAGGCCGCCCTCCAGAGCCCCTCTCGCTGATCAATTCTCCATGATACCTTATGGGATTCGGTCTCCATAGGGAATAATGGAGTGCCCAGCAGACGTTTCCCACCCCCCCTCCCGCTTTCTGATGACCCTGAAGCAGGGGGAGGGCCTCCAAACCGGCGGATCCCCTGCCCCCACCTGGGGATTGGCAACCGTATTTCTGGGGCATCGCAGTGCCCCAAGTCCAGGACTTCAGGTCCCCACAGTCCAGAGTTCAGCCGGGGTAAGGGTGGGGGGAGGATCCAAGCCTTCTGTAGCAAGCAGGTTAGGGTTACCAAGTCCGATTCAAGAAATATCTGGGGACTTTGGGGGTGGAGCCAGGAGACTTTGGGGGTGGAGCCAGGAGACTTTGGGGGTGGAGCCAGGAGCAAGAGTGTGGCAAGCCTCATTGAACTCCAAAGGGAGTTCTGGCCCTCACATTTAAAGGGACAGCACACCTTTTTAAATGCTTTCCTTCCGTAGGAAATAATGAAGGATACGGGCACCTTCTTTGGAGGCTCATAGAACTGGACCCCCTGGTCTGATCCTTTTGAAACCTGGGGGGTATTTTGGGGAGAGGCACTGGATGCTATGCTGAAAATGTGGGGGCTCTACCTCAAAAAGCAGCCCCCCCCAGATACCCGCGGATCAATTCTCCATTATATCCTATGGGAATAAGTCTCCAGAGGGAATAATAAAGTTCCCAGCAGCCATTTTTCTCCCCACCCCCCTGCTTTCTGATGACCCTGAAGCGGGGGGGGGGCCTCCAAACCGGGGGATCCCCTGCCCCCACCTGGGGATTGGCAACCCTACAGCAGGCCCTGTGGAGCCTCTTGGGGTTTTACATCTGAGTCATTATGCAGTGCTAGGGTTGCCAATCCCCAGGTGAGGGCAGGGGATCCCCCGGTTTGGAGGCCCTCCCCTCCACTTCAGGGTTGTCAGAAACCGGGGGGAGGGAGGGAAATGTCTGCTGAGCACCTTCTATTATTCCTTATGGAGACTGATTTCCATAGGGTATAATGGAGAATTGCTCTGTGGGTATCTGGGGCTCTGAGGGGGCTGCTTTTTGAAGTAAAGGCACCAAATTTTCAGCTTGGCATTTGGTCTCTCCCCTCAAAATACCCCCCAAGTTTCAAAAAGATTGGACCAGGGGTTCCAATTCTATGTATCCCCAAAGAAGGTGTCCCTGTCCTTCATTATTTTCGGTGGAGGGAAGGCATTTAAAAGGTGTGCTTGCATTGCAGATGAGAAATGCACATTGCAGCTGCTCTCTAGCACAGCTTCTTTTTAGCTGTGGGGGGGATACACTAGCTTATTTTTCCTTTTCCTGGAAGGTGACTCACCTGCCTGAATCCGCAAACCAATGTCTCTATAAACCCTACTACCTCTTGCGGTTCAGAGCTGACTGTATGCCTCTTCTGAGACTTTTTTTTAAATTCTGCACCTGACCTCTTGCAGTGCTTATCCTAGCTTGGAAAGGAGCTTTTGCAAGAAGCTTTGACTTGAGGCAGTGGGACACTCCCGTTGACAATGAGCTGGCTGCTGGATGAGAAGTTGTTTTAATTGGGTTAAATGTAAAGAAAATCTGTTGCCATGGGAACCAAGAAGCTGACGCAGTAACCTCAGTGTTTCCCAGTTAAGGGGGAAATGCTGTTCAAACAAATTACAAAGATGACCAAACTCCAACGGTTGCAAGAGAAGGAAATTTTACTTACAAAAACAGAAGCACATCTTACATGATATATTCATGTAGAGACCAGGGCTTGTTTTGTAGCAGGAACTCCTTTGCATATTAGGCCACACACCCCTGAGGTAGCCAATCCTCCAAGAGCTGACAGAAGACCCTGTAAGAAAAGCCCCGGAAGCTCTTGGACGATTGGCTACATCAAGAAGCGTGGCCTAATATGCAAAGGAGTTCCTGCTACCCAAGAAGCCCTGGTCCCTACAAGCTGTGGAGTCTTGTGAGCCAAAATTCTACTTTGTGAGCTGCTGGCATTCAAGTTGTGAGCTGCTGCACAAATGAGTTTGCTCTGGGGCCATCCTTCCTGAGCTAAGACAAAAAAAAATGTGAGCCGGAGGCTAAAAAACTGTGAGCTAGCTCACACTAACTCAGCTTAGAGGGAACACTGGTAGGGATGTTGAACTTCTTGTGAACAGATTAACTTCCAAAAAAGGTTAACTTGCTACAGCTCCAAACCCAGGTAACAGAGGAGGAGGAGAAGGGGAAGGAGAAGGAGGAGGAGAATGAGAAGGGGAAGGAGAAGGAGGGGGACAAGGAGGAGGATGAGGAGGAGAAGGGGAAGAAGAAGGAGGAGGGGAAGGAGAAGGAGGAAAAGAAGGAGAAGAAGAAGGAGGAGGAGGAGAAGGGGAAGGAGGAGGAGAAGGAGGAGCAGAAGGAGAAGGGAAGGAGGAGGAGAAGGGGGAGAAGAAGAAGGAGGAAGAGGGGAAGGAGAAGAAGGAGGAGGAGAAGGAGAAGAAGTAGGAGGATGTAGCGTCCTGTGCTGAAATAAAGCACCGCGCGGCCATGCAGCAGAGGTGACCAGGGGAAGTCCCCAGGTCGTCCAGCGTAGCGCGCGAAAGGACCCCGCCAATCACGATCTGTGGCGGGAAGTTTGACTGGCCAGGATTGGACTGGCCAGTTTGTGGGCTGTTCCAGGATAAAGTGTATATAAAGCGGGTGCCGGCCCGCGTTGCCCATTCCTGTGATGTACCATCCAATAAAGCATGTTGCCTTCAGCACGTCTCGTCTCTGAGTACATTACTCAGGAGGAGGATAAGGGGGAGAAGGAGGAGGGGAAGGAGAAGGAGGAGGAGCAGAAGGGGGAGGAGGGGAAGGGGAAGTAGAAGAAGGAGGAGGAGGGGAAGTAGAAGAAGGAGGAGGAGGGGAAGGAGAAGGAGGAGGAGGAGAAGAGGAAGGAGGAGGAGAAGGGGCAGAAGGAGGAGGAGGAGAAAAAGGAGGAGAAAGAGGAGAAGGAGAAGAAGAAAGTTCCTATATAAGATGAAACAGAAAGCAAAACACTCAACATTTAACCGATGAGAGGGTGGCACCAAACCCAGCTCCAAACCCAGGTAAGAGAGGAGGAGGAGAAGGGGAAGGAGAAGGAGGGGGACAAGGAGGAGAAGGAGGAGGAGGATGAGAAGGGGAAGAAGAAGGAGGAGGGGAAGGGGAAGGAGAAGGATGAGAAAAAGGAGGAGGAGAAGAAGGGGAAGGAGGAGGAGGAGCAGAAGGGGAGGAGGAGGAGGGGAAGGGGAAGTAGAAGGAGGAGGGGGGGAGGAGAAGAAAGAGGAGGGGGAGGAGAAGGAGGAGGAGCAGAAGGAGAAGGGGGAGGAGGAGGGGAAGGGGAAGTAGAAGAAGGAGGAGGAGGGGAAGGAGAAGAAGGAGGAGGAGGAGAAGAGGAAGGAGGAGGAGAAGGGGTAGAAGGAGCAGGAGAAGGAGGAGGAGGAGGAGAAAGAGGAGAAGGAGAAGAAGAAAGTTCCTATATAAGATGAAACAGAAAGCAAAACACTCAACATTTAACCGATGAGAGGGTGGCACCAACTGCCAAGTGTGTGCCAAGGAGAGAACTCTTAACCCTTTCTCTCCCAGATCCTCTCGCATGCGAAGCTAACACTCTCCAACAGTTTTTTGGGGTAGTCGGGTTGACCAGTTGGTGTTCGTGAGAACAGCCCCTGGATATTTAACCTGGCTTTTTAAAAAAACCTGTGAGGCTGAACTGCCAAGGAGGTAATCTGGCGTGGGATGGAGAGATGTTTTGCAGACTGTACACAGGGAGTTTTGCTGGGGTGGGGAGGGGTGGCGACTGCCGGAGAAACCCTCTCCCTTCTCCTTGTCCGTGACTCACCAGCTTCTGCATCGGGGGGCATGAAGGGTCACAGGGAAACGGATCTTGGCTGCAACTAAAGGCTGCGCGGCTGAAGTTGGTGCAGCGTGGGGAATGGCCCGAGTGCATCTACAGAACGCCACAGCTCTGGAGACTGCATAGGGTTGCCAATCCCCAGGTGGGGGCAGGGGATCCCCTGGTTTGGAGGTCCTCCCCCCGCTTCAGGGTCACCAGAAAGCGGGGGGGGGGAGATGTCTGCTGGGCACTCCATTATTCCCTATGGAGACCAATCCGCATAGGGAATAACGGAGAACTGATCTATGGGTATCCAGAGCTCTGGGGAGGGGCTGTTTTTGGAGGTAGAGGGACCATATTTTCAGCACAGCGTCTGGTGCCTCTCCTCAAAACACGCCCGAAGTTTCAAAAGGATCGGACCAGGAGGTCCAATTCTACGAGCCCCAAAAGAAGGCGCCCCGATCCTTCATTATTTCCAAAGGGAGGGAAGGCATTTAAGGTATGCAAATCCTTTTCAGTGTGGTGGCCAGAACTCCCTTTGGAGTTCAATGCTTATAACAACCTTGCTCCTGGCTCCACCCCCAAAGTTTCCTGGCTCCACCCCCAAAGTCTCCTGGCTCCACCCCTGAAGTCTCCTGGCTCCACCCCCAAAATCCCCAGATATTTCTTGAGTTGAACTTGGCAACCCTAGGATTGCATGTTGTCTCTCTGCCTGAGCGAAGGAGCCCGTCCCTGGTCCCTGGTGCGGGTGTTGAGCATGGGGCCAGGCGTGCCTCCTGGCTGCTGCCACAAGCGCCTGAGGTACAGGTAAGGATGTCAGCTTCCAAGTGGGGTCTGGAGATCTCCTGGCACGACAACTGTTCTCCAGCTGGCAGAGATCAGCTCCCGTGGAGAAAATGGCTGCTTTGGAGGGTGTTTCAAAATGCTCTTTGTTTGAAACATCTTAGCTTTTGGTTTACCCTGACCCAGATGGCTTAGTTGTGGCTTGAAAGGAGAAATAAATAAATCTTTTGGTTCTGCCTGAGGCCAGGTCGACTAGCTGAGGGGTTGTTCCTGAAAGATATGTGGTGGGAGCGTTGCTTGCAGCCTGACTCGCTTTCTTGAGCAACCTGGGGCTATTTCCTCTCCCGTTCTTCTCTGCCCTAGGGCCTCCCCTCTGCCTGGGCTTGGAGCCCCTGATAAAATGGGCAAGTGGGTCATTCTTCAGACTAAACGGCACCTCCATTTCTGGCCCGACCCTTCACAGATTCACAATGAGGTCTAGAAACCTGATTCTAAACAAAAACAGGAGCTGAGATCTGAGAGAGCCGGTGTGGTGTTGCGGTTGGGTGAGGACCAGGAAAAGCAAACGTTCTCCAGATCGGCACTCGATCACTCACCTTGGGCAGTTTTTCTACCTTGCAGGGCTGTGGTGGGAGGAAAGCAGAGGAGGGCTTGTCTTAGCAGCAGTCTGTGCGAAAAGGATCTCGGGGTCTTAGTGGACCATACACTGAACATGAGTCAACAATGTGATGCAGCAGCTAAAAAGGCAAATGCAATTTTGGGCTGTATCAACAGAAGTCTAGTGTCCAGATCACGTGATGTGATGGTATCGCTTTACTCTGCTCTCGTAAGACCTCACCTGGAGTCTTGTGTTCAGTTTTGGGCACCACATTTTAAGAAGGATATAGACAAGCTGGAACAGGTCCAGAGGAGGGTGACGAAGATGGTGAGGGGTCTGGAGACCAAGTCCTGTGAGGAAAGGTTGAAGGAGCTGGGGATGTTTAGCCTGGAGAAGAGGCAGCTGAGGTGATATGATCACCATCTTCAAGTACTTGAAGAGCTGTCATATAGAGGATGGTGCGGAATTGTTTTCTGTGGCCCCAGAAGGTCAGACCAGAACCAGTGGGTTGAAGTTAAATCAGAGGCTGGATGGCCATCTGACAGCAATGACGATCCTATGACTTTAGGGGGAGGTGTTTGTGGGTTTCCTACATTGTGCAAGGGGTTGGACTAGATGACCCTGGAGGTCCCTTCCAACTCTAGAATTCTTCAGGAGGTGGTGGGCTCTCCTTCTGTGGAGGTTTTTCAACAGAGGCTAGATGGCCATCTGACAGCAATGAGGATCCTGTGAATTTAGGGGGAGGTATTTGTGAGTTTTCTGCATTGTGCAGGGGGTTGGACTAGATAACCCTTTTGTTGTGAGCCGCCCTGAGCCTGCTCCGGCGGGGAGGGCGGGATATAAATAAAATGTGAATGAATGAATGAACCCTGGAGGTCCCTTCCAACTCTAGGATTCTAGGTCCCTTCCATGATTCTATGAGGGGACAGCCAGTGTGGTGTCATGGATATAGCAGTAAACTAGGAAGAAGGAAAGGAAAGGTTCCCTGTGAAAGCACCAGTCGTTCCGACGCTGGGGTGACGTTGCTCTCACAATGTTTTCACGGCAGACTTTTTACGGGATGGTTTGCCGTTGCCTTCCCCAGTCATCTCCACTTTCCCCCCAGCAAGCTGGGTCCTCATTCGACTGACCTCAGAAGGATGGAAGGCTGAGTCAACCTCGAGCCGGCTACCTGAAAACTCAGCTTCCACCGGGGATCGAACTCAGGTCGTGAGCAGAGCTTAGGACTGCAGTACTGCAGCTTTAACACTCTGCGCTACGGAGCTCTTTCAGTAAACTAGGACCTGGATTCAAATCGCCACTTCAACCATAGAAGCTCACTGGACCCGTCAGAAACTTTCACCCTGCCCTACCTTGCAAGATTGTTGTTTAGAAACTGGAGGAGGGGGAAACGCTGTTGTAAGCCGCTTTGCATCCCAACCGGGTAAGAAAGGCAGGGTGTAAATCCATGCATGCCGAATGAAACGCCAGCCTCCTTGAGTGAGAGATCTGAGCCAAGCAAATTTACTTCTGGGAACACGGTGTCGCCGGGTTCATGTCCCCGGGACAGACATTCTGTGGGCTGGGACGTAGCCGCAGAGAATTCCCTTGTTGGGCAAACCTGTCTGGACCCATCGGGGCTGTCTGTGGGGTGGGGTGTGATCCCGCGCTCCCAGGTCAGCCAGCTGCTGGCTAAGCTTCTTTCTGCGCACTCAACGCTGACTCTGCTCCAGGGATTTTCATCCCTCTGGAAAAACCGGCCGGAGCTGGGTCTCTTCTCTCTCCTGGGTGACTCGGCTCCGCTAGCAACAAATGTCTGGTCGCCTAGCAACGTGCAGCAGGTAACGTGGGTCGAGCTGAGTCTGGCGTGCCCGGACGATTGGCATTTCAATATGGTGCCCGTCACAGCAGACAGGAGTGTCTTTTCCTATGGATTTCGCACAGCACATGACTCAAACGTGGCATCATCTGGGGGCATGCATTTCTGCACACAAACACGCACAGGTTGGTAGATCCAAGTAGTCGGCCGTGTTGGTCTGAAGTAGTAGAACAAAACAGGAATCAAGTGCGCCTTTAAGAACAACTTAGTTTTATTCAGAATGTCAGCTTTCATGTGCTCTGTACGCACACTTCATCAGACGAGGAATCCGGTACAGTGAGCAAAGCCACACACAGCTGGTAGTCAATGGCTCAGAATGCAAACTGGTACAAATTTAAGATCCAATGGAAAGGAAAGGTCCTCTGTGCAAGCAAGTTTCCGACTCTGGGGTGATGTTGCTCTCACGTTTTCACGGCAGACTTTTCACAGGGTGGTTTGCCATTGCCTTCCCCAGTCTTTTACACTTCCCCCCCAGCAAGCTGGGTGCTCATTTGACCGACATCGGAAGGATGGAAGGCTGAGTCAACCTCGAGCCGGCTACCTGAATCCAGCTTCCGCCGGAATCGAACTCAGGTCGTGAGCAGAGACTTCAGACCACAGTACTGCTGCTTTACCGCTCTGCGCCACGGGGCCGCTAAGATCCAGTGACAGAATAGTAAAAATAACAAATTGAGCAAACCCTTGATCTGAGTAGCACGAGCATGCGAAAGCAGTAAAACAGCAATACGTCAAAATGTGAGAATGTCTGTTAATTATATTGTATTAAGCCTGGGTCAAAAGGAAGGTATTTATATCTCAGAAGATTTCCCATCCAACTAATTTACGTTTTAACATGTAACATGTAGTTTCCCATTAGGAGAAAAATACGTTAAAATTAGTGGGAGATGGTTTCAGTATAGGTAATGGGATGAACAGCCAACACACATCTTGCACCAAGAATTTATCACGCCTGTCCAGTAGCATCGATTTCATTTCAGATCTGGAGTCTTGAGAATGTTGTTTTGTTTTAAACCTGCATTTCCAGTCCTTGCTGTCATCCAGTCCTGGAGTCTAAGCCCCTGGGCTGTGCCAAGTAGACTTGGAGGACAATCTCTCTGCCGTCACACCGTCTCTTGGGTGGGGTGCCCCTTAAGAAATTATCATAGGAACGTAAGAAGAGCCCTGCTGGATCAGAGCAGTGGGCTGTCTAGTCCAGCCTCCTGCCTCACACAGTGGCCAGCCAGTTCCTCTGGAGGGCCAAGGATAGGGCAGAGAGGCCGAGGCTTTCCCCTGAGAAGAACATCAGAAGAGCCCTGCTGGATCAGACCAGTGAGGGTACATCTAATCCAGCCTCCTGCCTCACACAGTGGCCAGCCAGTTCCTCTGGAGGGCCAACAATGGGGCAGAGAGGCTGAGGCCTTCCTCTGGGGAGAACATCAGAAGAGCCCTGCTGTATCAGGCCAGTGGTCCATCTAGTCCAGCCTTCTGCCTCACACAGGGGCCAACCAGTTCCTCTGGAGGGCCAGCAACAGGGCAGAGAGGCCGAGGCCTTCCCCTGAGAAAAACATCAGGAGACCCCTGCTGGCTCAGACCAGGGAGGGTTCATCGAGTCCAGCCTCCAGGTTCCAAAGCCAGTGCTTTCACAAGCGGAGCAAAGAGATCTCCGGCTTCTCACAAGGCCCTGGGAGAAAGACGTCACCTGTCCGCTCAGGGACCCAGCCGCCTCCTTCCCACCACTGCCTCTCCAAGGAGCCAACCTGGCAACCGAACAGCTCACCTGAAATCGGAGCCACGGTGACCTCACTCTTTCTCCTTGGTCAGAAGAGCCCCCAGAGGGTCAGGGTAATTTTTAACCTTGACGTTGAACATTAACCTTCCGCCGCGGGTGCAGCAGTTCCAACCTCTGCCCAGTGGTTAAATCCTCCCTGGACTTTGGTGGAGGGGGCAGTGGGGTTGCCAAATCCGGGCTGGGATTTCCTGGAGATTTGGGGGGGGGGGTGGAGCCTGGGAAGGACAGAGACCTCAGTGTGGTACAATGCCCTACAACAGGGGTGGCCAAACTTCCTTAATGTAAGGGAAAGGAAAGGTCCCCTGGGCAAGCACCAGTCATTTCTGACTCTGGGGTGACGTTGCTTTCACGTTTTCACAGCAGACTTTTTACGGGGTGGTTTGCCATTGCCTTCCCCAGTCCTCTACACTTTCCCCCCAGCAAGCTGGGGACTCATTTGACCGACCTCGGAAGGATGGAAGGCTGAGTCAACCTTGGGCCGGCTACCTGAATCCAGCTACTGCCGGAATCGAACTCAGGTCATGAGCAGAGAGTTCAGACTACAGTACTGCAGTACTGCTGCTTTACCACTCTGCGCCACGGGGCCGCTGATTTAAGAGCCATGTAGAATAAACATCAGACGTTTGAGAGCTGCAAGACATGAAAATCAGGAAGCAAGGAAGGAAGGAGGGAGGGAGAGAGAGAGAGAGGGAGGGAAGGAAGGGAGGGAGGGAGAGAGGGAGGGAGAGCGAGAGGGAGGGAAGGAGGGAGGGAGAGAGGGAAGGAAGGAAGGAGGGAGGGAAGGGAGGGAGGGAAGGGAGGGAGAGAGGGAAGGAAGGGAGGGAGAGAGAGGGAAGGAAGGAGGGAGAAAGGGAAGGAAGGAAGGGATGGAGAGAGGGAGGGAGAGAGAGAGAAAGGGAGGGAAGGAAGGAAGGCAAGTAGATGGAGGGAAGAGAGGAGGGAGAGGTGGAAAGAAAGCAACTTTACCTTTAAATTCCTTCTCCAAGCTGGCTGATGGGGTGGAGGGGGCTTGAAGAGCCACACAACAGATGTGAAAGAGCCACATGTGGTTCCCAAGCCACTGTTTGGCCCCACCCCTGCCCTTGAGCCCACCTTCCAGAGCATCAACTTCCTCCAGGGGAACCGATCTCTGTAGTCTGGAGAGGAGCTGTAATTCCAGGGAATCCCCAGGTCCCACCTGGAGGTTGACATCCCTGCCAGTGGCTCTCATAGCTGGCCAGGTCACCGAGGCCACAAGGCAGGGCGGGGGGAACCTTCCAGTTCCGTTCAATGTCCTCCTCGGCCTCTCTGCTGTTTTGCCGGAATGGTCACAATTGCTCAATGCGCGGGGGGTGGGGTGGGGTGTTTGGAAGCTGTGGTCATCATTGCTGGGTTCAGAGAGGCAGCGGGCATGACGCAAGAAGCCACATCTTCCTCCGGCGTATCCGTACGCTTTCCACCGTACACTTGCCTGCGTTGCTCATTTCGATTCCTCCTCGGCGCAGTTTGGGAGTGAAAAGCAGGTTTTGAAGCTGCATCTTGGGAGAGAGCGCAGGGGTGAAACACCCCGGGGGAGCCTGTCTTTGGGGCCACCCCTTCAGGACAGGGCATGAGAAGGCAAGCGCCTCTTATTAGGGGTCCAGTTGTGGCCACGGATAGCTGTTGCCAGCTTCCAGGTGGGGCCTGGAGATCTCTTGGTATCACAATTGATCTCCAGATGAAAGCGATTCGTTCCCCTGGGGAAAGGGACGCATTAGGGAGCGGGCTCGGGGCACTGTGCCTTGCCTTGGGTCCTTGCCTGAGGCCCCACCCCAAATCTCCAGGAATTTCCCAGCTCAGAGTGGATTGCACTTTGGGGGCTCAAAGTGTGGCAAGCTTGGGGCTGAAAATGAGCCAAGACTTGCCCCAGAACTTGTGTGCAGCAAGCCTCGGGAAGAACCCCCCCCCCCAAAGGCAAGAGTGCATCTGAGCATGTTGAGGCTGGCTGCCCCTGACTGAAGAACCTCGCAGCCGATCCTATTTGCTATGGCTCTCAGACAACAGTGAAAGTTTGGGTCTGAAATTGCCAGCTCCTAATAAGGCTGCCAATCCCCAGTTGGGGGCAGGGGATCCCCTGGTTTGAAGACCCTTCCCCCACTTCAGGGTTATCAGTAAAGGGCGGGGTTTAAATGTCTGCCAAGCGCTCCATTATTCCCTGTGGAGACTGATCCCCATAGGGTATATTGGAAAATCAATTTGTAGGTATCGGGCTTGAGCGGGGGCTGTTTTTTGAGATAGACACACCAAATTTTCAGCATAACATCTGGTTCCTCTCCTCAAGAAGCCCCCCCAGGTTTCAAAAAGATTGGACTGGGAGCCAGTCCTATAATAAGCCCCCAAAGAAGGGGCCCCTATCCTGCCAAAGCGGTGTTTTAAAAAATCTGCACAGCCGATCCAATCTTCAGTGGCCAATCGGAAGCCCCGCAGGCCAAAAGCCTCGCTTGGCCCCACCCACTTTCTCAAAACTCTTGGCGGGTGCTAGGAATGGTGTCTTTGAGTGCCTGGGGGCGCCATGTTGGAGACCCCTGATTTAGACACAGATTGACTTCTACGGCTTGGGTTGCCAATCCCCAGGTGGGGGCAGGGATCCCCCGGTTTGGAGGCCCTCCCCCCGCTTCAGGGTCATTAGAAAGCAGGGGGGGGGGGAGGGAAATGTCTGCTGGGCATTCCATTATTCTCTATGAAGACCAATTCCCATAGGGTATAATGGAGAATTGATCCACGGGTATCTGGGGCTCTGGGGGGGGGGGGGGAAAGAGGCACCAAATCTGCAGCAAAGCATCTGGTGCTCTCCTCAAAACACCCTCCAAGATGCAAAAAGATTAGACCGGGGGGGGGGGGGGAAGCCCAATTCTCTGAGCCCCCAAAGAAGGTGCCCCTATCTTTCATTATTTCCAATGGAGGGGAGGGGTGCGGTACCTTTAAACGTGCGGCCGGAACTCCCTTTGGAGTTCCACTATGCTTGTCGCAACCTCGCTCCTGGCTCCACCCCCGAAATCTCCTGGCTCCACCCCCCAAAGTCCCCAGATATTGCTTGAATTGGATTTGGCAACCCTCGGTGAGAGCCAGGCCCCAGGGTTCTCGCCACCTGATCCTGCTGGCAAATGGGCTCTGCGTGGAGAAAAGAGGATGCTCTCAGAAAACGAAAACGCTCCTCTCGAGGAGGAGCCCCAGCAGACACAGACGGGAGGGGGAGGAAGCCCGGCAGGTCGGTTCCTGGAAGAGGCCGGGCGCTGCCGTGTTACATAACCCAACCCGCCAAGGGAGCAGCCGGAGCCTTCCCACATGACTGGTGACATCATGCTCACACGAATCCCTTCTTCCCCCAGGACAAAGGGCACAAACACACACAGGGTGCCTCTCCTCCTCACGCCTGCCCCACCCCCCATCTCCGATGTTATCACCCCAGAGCCAAGGGACCCATTCCCTGTGGGAACCCAGGGAGACGGCTGATGGGAGGAGACGCTTGTGGGCAAGGTGTACGTCTCGGCCTCGGCTGCCAGGGAGCGAGTGTGATGCGCCTTTCCCGCACAAGGTCGTCAGACCGGACTGGCAGCTCCCTCCAGGGCAAAGCTGGCCTGTGAATCACATCTGAACGTTGGAAGAGCCCTGCTGGATCAGACCAGGGAGGGTCCATCTCTAGTCCAACCCCCTGTCTTACACAGTGGCCAACTAGTTCCACTGGAGAGCCAACAAGAGGGCAGAGAGGCTGAGGCCTTCCCCTGAGAAGAACATCAGAAGAGCCCTTCTGGATCAGACCAAGGAGGGTCCATCTAGTCCAGCCTCCTGTCTCACTCAGTGGCCAGCCAGTTCCTCTGGAGGGCCAACAACAGGGCAGAGAGGCCGAGGCCTTCCCCTGAGAAGAACATCAGAAGAGCCCTTCTGGATCAGACCAAGGAGGGTCCATCTAGTCCAGCCTCCTGTCTCACACAGTGGCCAGCCAGTTCCTCTGGAGGGCCAACAACAGGGCAGAGAGGCTGAGGCCTTCCTCTGAGAACATCAGAAGAGCCCTGTTGGATCAGACCTGGGAGGGTCTATCTAATCCAGCCTCCTGTCTCACACAGTGGCCAAGCGGTTTCTCTGGACATCCAACAGCAGGGCAGAGAGGCTGAGGTCTTCCCTTGATATTGCCTTCTGGCTCTAGGATTCAGAGGCTGACTGCCATTGAATGTGGAGGTTCTCCTCAGATACCATGGCTAGTAACCACTAATAGCCCTCTCCTCCATCAATCTATAAGAACAAAGAGCTCTGCCGGGTCGGATGAGTGGTCCATCCATTCCGGAATCCTGTCTCACACAGTGGCCAACCAGTTCCTTTGGAGATTCAACAACGGGCCAGAGAGGCTGAGTCCTTCCCCTAAGAAGAACATCAGAAGAGCCCTGCTGTCCCACACGGTGGCCAGCCAGTTCCTCTGGAGGGCCAACAACAGAGCAGGGAGGCCGAGGCCTTCCCCTGAGAAGAATCTCAGAAGAGCCCTGCTGGATCAAACCAGTGAGGATCCATCTAGTCCAGCCTCCTGTCTCACACAGTGGCCAACCAGTTCCTCTGGAGAGACAACAACAGGGCAGAGAGGCTGGACTAGATGGACCCTTTGTCTTACACAGTGGCCAACTAGTTCCTCTGGAAGAGCCCTGCTGGATCAGACCAGTGGTCCATCTAGTCCAGTCTCCTGTCTCACAAAGTGGACAACTAGTTCCTCTGAAGGGCCAACAACAGGGCAGAGAGGCTGAGGCCTTCCCCTGAGAAGAACATCAGAAGAGCCCTGCTGGATCAGACCCGTGAGAGTCCATCTAGTCTGGTCTACTGTCTCCCACAGTGGACAACCAGTTCCTCTGGAGGGCCAAAAACAGGGCAGAGAGGCTGAGGCCTTCCCCTGAGAAGAACATCAGAAGAGCCCTGCTGGGTCAGACCAGTGAAGGTCCATCTAGTCCAGCCTCCTGTCTCACCCAGTGGCCAACCAGTTCCTCTGGAGGGCCAACAACAGAGCAGAGAGGCCAAGGCCTTCCCCTGAGAAGAACATCAGAAGATCCCTGCTGGATCAGACCGGGGAGGGTCCATCAAGTCCAGCCTCCTGTCTCACACAGTGGCCAGCCAGTTCCTCTGGAGGGACAACAACAGGGCAGAGAGGCCGAGGCCTTCCCCTGAGAAGAACATCAGAAGAGCCCTGCTGGATCAGACCATTGAGGAGCCATCTAGTCCAGCATCCAGTCTCACACAGGGGCCAACCAGTTCCTCTGGAGGGCCAACAACAGGGCAGAGAGGCCGAGGCTTTCCCCTGAGAAGAACATCAGAAGATCCCTGCTGGATCAGACCATTGAGGAGCCATCTAGTTCAGCATCCAGTCTCACACAGGGGCCAACCAGTTCCTCTGGAGGGCCAACAACAGGGCAGAGAGGCCGAGGCCTTCCCCTGAGAAGAACATCAGAAGAGCCCTGCTGGATCAGACCAGGGAGGGTCCATCAAGTCCAGCCTCCTGTCTCATACAGGGGCCAGCCAGTTCCTTTGGAGAGCCAACAACAGGGTGAAGAGGACGAGGTCTTCTGCTGATGTTGCCTCTTGCCTGTGGGATTCACAGGTTTAGTGCCTCTGAATGTGGAGTTTTCCCCCACATTCACCATGGCTAGTAACCATTGACAGACTTATGACTGGTAGACCCCTATCCAAGGTTTTCTCACCCCAACCAGGCTGGAGTTGTAGTAATCTGACCCGGATGGAAGGCCCTTCCAGACCAACATTCAAGGACATGCTGGGATTGGGCACTCAGTGGCAGTTAGGGTGGCACTCTGCATATGTTCAGAGGCTCCTCCACCACAACAATGATCTCACAAGTTTTAGGTCTGTGTACTGACAATGGAAAATAAAGGTTGGTGAGGGGTCTGGAGACCCAAGTCCTACAAAGAAAGGTTGAAGGAGCTG
The DNA here is from genome assembly GCF_032191835.1 of Heteronotia binoei. NCBI lineage: Eukaryota > Metazoa > Chordata > Lepidosauria > Squamata > Gekkonidae > Heteronotia > Heteronotia binoei. The sequence continues at coordinate 54,032,020 of NC_083239.1, read as the reverse complement.
GGGATGTTTAGCCTGGAGAGGAGGCAGCTGAGAGGTGATCTGATCACCATCTTCAAGTCCTTGAAGGTCTCTCGTATAGAGGATGGTGCGGAATTGTTTTCTGTGACCCCAGAAAGTAGGACCAGAAGCAGTGAGTTGAAATTAAATCAAGAGTCTCAGGCTCAACATGAGGAAGAACTCCCTGACAGTTGGAGCGGTTCCTCAGTGGAACAGGCTTTTTCCTTGGGAGGTGGTGGGCTCTCCTTCCTTGGAGGTTTTTAGACAGAGGCTAGATGACCATCTGACAGCAGTGAAGATGCTGTGAATTTAGGGGGAGGTGTTTGTGAGTTTCCTGCATCGTGCAGGGGGTTGGACTAGATGACCCGGGAGGTCCCTTCCAACTCTGTGGTTCTAGGATTCTATCCTGTGAATTTAGGGGGAGGGGTTTGTGAGTTTCCTGCATCGTGCAGGGGGTTGGACTAGATGACCCGGGAGGTCCCTTCCAACTCTGTGGTTCTAGGATTCTATCCTGTGAATTTAGGGGGAGGGGTTTGTGAGTTTCCTGCATCGTGCAGGGGGTTGGGCTAGATGACCCTGGAGGTCCCTTCCAACTCTGCTATGATTCTGTGACCCCAGAGGCATGCAAATTCAGTATTTCTGTGTTTTCCCTCTCTTGTTGCAAAGCCCTGTGAGCCAGTGGCTAGGAGGGTTGCCAGGTCTGCCTGAAGATACCTGGAGACTTTGGGGGTGGAGCCAGAAGGCAGGGTTTGGGGAGGGGCAGGGCCTCAGCAGGATCCAATGCCACAGAGTCCACCCTTCCAAGCAGCCGTTTTCTCCAGGGGAGCTGATCTCTGCCAGCTGGAAATCAGTTGTAAAAGCCGGAGATCTCCAGGCCTCACCTGGAGGCTGGCAACCCCAGCAGTGGCCAGCCCCATCCTGAATCCTAAAAGCAAAGTTCAGCACAGGTGAAGAACCGTCCCCCTTTCCCCTGCCGATTATCGTGTGGCTCTTGATATTTCGTATCGTATCTTGGGAAGCTCGCTGGGCGACCTAGGACCAATCCCATGCTCTCTGCCTGATCTACCTCACAGGGTTGTCTGCGGGGATAAATTGGAGGAGAGGAGAAGGCTGTGAGGCATTTCGGGTTCCCACCGGGGAGAAAGGCTAGGTAAAAACAAAGGAAAGAAGATAAAAAAATAAATATTAAGTCAGAGAGACAGACAGCAAATGTTTTTCTTTCTTTGCCTCGGTCATGATTCTGTGTCAGTCTCTTATCTTATCGTGGCTGTTTTCGTCATCTACTTCTCTAAGCGAAAAAGCCACAAACGCCTCAGCCAGGAAGCCAAACTCCCCCCCCCCCCCGCCCCCGGTCTGCACCTTTGCAGCCTGTTTGGAGAAGGGGCAAGCAGAATTCCAAACACAGCAGGGGTCATTTTGTAGGGGGAAAAAATAGATGGTGGAGCTCATTAGCATAACTCATCAGCATATTCCGCCCCCCCAGCCAAAAGCAACCCAATGCAAGAAATGAGAGCCCCGGGCGAGTGAAGCCTGCTTGGGGGGAGCTCATTAGCGTAACTCATCAGCATATGCCGCTCCCCATCCCAGCCAAAAGCAACCCAATGCAAGAAAGGAGAGCCCCGGGCAAGTGAAACCTGCTTGGGTGGAACTCATTAGCTTGACTCATCAGCATATGCCGCCCCCCAGCCAAAAGCAACCCAATGCAAGAGAGGAGAGCCCTGGGCGAGTGAAGCCTGCTTGGGCGGAGCTCATTAGCATAACTCATCAGCATATGCTGCCCCCCCCCAGCCAAAAGCAACCCGATGCAAGAAAGGAGAGCTCCGGGCGAGTGAGGCCTGCTTGGGCAGAGCTCATTAGCATAACTCATCAGCATATGGCAGCCCCCCCAGCCAAAAGCAACCCGATGCAAGAAAGGAGAGCCCCGGGCGAGTGAAGCCTGCTTGGGTGGAGCTCATTAGCATAACTCATCAGCATATGCCGCCCCCCCAGCCAAAAGCAACCCGATGCAAGAAAGGAGAGCTCCGGGCGAGTGAGGCCTGCTTGGGCAGAGCTCATTAGCATAACTCATCAGCATATGGCGCCCCCCCCAGCCAAAAGCAACCCGATGCAAGAAAGGAGAGCCCCGGGCGAGTGAAGCCTGCTTGGGCGGAGCTCATTAGCGTAACTCATCAGCATATGCCGCCCCCCCAGCCAAAAGCAATCTGTTGCAAGAAAGGAGAGCCCCCATCGAGTGAAGCCTGCTTGGGCTGGCTAGAGATCCAGTCAGCTCAAGCAGGCCTCGCTCACCTGGAACTCTTCTTGGTTGCCTCCCCCTCCAACCAAAAAACCAGCAAGCCACCCGCCACCAAAAATCACATAAAGTATGGAGAAAGGGTGGCGCGGGCTTCTCCAGGGGTTAATGAGGGCTGCTGGGGGTGTGGCAAAGCCCCTGGTGGCTGGCTGGCTGCCCGCTCTCCTCATCCAGGGATTGTTATGCAGCTGCACCTCCTATTCAATGGACAAGGTAGGTGGGGAAGAAGAGGGGGAACCCTCGGAAAGGTTCAGGAGCTGTGCTCCTCTGAGCTCCTGCTGAATTCAAGGCCTGAGGCTGCCCCACAGGGTGGTAGGGTTGCCAAGTCCAATTCAAGAAATACCTGGGGACTTTGGGGGCGGAGCCAGGAGACATTGGGGTGGAGCCAAGATCAAGGCTGTGACAAGCATAACTGAACTCCAAAGGGAGTTCTGGCCATCACATTCCAAGGGACCGCACACCTTTTCAATGCCTTCCTTCCATAGGAAATAATGAAGGATAGGGGTACTTCCTTTGGGGGCTCATAGAATTGGACCCCCTGATCCAATCCTTTTGAAACTTGGGGGGTATTTTGGGGAGAGGCACTAGATGCTATACTGAAAATCTGGTGCCTCTACCTCAAACATTAGTCCCCCACTCCAAAGCCCCAGATACCTGCGGATCAATTCTCCATTATTTTCTATGGGAATAAATCTCCATAGGGGATAATGGAGTGCCCAGCAGACATTTCCCACCCCTCCCCCTGCTTTCTGACGACCCTGAAGCGGGGGAAGGGCCTCCAACCGGGGGATCCCCTCCCCCCACCTGGGGATTAGGAACCCTACAGAGTGGGCTGACGGCCCCCTGGCTATTGTACGTCCCATTCCTTTCTCTTCGTGGGCTTCAGCTACCAGCCACATCTGATTTGCAAGCCCCAGTTCTGCCCAGGAAGCCCTGGAGTAGGGTTGCCAGCTCCAGTTTGGAATTCCCGGAAAATCAGGTTTGGGGTTCAGTATGACAAATGCTCCCTCAAAGCTGTGCAGTCTTGCGAGCAAAAATTTTACCTGGCGAGCGACTGGCGTTAAAGTCGTAAGCTCCTGGCATGAATTAGTTTGCTCCGGGGCCGTTTTTCCTGAGCAGAGGCAAAAAAGATGTGTGAGCGGGAGGCTAAAAAGCTGAGCTAGCTCACACTAACTCAGCTTAGAGGGAACGCTGCAAGGAGTGTGGGGGGGTTTTTTGGCGTCAGGAGGAGAGGACTTCTTCTGCCCTTCAAAGGGGCAGTTTTCCAAGCCTGGCTTGATCACTTTCTTGAACAAAGCAGGAGACAAATGCACCTTTAAGACCAACTAAGTTTTATTCGGAATGTATAAGAGCCCCGTGGTGCAGAGTGGTAAAGCTGCAGTGAGCCCTCTGCTCATGACCCGAGTTCGATCCCAGCGGAAGCTGGTTCAGGCAGCTGACTCAAGGTTGACTCAGCCTTCCATTCTTCCGAGGTCGGTAAAATGAGTTCCCAGCTTGCTGGGGGGGGAAGTGTAGAGGACTGGGGAAGGCAATGGTAAACCACCCCGTAAAAAGTCTGCCGTGAAAACGTGAGAGCAACGTCACCCCAGAGTCGGAAACGACTGGCGCTTGCACAGGGGACTGCCTTTACCTTTAAGAGCCCCATGGCGCAGAGTGGTAAAGCTGCAGTGCTGCAGTCGGAGCCCTCTGCTCACGACCTGAGTTCGATCCCAGCGGAAGCTGGTTCAGGTAGCCAGCTCAAGGTTGACTCAGCCTTCCATCCTTCCAAAGCCGGTCAAATGAATCCCCAGCTTGCTGGGGGGAAAGCGTAGATGACTGGGGAAGGCAATGGCAAACCACCTTGTAAAAAGATCTGCCGTGAAAACATTGTGGAAGCAACATCACCTCAGTCGGAAATGACTGGTGCTTGCACAGGGGGCTACCTTTACCTTTTTTTTTAAGCTTCCGTATTTGTTTGTTTGTTTGTTTGTTTGTTTGTTTGTTTGTTTATTTATTTATTTATTTATTTATTTATTTATATTTCGATTTATATCCCGCCCTTCCCACCGAGGTGGCTCAGGGCGGCTTACAACTTATAAAACTTACATAGGTTTGGCTTAAAAACAGTTAAATAACAACAGTTAAAACAATAATTTAGTAAAACATAAAACAAAAAAAAGCAGCGGTCTATCAAATGCATTCTAGCTCCATCCAAAGATTCTCAGTGTCAGTTAGTTGTTGTAGGCCAGCCGGAAGAGGACTGTCTTGCAGGCCCTGCGGAACTGCCCTAGGTCCCGCAGGGCCCTTACCTCTTCCGTCAGCTGGTTCCACCAGTAAGGCGCCGTTACCGAGAAGGCCCGATCCCTGGTGGATTTCAGACGGGCCTCCTTTGGCCCAGGGATTACTAGCAGATTTTGCGAGCCCGATCTTAGTACTCTCTGGGGAACATGTGGGGAGAGACGGTCCCTAAGGTAGGCAGGTCCTAGGCCATATAGGGCTTTAAAGGTAATGACCAGCACCTTGTACCGGACTCGGAATATTATTGGCAGCCAGTGCAGATCCCGAAGCCCCGGCCGAACGTGCTCCCATCTAGGGAGCCCTAATAGCAGCCGGGCGGCGGCATTCTGCACTAACTGCAGTTTCCGAGTTCAGCACAAGGGCAGTCCCATGTAGAGGGCATTACAGTAGTCCAACCTCGAGGTGACCGTAGCATGAATCACCGTTGCTAGGTCGTCGTGCTCCAGGAAAGGAGCCAGCTGCCTCGCCCGCCTAAGATGGAAAAATGCAGACTTGGCAGTGGCTGCTATCTGAGCCTCCATTGTCAATGAAGGCTCCAATAGTACCCCCAGACTTTTGACCCTGTGCGCCGCTGTCAACAGCGCCCCGTCAAAGACTGGCAGGGGGATTTCCCTTCCCGGGCCACAACGACCCAAGCAAAGGACCTCTGTCTTCGCCGGATTCAGCTTCAGCCCACTCAGCCTAAGCCAGCTAGCCACCGCTAGCCACCGCCTGTAGCGCCCGGTCCAAATTTTCTGGGGCGCAGGCAGGCCGGCTGTCCATAAGTAGATAGAGCTGGGTGTCATCAGCATACTAGGGGTGTCAAACTCATGAGGGCCAGATCTGACATAAATGAGACCTCATTGGGCTAGGCTATGTCAGGCCAGGCCGTGTGTGGACCTAGTTAAGATTAGTTAGCAGAGATATAAACCTCATACAGGACACAGACAAACGCAACTAAAACATGCTTAAAACGCCAGCACTCGCTGTTCTTAAAGGTGCTTGCTTTGTACTTCTCCCATGGGATCCAGGGAACGACAAAGGAAGCTGTGGCTCTTTCTGTCCTTCCCCAGGGGACCAGGAGGAAGGGAGCCTCAGCCAATAGAAGGAAGAGAGGTTTGCTGTGTGATTGAGTCTGGAAAAACAAGCTCTGCCTCTCCCCCCCCTTCTCCCCAAGGGAGGAGCCTCAGCCAATGGAGAAAATAGGGGCTTTGCTCCGTAGCTCCTGTGCGATTGAGCAAGCGGTGATGCAGAAGGAAGAAAGATATAGGGAGAAGGAAGCAGATGACAAGCCAGTTGCTCGGGGGCCTGATAGGAGCCCTCCAATGGCCTGATTTGGCCCCTGGACCACACGTTTGACACCCCTGCTCTAAGCAGACTTCATCAGACAAAAATGGAATGGCAAGCAATCCTAAATATAGAGAAAGCGGGCACTGAGTTGGTATGTAGAGTCATGGAAATGTTTTTCGCAGATTAAGAGAGTCACAAATCGGGGTCTGTGTTTTGTTTGTTCCTGTTGTTAACTGGGCTGAAAGGACAGCGGAGGGTGATAAAAAAGCAGACGGATGTCACAGGTGTGAAATGCCGTAAATCTGGGTGTCATCCTGGCTTTGTTCTGGGTTTAAATAGAGAGCATTCATTTCTCAAGAGGTTATAACATCATTCTAGTTTGCCATTAGAAAAAAGAAAAGAATACCTTAAAATATCGAAACCAAAGGTGGGAGTTCTCATCTCACAACCAGCCAAAACCGGTGCCTTGCTGGGGCTGAAGTCTTTTTGAGTCTGCCCAGGGGTCCGTCCGACTCGGGAAGGCAATGGCAAACCAATGGCCGCGGGTCTCATGCCCAGAAAGGTCTTACCGGCTCCCTGAAACCCATCCGAGAAGGGTTTGCAAAGAGCGGTCTTGCTCAGCTGCCCCACCCCCAGCTTCCGGACCTTGGTACCAGACAGACTGCCTCTGACGATGGAGGTTCTCTGCCAGAAGGTGTTCCTTTTCTACCAGGGATAACTTGCCAGTTTGAAGAACACTGTCTGCAAGGGTGGCAGCTGCTTGACAAGGCCCAGGATTTCATTTCCCCCACACATCCTTCCAGTTTGGTGTAGTGGTGAAGTGTGCGGACTTATCCGGGAGAACCAGGTTTGATCCCCCACTCCTCCACTTGCAGCTGCTGGAATGGCCTCGGGTTAGCCAGAGCTATAACAGACCTGTCCTTGAAAGGGCAGCTTCTGGGAGAGCTCTCTCAGCCCCACCCAACTCACAGGGTGTCTGTTGTGGGGGAAGGAGATACAGGAGATTGTGAGCCCTCTCTGAGTCTCTGGTTCAGAGAGAAGGGCGAGGTACAAATCTACAATTCTTCTTCTTTTTCTTCTTCCTATTCGCATAGGGTTGCCAACTCTAGGTTAGGAAAAACCTGGAGATTTTGGGAGTGGAGCCTGAGAAAGGTAGAGTTTGGGGAGGGAGGGTCTTCAGTGGGGTAGAATGCCACAGACTCCACCCTCCAAAGCAGCCGTTGTCTCCAGCTAGGGTTGCCAGGTCCAATTCAAGAGCTATCTGGGGGCTTTGGGGGTGGAACCAGGAGACTTTGGGGGTGGAGGCAGGAGACTTGGGGGTGGAGCCAGAAGACTTGGGGGTGGAGCCAGGAGACTTGGGGGTGGAGCCAGGAGCAAGGTTTGTGACAAGCATAATTGAACTCTAAAGGGAGTTCTGGCTGTCACATTGAAAGGGACTGAGCACCTTTTGAATGCCTTCTCTCCGTTGGAAATAATGAAGCATAGGGGCACCTTTTTGGGGGCTCATAGAATTGGACCCCCTGGCCCGATCCTTTTGAAATTTGGAGGGTGTTTTGAGGAGAGGCATCGGATGCTATGCTGCCAATGTGGTGCCTCTAACTCAAATACCTGTGGATCAGTTCTCCATTATACCCTATGCAAATCGGTCTCCCTAGGGAATATTGGAGTGCCCAGCAGACATTTCCCTCCCCCTCCCCTCACTTTCTGATGACCCTGAAGCAGGGGGAGGGCCTCCAAACCGGGGGATCCCCTGCCCCCACCTGGGGATTGGCAACCCTATCAAGAGCCACTTAAATGTTAAATGAGGCCATCGGCGGATTCCCCTGATCGACAGGCGCCGTCCCGAGTGGAGCTGGGACTCGCCCGTTCCAGTTGGGCTGGCCCGAACCAGTTTGGGTGCCGGAGCCCGCATGGCACGCCAGTCCCCGTGGGTCCGGTCGATCAGGAAGTGGCAGCTGGAGGTGTCCCCTGGCAGGGGGCCAGGCCTTGGGCAAAGACGGGGCATCCCTGGACAGGCCTTCTTCCTGGTTCCCTCCGCGGCACGGCTGCCCGCCTCTCCTCCTGCCACTGCCCCCCAAGTAGGGCTGCCAATCCCCAGGTGGGAGCAGGGGATCCCCTGGTTCAGAGGCCCCTCCCCCCCACTTCAGGGTCATCAGAAAGCGGGAGGGGGAGGGAAATGTCTGCTGGGAACTCCATTACAGCCCCCCTCCCTTCCTGCCTTCCTTCCTCCCTTACTTTCGCCCTCCCTCGCTTCCTCCCTCCCATCCTTCCTCCCTCCCTCTCTTCCTTCCTCCCTCCCTCTCATCCTTCCTCCCTTCCTTCCTTCCTTCCCTCCCATCCTTCTTTTCTTCCCCTTCCTTTCTCCCTCACTCGCTTCCTTCCTTCCTTTCTTCCTCCCTCCCTACCTCCTTCCCTACCTCCTTCCCTTCCTCCCTTCCTCCCTTCCTCCCTCCCTCCCTCCCTCCCTCCCTCCCTCCCTTCCTTCCTTCCTTCCTTCCTTCCTTCCTTCCTTCCTTCCTTCCTTCCTTCCTTCCTTCCTTCCTTCCTTCCTTCCTTCCTTTTTCTTTCTTCTTTCTTCTTTCTTTCTTTCTTTCTTTCTTTCTTTCTTTCTTTCTTTCTTTCTTTCTTTCTTTCCCCCTCCCTCCTTCTTTTCCTCCCTCCCCCCTCCCTCCCTCTTTTTCTTCCTTCCTTCCTTCCTTACCTCCCTCCCTCCCCCCTCCCTCCCTTCCCTCCCTCCCTCCCTCCCTCCCTCCCTCCCTCCCTCCCTTCTCTACTTTTCCTCCAAATGGGGACCAAAAGGGACTCACAACGTTCTCCCTTCCTCCCTTTTATCCTCACAACATCCCAGCGAGAGTCAGGCCCAAAGACCGTGACTGGCCCAAGGTCACCTGGGGATTTTCCAGGGGAAATCGCACCTGGGTCTCTCAATTCCTAGTCCATCGCCTGACCATTCCCCCCACACTGGCTCTTTATACATAGGAAAGGTCCCCTGTGCAAGCACCAGTCGTTTCCGGCTCTTGGGTGACGTTGCTTTCACGTTTTCACGGCAGACTTTTTACAGGGTGGTTTGCCATTGCCTTTCCCCAGTCACCTACACTTTCCCCCCAGCAAGCTGGGGACTCATTTTATACATAACCTATGCAATGTTTCCTCGGGAGCACAATCTTTCCATGCAGATCTGGGATGCCCCAGGCCAGGCCCTAGATTCTTGAAGGGGTTTTGTCTAGGCTCCCATAGACCGTGCGGGCCTTTCCATGTCCCCGGGAACTTTAGGATTCCCTGCAAGAGGCTGACACAACTCGCTGGCCTTCCTGCCCCTCCGGCACACAATGTGACTCAACCCGTCCGGTCCGCAGCATTTCTGCTGACACACCATGACCCCCAGGGTTTGTTTCTTGCAACAGATGGCAAACCCACTGCTCCTTCCCAGCTGCCGAGCGCTTCTCGCCACCGCAGAATCGCAAGGGAGCGTTCCTTGGGAGTTTCCCCTTGCAAAGTTCTTTGCTGTGCAAAAGCTGGCTTGCCGGATCCAGTCAAAGTTGTTTGCAGGGATTTCGCTCCTCCGTAGTTTAATTTTGGGCTCTGAGCAACATGGAGCAGAGTGGTAAAGCTGCAGTGCTGCAGTCGGAGCCCTCTGCTCACGACCTGATTTCGATCCCCGTCGGAAGCTGGGTTTTCAGGTAGCTGGCTCAAGGTTGACTAAGCCTTCCACCCTTCCGAGGTCGGTAAAAGGAGTCCCCAGCTTGCTGGGGGGAAAGCGTAGATGACTGGGGAAGGCAGCGGCAAACCACCCCATAAAAAGTCTGCCATGAAACATCATGATGCAAGGTCACCCCCAGTGTCGGAAATGACTGGTGCTTGCACAGGGGACTGCCTTTACCTTTACCTGAGCAACGTACAGTGAGATGAAACACATGGAATTTATAACCACAAATTAGTAAAAATGATAAAAATTCATCAAATGCAGTTGGCACCCTAGAGATCGGGGTGGCCACGCTTGGTTAATGTAAGAGCCACATAGAATAAACAGCAGAAGTTTGAGAGCCACAAGGTATGAACATCAGATGTTGGAGAGCTGCAAAACAGGAAGTTGTTGTTCAGCCGCACAGTCGAGTCCAACTCTTTGTGACTCCATGAGCAAAGTCACGCCAGGCCCTCCTGTCTTCCACCATCCTCCGAAGTCTGCTCAAATTCGTGTTTGTTACATCAGTAACGCTGTCCAGCCGTCTCATCTTTTGCCGTCCCCTTCTTCTTTTGCCTTCTGCCTTTCCCAGCATCAGGTCTTCTCCAGGGAGTGCTCCCTTCTCATTGGGTGGCCAAAGTATTGGAGCTTCAGCATCTGACCTTCCAGGGAACAGTCTGGGTTGATTTCCCTTAGGACTGACTGACTGGATCTTCTTGCAGTCCAAGGGACTCTCAAGAATCTTCTCCAGCACCACAGCTCAAAAGCATCTATTCGGAGAGCTGCAAGACAGGAAGGCAGCCAGGCAAATAAATGGGGGAGGAAGAGGTGCAAAGAAAGCAACTTTAACTTTAAACGGCTTGGAGAAGACTTTTTAAGAGAAAAATGCTTTCTCCAAGCAGGCCAACAGCAATGCAATATATGGCTCCCGAGGCACAGTTTGGCCACCCCTGCTATAGATTTTCTTTAGACCAGGGTGTTTTGCCGTGTGTGGAGGAGAGAGAAAACTCAAAACGTCTGGGGGGGGGGTAGGAGAAAAAGTGCCAACCAAATAATAAACCATTGCTGCCCTCAGCCAATAGCCTAAAGGAAGAAAACAGTGGTGACGCAGTATACATAAGCAGCCAAAAATCCACTGTGTCCAAAAATCAAATGCTTAAGAAGAAGAAGAAGATATTGGATTTATATCCCGGCCTCCACTCCGAAGAGTCTCAGAGCGGCTCACAATCTCCTTTCCCTTCCTCCCCCACAACAGACACCCTGTGAGGTAGATGAAGATATTGGATTTATATCCCGCCCTCCACTCCGAAGAGTCTCAGAGCGGCTCACAATCTCCTTTCCCTTCCCCCACAACAGACACCCTGTGAGGTAGATGAAGATATTGGATTTATATCCCGCTCTCCACTCCGGAGAGTCTCACAGCAGCTCACAATCTCCTTTCCCTTCCTCCCCCACAACAGACACCCTGTGAGGTAGATGAAGATATTGGATTTATATCCCGCCCTCCACTCCGAAGAGTCTCAGAGCGGCTCACAGTCTCCTTTCCCTTCCTCCCCCACAACAGACACCCTGTGAGGTAGATGAAGATATTGGATTTATATCCCGCTCTCCACTCCGGAGAGTCTCACAGCAGCTCACAATCTCCTTTCCCTTCCTCCCCCACAACAGACACCTTGTGAGGTAGATGAAGATATTGGATTTATATCCCGCCCTCCACTCCGAAGAGTCTCAGAGCGGCTCACAATCTCCTTTCCCTTCCTCCCCCACAACAGACACCCTGTGAGGTAGATGAAGATATTGGATTTATATCCCGCCCTCCACTCCGAAGAGTCTCAGAGCGGCTCACAATCTTCTTTCCCTTCCTCCCCCACAACAGACACCCTGTGAGATTCTCCCAGATAAGAGCCTGCACACTTAACCACTACACCAAACTGGCTCTTATTCTTAATAAAGAATAAGAAAAATATTTCGTTCTATAAGTGCACAAGCATCCATAAATTCATACAGATTCATACACAGTATCCAAAAAGGTTAAAAAGTCCCGCTAACAAAAATGTCCATTCTACTGAGTGGCTCTGTCAAAACTTGTTTCAGTCTTCAATGGGCATCCCTCCCAATTTCTCCTGTTATCCAGAGTCAAACCTCAGATATCGGCTGGGAAGGCAAAATTCATCCCCACGTGATTGCCAGCTTTTTATCACGTTTCACTGTTTCCAGTTTTTTCATAAGCCGATCAAAGAACCTGATAACAGCATTCTGCCTATCTTTTCTCCCATGCCCATTTTCCAAAGTCTTAATTGGAAGTCAGTGGGATGGACATTTTGTTAGTGGGACTTTTTAACCCTTTTTGATACTGCATATGAATTTATGGGTGCTTGTGCACTTATAGAATGACATATTTTTCTTATTCTTAATGAAGTGTTTGATTTTTGGACACAGTGGGGTTTTTTGCATTTCAGAAGTTGTATTAGTTTCAAGAAACTGGGAATAAGAATAAGGGAGGATAGAAAATAAAAATACATATTAATCTTTTTCTATATAGAAAAAGTCACTGGAGTGACTTTGTGACCAACACTGAAATCCTCAAGCGGGCGGAGGTTACAAGCATCGAGGCATTGCTGTTGAAGACGCAGCTGCGCTGGGCAGGGCATATCTCCAGGATGGAAAACCACCGCCTTCCCAAGATTGCCCTGTATGGTGAACTTTCCACCGGCCATCGAAATAGAGGGGCACCAAAGAAGAGGTACAAGGACTCCTTGAAGAAATCCCTTGGTACCTGTTGCATTAACCATCACCAGTGGTCTGACCTAGCCTCAGATCGCAAAGCATGGAGGCACACCATCCACCAGGCTGTCTCTTCCTTTGAGAACGCACGCATAGCTGGTCTTGAGGACAAAAAGAGACTGAGGAAGAATCGCACTGCTACAGCACCAACCCCAAATCAGACTTTTCCCTGCAGCCACTGTGGCCGGACCTGCCTGTCCCACATTGGTCTTGTCAGCCACCAGCGAGCCTGCAGCAGACGTGGACTACTGCACCCTTCTTAAATCTTCGTTCGCGAAGTCAAGCCGAGAGATATAGAAAATACTTTCAAAGAATATAAGTCTGCAACAACAATATTTTCTTAAAATACATAAATTGTCCATTATTATGTTATTATATTTAAACTAAACATCATCAACTTTATAATATTTTATTCTAGAAATCTTTTAGCTATAATGTCTATTAATTCTGTCAAATCTAATATAGGCAATCATATAGTACAGCATGTCGGCAAAAAGAAGATATAAGTTCACACCAAAGAGTCTTAAAAGTCTTGCGTATCTAACCAGGCATAAAATTTCATCCGATATTTTTTTTTTGCTTCTTCCTTAGATTTTCCCAGCCATCAGCTGGGACAAAAAAATCCAGCTCAACTCACAGTGGGGGTTTTTTGGCTGCTCAGCCAATAGCCTTGCAGAACATCTATGCCTTACAAGCCCTGCAAAATCCCATAAGGTCCTGCAAGACCTTGATGTTCTCTGGCAGAGAGTTCCATCAGATTGGGGCCAAGACTGAGAAGGCTCTGGCCCTGATCGAAGACAGCCAAACCTCCCTAGAGACAGGATAACCAGAGTGTTGTTACCAATAGAGTGTGGCGCTCTTCCAGGGACGTTCCGGAAGAAAGATATGAAGTTATTATGAAGAAAGTTTCAGAGGGCGGTCATATCGGCCCGCAGAGGGTATGAGCCAGGGGTGGCTTCTCACACATATTCTGTGGCTCTCGAAAGGCCAGCTTGGAGAAGGCATTTTGCTCTTTCAATCACTTTGCCAAGCCAAGCAAGCCTGGTGGCTCGGAGAATCCATTCAAAGTTAAAACTGCTTTCTTTAATTTTAATTTTAATGGTCCAAATTTATATCCTGCCCTACTACTGCACCCTTCTTCTGGAGGTTCAATAACAGGGCAGAGAGGCTGAGGCCTTCCCCTGAGAAGAACATCAGAAGAGCCCTACTGGGTCAGACCAGTGAGGGTCCATCTAGTCCAGCATCCTGTCTCACACAGAGGCCAACCAGTTCCTCTGAAGGGCCAACAAGAGGGTATAGAGGCTGAGGCCTTCCCCTGATGTTGCCTCCTGGCTCTGGGATTCAGAGGTTGACTGAATGTGGAAGTTTCTCCTCAGCTTTCATGGCTAGTAGCCACTGATAGACCTCTCCTCCATGAATCTGTCTATCCCCTTTTCAAGCTGTCCATTCCTGTAGCCATCACTGGATCCTCTGGCAGGGAATTCCACATTTTGATCCATCTCTGAGTAAAGGAGTATTTCCTTTTGTCCGCCCTGAACCTCCCGCCCATCACCTTCACTGGACGTTCAGAGGCATCGATCGCTTCTTTGCTTTTCGGTCTGCACAAACAGCGGCATTCGCGGGGGCGGCGGGGGAAGGGAACAATTTCCAGGAATTAATGCTGGTCTGCAGCCCTGGCATGTTTGCTTTGCAAGATTATGTGCTCCAAGCTACCTTGAGAGCTCAGCTGAGTCATGCCCGGGGCAGGCCCCGAATTTTCAAAATAAACAACTAACCCAAATAAAAGATAAAGCTCAGCAAGAGCTTTGAGCGTGGGCCAAATGGTCTCAGGAACCCGGATCAGTCACGCGGATGGATTTGAGCAGAGAAGCAAGATGGAGACACCATGGACAAATCAGCAAAATGTTTTGGGTTTTTTTTTTTTTGATGAAGTGTGCTTGGAGCACACAAAAGCGTATGTTCTGAATAGCACTTTCATAGGATCCAAGAATCATAGAGTTGGAAGGGACCTCTAGGGTCATCTAGTCCAACCCCTTGCACAATGCATGAAACTCACAAACACCTCCCCCTAAATTCACAGGATCTTCATTGCTGTCAGATGGCCATCCAGCCTCTGTTGAAAAACCTCCAAGGAAGGAAAGCCCACCACCTCCCCAGGAGGAAACCTGTTCCACTGAGGAACCACTCTAAACTCACAAACACCTCCCCCTAAATTCACAGGATCTTCATTGCTGTCAGATGGCCGTCTAGCCTCTGTTGAAAAACCTCCAAGGACGATGAGCCCACCACCTCCCGAGGAAGCCTGTTTCACCGAGGAACCGCTCTAATGGTCAGGAAATTCGTCTTATTGTTGAGCCGGAAACTCTTTTGATTTAATTTCAACCCATTGGTTCTGGTCCTACCTTCCCGGGCCACAGAAAACAATTCCACACCATCCTCTAGATGACAGCCCTTCAAGTCTTTGAAGATGGACTTGAATGATTACACAGTAAAATGAGTAAAACTTACTAAAATTAAATACATAGATTTACAGCTCTAGTAAGACAATTATGCAATTCAGCTTCCCACAGTTCCTTGAGAAACATAAATGGAGCACAATTTCATTACTTGAGTACAGAATTTTGCAATTTTTTTACTAATCTCCGGGTTTTCATCAGAAAGAAATTTATTAACAATCTCTTCGTCGGAGAATTTGGAACCTTTTGATAACATTGGGGGAATAAACGTCAAACGAATGTCATTATATATCAAGCAATGAAGTAAAAACATGTATTGTTGTCTCTATTGCACCAACATTACAGGGACAAACTCTCTCAGCTTGAGGGATTTTATTGTATCTACCCTTGGCCACTGTTGATGGCAATACAGCTAACCTTGCAAGAGAAAAGGCCCTTCTCTGATTGGCATTCTCCAGGCTATATCGATAAGGGGATGGTTGAAGAAGGTAACGTCTTTGGGAGACAACAATGAAGTTTGGTGATTTGGAGATGTCAATCTGACGTTCTGTGTCTTCCATTCTCTGCTTATAAAGCTGTCTAGCTGTATCATAGCCCAAATGAAAAACTGTATCGGGGGGAAGTCCGAGCTGAACTAACTTAGTTTGGACCTCTTTAAGCCAGCTTGATTGAAAATCATCCTGCAAAATCAACAGTGCCAGACCGCAAGAGTTTTTATATATCTTAAACCAAAGGTTTAATAAGGAAAGAGTTATTCTGGCAGTTATTTTCACCATCCCTGTTTCTAATCGAATCATAGAATTTGAGACGCAGTTTGGGACCCGTAATACTGCTCTTAAAATTTTTAGATTGGACCCGTTCTAAAGGCAAAAGGTGAGACTCGGAGGGGCCTAGAAAAGTTCCGTACAGTAATTGTGGTACGATCTTAAATTTGAAAAGCTTAAGGGCAGCTGGAACAAAATTTCCTCCCTTTGCCCTAAAGAACTTTATAATACCCATAGCCGTCTTTTCTCCTTTGTCCGTCACATAATTACTGTGCGCCTCCCTGGCACCAGAGAGCCAGTTTGGTGTAGTGGCTAAGTGTGTGGACTCTTATCTGGGAGAACCAGGTTTGATTCCCCACTCCTCCACTTGTACCTGCTAGAATGGCCTTGGGTCAGCCATAGCTCTAATAGAGAGCCAGTTTGGTGTAGTGGTTAAGTGTGTGTGGACTCTTATCTGGGATAACGAGGTTTGATTCCCCACTCCTCCACTTGCATCTGCTGGAATGGCCTTGGGTCAGCCACAGCTCTGGCAGAGGTTGTCCTTCAAAGGGCAGCTGCTGTGAGAGCCCTCTCAGCCCCACCCACCTCACACGGTGTCTGTTGTGGGGGAGGGAGATAAAGGAGATTGAGCCGCTCTGAGACTCTTGAGTGGAGGGCGGAATATAAATCCAATGTCTTCTTCTTCTTCAGAAGCTTGTAGCACCATCCGCAAATAAGACAAGTGTGTGAGTCAGAGGCTAAAAAACGGTGAGCTGGCTCACACTAACTCAGCTTAGAGGGAACACTGCCGCCCAGCCCTTTCTAGGCACGGCCTCCTTTCCTTTCCCATTCCACATCAGGCCCGTAGCCACGGTGAGGCCCGGGGGGGGGGGGCATGGCCCTTCCACCCAACCCCCACTTCCACCTATGTGGCCCCTCCTTTCCCCACTGCTCTCCCTGCGGCCCCATTTTTGCCACCGTCGCCACTCTCTCCGGGCTCTTCCCGCCCCATTTCTGCCTCCCCCACTCTCCCCGCAGCCCCGTTTTCGCTGCCGCCGCTCTCCCCAAGCTCTTCTTCCCACCCCCAAGAGTGTGAGAGAGAGAGAGCTGGGGCCCGGAGGCTGGCTGCTGGAAGAAGCAGCCAAGACTCCATGCTCCCCCCCACCCAAAACTTTCTAGCTACGGGGCTGTTCCACATTCTCCTTTGAGAGAGGAGGGGCCACATGTTCCCTTCTGGGGTTGGGTGTCTCACTGTCTCTGGCTCACTCCTCAGCTGCGATTGGCTCTTGGGAGTCCTTTAGGAATCCTCCCCTTGTGCATCACAGATACGGTTGCCAATCCCCAGGTGGGAGCAGGGGATCCCCAGGTTTCGAGGCCGTCTCCCCGCTTCAGGTTTATCAGAAAGTGGGGGGGAGGGAATTGTCTGCTGGGCACTCTATTATTCCCTACGGAGACCGATTCCCATAGGGTATAATGGAGAATTGATCCATGGGTATCTGGGGCTCTTGGGAAGTTGTTTTTTGAGGTAGAGGCACCGCATTTCCAGCATATCATCCAGTCCCTCTCCCCAAAATACCCTCCATGTTTCAAAAGAATTGCACCAGGGGGTCCAATTCTATGAGCCCCCAAAGAAAGTGCCCCTATCCTTCATTATTTCTAATGGTGGGAAGGCATTTCAAAGATGTGTGGTCCCTTTAAATATGATGGCCAGAACTCCCTTCAGAGTTATGCTTGTCACAACCTTGCTCCTGGCTCCGCCCCCGAAGTCTCCTGGCTCCGCCTTCAAAGGCCCCAGATATTTTTTGAAAGGGACTTGGCAACCCTAAACCCATTTCTCCTTCTTCCAAAACAGCCCGAGCAAAACAAAATTCCCCCGGACGACAAGTTACTTGCAAAGCCCATCACGTGCATGACGGTAGGGGGAAGAGGGCGTTTTTACAAGTCACCGGGATATATTTGGTTTTTGCTGAGTAAGGATTTTCCGCCTCCAACCCCTCTTTCCCTTCCCCCCCCCCCAATCTCTCTGCTTTTGTTGGCCAGTTTTGAGCATATTTTCTGATTCATCCCAGAACTATCCAGCAAGAGAACAAGATGACTCTTTGATTGTATATAAATCCAGCAGAGGAAATAGCTCTCCATCGCCAAAGCCCATTTCCAGATTCTCTTCTTCCTTTCCTCTGCTTGGCTACTTCACATGGATATTTGATCACTCACTCGATCATGCTCCATTGCTCAACTTCTGGGTTTGCTCCAGGAAGGCTCAGTCAGCAGAGTTTATTATTAATTTGCTTCCCTTCTGTCCCACGTTCCTTCCCCATGGGTAAGGTTCCCTCCCTCCCTCCATTCCTTCCCTTCCTTTGCTCCTCTCTCCCTGCCTTCCCTTCCCTTCCCTTCCCTCCCTCCCTCCCTCCTTCCTTCCTTCCTTCCTTCCTTCCTTCCTTCCTTCCTTCCTTCCTTCCTTCCTTCCTTCCTTCCTTCCTTCCTTCCTTTCTTCCTTCCTTCCTTCCCAAACTTCTGCCGTTTATTCTCTGTGGCTCTTAAGTTTAGCAAGTTTGGCCAACTTTGCCTTTGTTCCTGTACAGAAAGATGCCTTTGCCCCCCCTTGGTGGGGTGGCGGAGTGGTTAGAGCAAATTTTTGGTTTTACTAAGTCAACAAGATAATGAGCTGTGCACATTAAGGCAGGTGACGCACCCGGTGAGTTTGTTTAGAGCCTGTCTCCTTGGAGAATGTTTCTCTGAATTGCACAATCGCCAACCAGCCGGGGAAATGTCACAAAGTTTCAAGGTTTTATGGGGCTGGAGGAATGCTCAATTCAGTTCAGAAAGGGCTTGGGGCTGCTCCAGAATCCTCCCATTAATTTTTTTAAATTGGAATTCTCCCCCCCCCCCCCGCTCTGCGTGTGCCCGTGTTTTAAACAAAGACAAGAATTCGCACCGCTCAGCCAAACGACTGTCAACGTACTTTATTAGTTTTGGAGTTTTCTCCTTTTCAAAATTACACAGATCAGGAAATCCCTAATTGAAAACAGTTGAAATGTTGTGGCTGCTTGCAGAGAAAAGAGGACAGGGTTGACGGAAAGAAGATAGGAATCCACAGTTCTGGTTCCCAGTCCAGATTCCGGGAAGGGCCGGAGCATGTCGGACAAGAGGAGAAGGGGCCACCCCAAACAAGGTCATCGAGAACTGGGGGAGGAGACGCGTAGGCTACACACCCCTCGCTAGGAGGTAGGGTTGCCAACTCCAGGTTGGGAAATTCCTGGAGTGGGTGGAGCCAAGGAGGGCGGGGTTTGGGCAAGAAAGGATCCTCAGTGGGCACACTGCCCTAGAGTCCACCCTCCGAAAGCAGCCCATTTTCTCCAGGGGGACTGAGGTCTAACTGAAGATCTCCGGGTCCCACGGGGAGTTTGGCAACTTTCAGTCTATTTATGGCATTTCAGAGAAACAACAGAATTGCTTCTTTTATGACTCACGAGATTCTGTCAATCATTTGGAGGAACGTGTTAGAGGATGCGTCAGAGAATTGAGCATTGAGGTTAAAAGGCATTACCCCATGGCGCAGAGTGATAAAGCAGCAGTACTACAGTACTGTGGGTCTGAACTCTCTGCTCACGACCTGAGTTCGATTCCGGCGGAAGCTGGATTCAGGTAGCCGGCCCGAGGTTGACTCAGCCTTCCATCCTTCCGAGGTCGGTCAAATGAGTCCCCAGCTTGCTGGGGGAAAGTGTAAAAGACTGGGGAAGGCAATGGCAAAACCACCCCGTAAAAAGTCTGCCGTGAAAACGTTGTGAAAGCAACGTCACCCCAGAGTCGGAAACGACTGGTGCTTGCACAGGGGACCTTTCCTTTCCTTTCAACTCAAGGGTCTAGAACATAAGAGAAGCCATGTTGGATAAGGCCAATGGCCCATCCAGTCCAACACTCTGTGTCACACAGTGGCCAATATATGTGTGTGCCAATATGTATGATACGTACGAATTGGTTTTATTTACTTCATTTTTACCTCATCTTTCTCCTCAGTGAAGACACAAAACAAGCAAAGCAGTAGTCAAGGTGCACCTTTAAGACCAACCAAGTTTTATTCAGAACGTCAGCTTTTGTGTGCTCTCTAAGCACACTTCATCAGACGGAGGGGATCTGGTATTGATAAATAAAGTCCTAAATAAAACGTGGTTGGTCTTAAAGGCGCCACTTGACTCCTGCTTTGTTCAACTACTTCAGACCAACACGGCTGCCCGCTTGGATCAACAAAACAAGCAGGCCACGTTGTCCTCCTCTCCTCCGTTTTCCTCTCACAACAACCCTGCGAGGGAACTAATTGGAGAGCATGTGACTGGCCTGAGGTTACTCAGCAGGTTTCCATGACAGAGGTGGGAAACGGAGTCGAGGTGGAGCCAGAGGCCTAGGCTTGTCAGCTTCCAGGTGGACAACTAAACAAGGGAAACGCAGCCAAGGCTGAGAAAAATGTAGGAGGCTGGAAAATTACCGTGCAAAGAACAATCGCAACTCGTGCTGCACAGCTTAATACGAGAATGAAACACTCTCCACGAACATTCTATCAGTGCTTAATCACACTCTGCAATGTATTGAGTATTTATGTTAACGGCGTTTGGAGGGGAAACACCACAATCCACTTTTTAAGCAACAATACTTCTAAGCAAAACATGCCAGCACTGATAGAAGGTTTGTGGAGAGCGTGTAATTCTTGCGTTAAGCTATTGAGTTAAGCGGTGTTACACGAGTTACGCCAGTTCCAGAAGGAGCCAGCGTATCTCGACTCATGGAATCCACGCTGAAATGTATTTGAGTGCATGGCTTTTACCCCAACCTGAGCATCCGCTGAAGCTCACTCAGCGAATTGGTCGGTTCCAGGCCGTGGCCCCGTTATCCGAAAACAGGAGGGTGTTCGGTCTACACCGATTTCCACCGGCTCATGTGGAAGAGGCCGCTGCCCTTTATATGAATTTATGAAGGCATTGTGGATTTTGGTGCTATGTTGAATATGGTTCTTGACCGCCTTTGTGGTATTTTCACAAGTCAAGTGTTGAAAAATGCGTGATTATTTTGTGTGTGCAGCACACCTTGTGAATATTTGTTTGGGCCTGTTTATATTTGTATACCTATTCAGGTTTACAATTCTACTGTTCAATATATTTATTTTGTCAGGAATCACAGCCGTGAGTTTTTTCTGTTGGTCTAGCGATCGCAGTCCACGGCTCCTCATTTCTTTCCTTGCTAGTCCCTTGTGACAGCAGTGAAAAAGGGGTCTTCTAATGCCTTAGAGCACTGATGGACCTCTTGATGGAACCTTGTTCTTTTGGCCCCTGTGTGACACAGAGTGTTGAACTGGATGGGCCATTGGCCTGATCCAACAGGGCTTCTCTTGCATCCTTATGTCTGGGGCAGTGATGCTCTGTATTCTTGGTGCTTGGAGGGGCGCAGTGGGAGGACTTCTAGTGCCATGCCCCTCCGATGGGCCTTCTGATAGCACCTAGGGTTTTGGCCCCTGTTTGACACAGAGTGTTGGACTGGATGGGCCAGTGGCCTGATCCAACAGGGCTTCTCTGATGTTCTTCTGTGACACAGAGTGTTGGACTGGATGGGCCACTGGCCTGATCCAACATGGCTTCTCTTATGTTCTTATGTGACACAGAGTGTTGAACTGGATGGGCCATTGGCCTGATCCAACAGGGCTTCTCTTGCATCCTTATGTCTGGGGCAGTGATGCTCTGTATTCTTGGTGCTTGGAGGAGCGCAGTGGGAGGACTTCTACTGCCCTGCCCCTCCGATGGACCTCCTGATAGCACCTGGGGTTTTGGCCCCTGTTTGACACAGAGTGTTGGACTGGATGGGCCATTGGCCTGATCCAACATGGCTTCTCTTATGTTCTTATATCTGAGGCAGTGATTATTAGATAATCAAAATAATTTGAAACTAGATGATACTGTAAAGTTGGATTGGTGGTTAAAATGTCAAGTAAAATCGAGATATTACAAGGATAAAGAAAAAGGTTTTCCCAATAAGTTAAATAATTTTGATACAATAATCCAAGGTAATCAGAAACTCATCTCAAAAATTTATAATTGGTTACTTCAAATTAAAATGCAAGACGAATTGGTGAAAGAAAGTTGGATAAAATGGCTAGAAGATTTTGGTTTTAATATTGATTTGGTAGAATGGGAAAAAGTTTGGAAACAAAATCTAAAATTGACAAAATCAGTAGTTTTTAAGGAGAATCTTTATAAAATGATGTATCGGTGGTATCTCACTCCAGAAAGATTAGCTAAAATATATCCAAACTATTCGAATAAATGTTGGAAGTGTAAGAAAAATAAGGGAACCCTATATCATATATGGTGGCAATGCGGGCACGCCAAAAAATATTGGACCCAGATTAATATCTGGACCCAAAACATCTTAAAAATAAGATTCCATCATTTGCCAGAGTTGTATTTATTGAGTATTTGTAAAGAAAACATCTCCAAAACAGCAAAAAAAAATATTACTCTATATAATTACGATTGCTAGAATTTTATATGCGAAATATTGGAAGACTCCCAAAATACCTACTAGAGAAGAATTTTTATTAAAACTACTTGAAGCTGCTGAGTTAGATACCTTGACTACGAGGTTAAGAGATGGAAATTTGCAAGAATGTAGAGAGACATGGGAACCAATATATGTATGGGTGAAAAGTATGGGATTTGTTATGAGAAAATAGAAACTTTATTATGACAAGCCTTTTAAGCTCCTCGTATGGATGGGTGGAAGGGTGGTGGTGTATGAGGCTAAGCAAGGGAATGTTCTATGTTAGTCACCAATGTTTGTTCGTTGTATGTCGTGTATTGATCAATAGAGCTTTAAAAATTGAAAAAAAAAATATCTGGGGCAGTGATGCTCTGTATTCTTGGTGCTTGGAGGGCACAATGGGAGGGCTTCTAGTGTCCTGGTCCCCCTGATGGACCTCCTGATGGCGCCTGGTTTTTTTGGCCATGGTGTGACACAGAGTGTTGGACTGGATGGGCCATTGGCCTGATCCAACATGGCTTCTCTTATGTTCTTCTGTGACACAGAGTGTTTGACTGGAGGGGCCACTGGCCTGATCCAACAGGGCTTCTCTTATGTTCTTCTGTGACACAGAGTGTTGGACTGGATGGGCCACTGGCCTGATCCAACAGGGCTTCTCTTATGTTCTTCTGTGACACAGAGTGTTGGACTGGATGGGCCACTGGCCTGATCCAACAGGGCTTCTCTTATGTTCTTCTGTGACACAGAGTGTTGGACTGGATGGGCCATTGGCCTGATCCAACATGGCTTCTCTTATGTTCTTCTGTGACACAGAGTGTTGCACGGGATGAGCCACTAGCATGATCCAACAGGGCTTCTCTTATGTTCTTCTGTGACACAGAGTGTTGGACTGGAGGGGCCATTGGCCTGATCCAACATGGCTTCTCTTATGTTCTTCTGTGACACAGAGTGTTGGACTAGATGGGCCACTGGCCTGATCCAACAGGGCTTCTCTTATGTTCTTCTGTGACACAGAGTGTTGGACTGGATGGGCCACTGGCCTGATCCAACATGGCTTCTCTTATGTTCTTCTGTGACACAGAGTGTTGGACTAGATGGGCCACTGGCCTGATCCAACAGGGCTTCTCTTATGTTCTTCTGTGACACAGAGTGTTGGACTGGATGGGCCACTGGCCTGATCCAACAGGGCTTCTCTTATGTTCTTCTGTGACACAGAGTGTTGGACTGGATGGGCCACTGGCCTGATCCAACAGGGCTTCTCTTATGTTCTTCTGTGACACAGAGTGTTGGACTGGATGGGCCACTGGCCTGATCCAACAGGGCTTCTCTTATGTTCTTCTGTGACACAGAGTGTTGGACTGGATGGGCCACTGGCCTGATCCAACGGGGCTTCTCTTATGTTCTTCTGTGACACAGAGTGTTGGACTGGATGGGCCACTGGCCTGATCCAACGGGGCTTCTCTTATGTTCTTCTGTGACACAGAGTGTTGGACTGGATGGGCCACTGGCCTGATCCAACGGGGCTTCTCTTATGTTCTTCTGTGACACAGAGTGTTGGACTGGATGGGCCACTGGCCTGATCCAACAGGGCTTCTCTTATGTTCTTCTGTGACACAGAGAGTTGGACTGGATGGGCCACTGGCCTGATCCAACAGGGCTTCTCTTATGTTCTTCTGTGACACAGAGTGTTGGACTGGATGGGCCATTGGCCTGATCCAACATGGCTTCTCTTATGTTCTTCTGTCTGGGGCAGTGATGCTTTGTATTCTTGGTGTCTGGGGGGCCACAGTAGAAGGGCTTTAGTGTCCCGGTCCCACTGATGGACCTCCTGATAGCACCTGAGATTTTGGGCCACTGTGTGACACAGAGTTTTGGACTAGGTGGGCCACTGGCCTGATCCAACATGGCGTCTCTTATGTTCTTATGAAGACTTAATCAACAATGACATATTACCAATGAACCCATATAACATTAAACTGATATTTTTTTTAGTGCTTTGTTAACAATGAATTGTTTAGCACAACATAACATGCTTTGCTGACACCTTTTATATTATGTATACAAAGACATCTGATTCCTAATTTTTGTAATAGCTTTGACCATGGCTTTGCATTTGTTTGTTTTGAACAATTTACTATTATGGATTGCTCAATAAACTTTATTTTTTTTAAAAAAATATGCAGGCAGTCTTTGAAATGGACCAGAGAGCTAGCAATCTCTGTCAAGGTGGTTCTTCAGACGTCCTTTGATTGATTCCTTATCTCCACTTTGAAAATCAATGGACTATATCAGGGGTGGCCAACGGCAGCTCTCCAGATGTTTTTTGTCTACAACTCCCATCAGCCCCAGCCAGCATGGCCAATGGCTGGGGCTGATGGGAGTTGTAGGCAAAAAAAAATCTGAAGAGCTACCGTTGGCCACCCTTGGACTATATTAATATTTTCGACACAGGTGCTTTATTATATTGGGAAAAAATGAAAACTCAGCATTGCACTTAATATTATCAAAGATTTCAGGTTTTCACGGCTGGTAACATCATTAGGGTTTGTAGAATCTTTCGGGATCAAGTGCCGTGTTCTACTGGAGAAAGTTTTCCTTCCAGACGTTTCGTTCTCAGCTGCGGAGAACATCCTCAGTGGCGTTGCAGCCGGAGCAGGCGCTCTGACCTTCTTGGCTGCTGTGCATTGAGTGGGGCCAGGGCTGCTGGAGAGCTGCTATTTCTAGGCTGGAGGGGGTGTGGTGAAAGGGCAATTGGTTTGTGGATGTGCCCATTGTTTGGTGGGGCTTCCTGGAAGGGTAGTGATAAGGAAACTGGCTGTTGAATGTGACCATTGTTCTGTGTTGATTGCTGGGAGGGTTGGAAGGGGTGTGAAGATAAGGAAGATGGTTGTTGACTGTGCTGATTGTTCTGTGGAATTTGCTGGTTGTTCTGTGACCCAAGAAGGTCTGAGCGCCTGCTCCGGCTGCAACGCCACTGAGGATGTTCTCCGCAGCTGAGAACGAAACGTCTGGAAGGAAAACTTTCTCCAGTAGAACACGGCACTTGATCCCGAAAGATTCCACAAACCCTAATGCACTTAATATTGACTATCTACTCTATAGAAAATTCAAGACTTTGTATTATTGATTGTTTGCACTACGTGTGGTTTAGTAATTTTGTTCACAGATTCTCTTTGTTCGCCTTAACCTCTCATTTCTGTGCACCTCTCTATTGTATTGAGAGAGCCACTTTGGCGTAGTGGTTAAGTGCGCTGACTCTTATCTGGGAGAACCGGGTTTGATTCCCCCCTCCTCCACTTGCAGCTGCTGGAATGGTCTTGGGTCAGCTCTCGTAGGAGTTGTCCTCGAAAGGGCAGCTGCTGCGAGAGCCCTCTCAGCCCCACCCACCTCACAGGGTGTCTGTTGTGGGGGAGGAAGATAAAGGAGATTGTGAGCCGCTCTGAGTCTCTGAGATTCAGAGTGGAGGGCGGGATATAAATCCAATATAACATGCTTTGCTAACACCTTTTATATTATGTATACAAAGACATCTGATTCCTATTTTTTTGGAATCACTTTTACCATGGTTTCGCATTTGCAATTTATATCTTCTTCTTCTTCTTCTCCCCAAGCTCTGCAGGAGATGGTCTGGTTCTCCCCATCGACTGGGCCAGATTTGGCGCTCCATTTGCAGGTGAGCTGCCAGCTCTGCCTTGTAATGAAAAGCAGAGAGCAGCACTATGGGAGGGCGGGGGCGTGCCACCCTTCAGAACACAACCCAGACCTGGCTCCCCCCCCTCCCCCCCCCCCTGCCTTGTTTGCACACCAGAGAGGCCAGACGTTTCCTGGCTCAGGAGCTCAGCGGCTGACACCCACACCCGTCCTGATAGCCCCAGCGAGTCAACACTTTAACACCTCCCTCAGTCTCTTGGCACCCGACTGGCGACTGGCAGCCAGCAGGCCCTGCACTTCACACCAAGGGACTTCCCAGCCTCCAGAGATCGAGGGTGGACAGCTCTGGCTTAAGAAATACCTGGAAATTTGGGGGTGGAGTCTGAGGAAAGTGGGCTTTGGGAAGGGGAGGGGCCTCAGAGGGATGCCATGCCTTAGAGTCCACCCTCCAAAGTGGACATTTCCTCCAAGGGGGTGTGTGTCTGATTTTTGTCGCCTGGAGATCAGTTGTGATAATGGGAGATCTCTAGCTCCCACCTGGAGGCTGAGGAACACGACAGAAGCCATATGAAGGGAAGCGATAGCTCCGTGTATAGAATACCTCTCATAGTACAAATTGTTCTCAATGATGTCCGATAACGATGTTTTGTTTTGCAATCGTTGTAGGAAATCGATTTCTTTATTCACATCAGAATTTTTCACAATTTATAGAAATGAATTCATCCAGGCATTCATAAAAGTTCATAGATGTTCTGGATTTGCACAATGTATGCAGAAGGTATTGAAAAAAAATCAATCAATAATCATAATCAACTTACAGGCACAACCGGTCTAAAGAACTCCTGTTTCGCATTACTGCTTTATCCAAGCTACTTTTCCTACTCATATGCTTCACTCCAAGCTACTTTTCCTATTCACATGCTTCACTCATATGCTTCACTCCAAGCTACTTTTCCTGCTCATATGCTTCACTCATATGCTTCACTCCAACCTAATTTTCCTATTCATATGCTTCACTCATCACACTAGAAATAATTTTTACATAATTTTTTTCAGCATTTGCTGTGATCTTTTAAATGCGACGGCCAGAAGACAGCAATTGCTGAGAAAAACATCAACAACCTCAGATATGCAGATATAAAAATGACATCCATGACAGTGAAATCGATGACCTTGAGCCAGACATCCTGGAGTGTGAAGTCAAATGGGCTTTAGAAAGCATTACTAACAACAAAGCGAGCGGAGATGACGGTATCCCAGTTGAGCTATTCAAAGTCCTAAAAGATGATGCTGTTAAAGTGATGCACACATTACGTCAACAAATCTGGAAAACACAACAGTGGCCACAGGATTGGAAAAATCAGTTTATATTCCAATCCCAATCTTCTTCCTCTTCCTCTCCAGGGGAACCGATCTCTGCCGTCTGGAGACCACTCGGAATTCTGGGAGATCTCCGGCCCCATTGTTACTCCGGCCCTGCGTTGTACCCCATTGAACTCCCTCTCCTCCCCAACCCCCCCCCCTCAGTCTCCATCCCCCCAAATCTCCAGGGATTTCAGAACGGGCAACCTAACCCCACCTTCTTTCTAAAAACACTTTGTGGGTGCCAGGAAAGGTACCAGCCTGCACCCAGGTGACGCAGGTGTCAGGCTGGGGATCGCTGCAATAATGCTGTGTCGAGCGAGGGGAACGGATCGTTTCCTGACCTGTCTCTACGCGAACCTCGCCTTCCCCCCGCCCCCACCGCCTGGCCCCTGTACTTTCATCCCTTTCATCATGGGACTGGTGAATTCTAGGCCAGAGGTTTCTGCAAGCAGGGAGGAAGTTGAGCTGTGGGTGAGAACAGAGTCTGGGTCACTGTTGCCAAGAGCGGCATGGCCTTTGTGGTCTGTGGCCCGGCCTTTCGAGCTGGGGAGCCGGAGAATGAGGTGACCCAGTCACAGGTGCAGGCTGGAACGTGTGGAGTCCAGAGCCAGAAACGTCACCGCTTCTGCGGGGGAGTTAAGAATAGCACATCCGGCCGGGCAGCTTGTGGGGGGGGGGGGCTGCCAAGAGCTAATTATAGCCCACCTTCGAGAGTGACGGGTGGAAAGCGACGCTGCGGAGATGAGACACCCAAATGGGCTGACGGATCGGAATCCGGGCGGCTGTGATTTTCATTCTGCAGCACGGCGTGGGGGGGGGGGGGTTGTCGGCGGATTGTTTTTTAAAAATCGCTTTCTGTGTTCCGATTTTAATCCTCCTTCGCTGCTTCGCGGGGCCTGTGTTCAGATCAGGGTGGATGCTTTTATCTCAATGTTCCCCAGAGAGCACTACGTTCAGGGACACGAAACCTACTGTCCATCCCCAGACCAAAGGCGGCTAAGCTGTGTTCTACACGGACCAGGGCCTTCTCGGTGGCAGCACCAGAAATGTGGAATGCCCTCCCGGAGGCCATAAGGACCCTGCGGGATCTCTCTCAATTCCACAGGGCCTGTGAAACAGAATTATCCCGACAGGCCTTCAACAACTAACTGAGAGACGACTGCCACCCTACACCGCTGAGAAGTTATGATCATCCATAGGATCACTACCTGAAATGAAAGATCCTGCATATATCGTCGTTGTACAGCACCATAAAATGTTTTAAAATCATAGAATCATAGATTCGTAGAGTTGGAAGGGACCTCTAGGGTCATCTAGTCCAACCCCCTGCACAATGCAGGAAACTCACAAACACCTCCCCCTAAATTCACAGGATCTTCATTGCTATCAGATGGCCATCTAGCCTCTGTTGAAAAACCTCCAAGAAAGGAGAGCCCACCACCTCCCCAGGAAGCCTGTTCCACTGAGGAATCACTCTAAACTCACAAACACCTCCCCCTAAATTCACAGGATCTTCATTGCTGTCAGATGGCCGTCTAGCCTCTGTTGAAAAACCTCCAAGGACGAAGAGCCCACCACCTCCCGAGGAAGCCTGTTTCACCGAGGAACCGCTCTAATGGTCAGGAAATTCTTCCTAATGTTGAGCCGGAAACTCTTTTGATTTAATTTCAACCCATTGGTTCTGGTCCTACCTTCTGGGGCCACAGAAAACAATTCCACACTATTCTCTATAGGACAGCCCTTCAAGGACTTGAAGATGGTGATCCTATCACCTCTCAGCCGCCTCCTCTCCAGGCTAAACATCCCCAGCTCCTTCAATCTTTCCTTATAGGACTCGGTCTCCAGACCCCTCACCATCTTCATCGCCCTCCTCTGGACCCACTCCAGCTTGTCTAGATCCTTCTTAAATTGTGGTGCCCAAAACTGAACACAAGACTCCAGGGGAGGTCTTACCAGAGCAGAGTAAAGCAATCTGGAGATCATGTTTTAAATGTAATTGTATTTTATTGGTTTTAAATTGTAATGATATATCTGAACTGATTGTTAACTGCACTGAGTCAGCTTGCGGAAAGGGTGGGATAGAAATCGAAAGTAATCAATCAACCAATAGGGCGTGATCAAGCTGGAATTAGGCCCCCTTGAAAAGAACGAGGCCTACACTAGAGTTCTTCTCCTGGGACTCTCGGTTATGTCTAGGCTTCCCAACCCTCCCGCCCTGGCAGGGAACCCCAGAATTTACAGCCTCTTCCCTAGCTCTCCAAAAAAACAGAAACGGGGGGAGGGGGGAACGGCGCCAAGGAGCGTGGCGAGCCGCCCCATCTCGGAGGAGCAGCTAAGGTGAACTAGAGAAGAGGCGGCGGCAGCGCAGCGGCATCGCCCGCTCCGCTCCGCCTCTGCGGTAAAATCAGAGAAGGGGAGGGTGGAGGCAGGTCAGGAGCATGGCGAGCCGTGAATCTGGGTCCTTCTCAGCCTGAGCCCATCTCGGAGGAGCAGTTATGGTGAAGCGGAGAAGAGGCGGCAGCAGTGCAGCGGCGTCGCCCGCTCCGCTCCGCCTCTGAGGTGAAATCAGAGAAGGGGAGGGTGGAGGGAAGGAAGACATTTTAAAAGGTGTGCCGTCCCTTGAAATGCGATGGCCAAAACTCCCGTTGGGGTTCAGTGATGCTTGTCACACCCTTGCTCCTAGCTCCACCCCAGTGTCTCCTGGCTCCACCCCCAAAGTCTCCTGGCTCCACCCCCAAAGTCCTCAGAGATTTCTTGAATTGCACTTGGCAGCCCTAGTCATGTCAGCAGGCCGGGCCTCCACTTCTGCCTGGATCTTGCCCACTATCATTACCACAGCATGGGTGTTGAACCCATGAGAGCCAGATCTGACATAAATGAGGCCATTTTGGGCCGGGTTATGTGTGTACCTATTTATGATTAGGTAGGCGAGATATAAACTTTATAAAGAAAACAGACAAACACTATTAAAAATTTATTTTTTTAAAAAAAAACTTTAACATACTTAAAGCATTAGTGCTCGTTGGTCTTAAAGGTGCTTTCTTTGTATCTCTCCCGTGCGATCCAGGGAACTGGGCAAAGGAAGCTCTGGCTCTTCCTTTCCCTCCCCACGGGACCAGGAGGGGGAGGAGCCTCAGCCAATAGAAAGAAGAGAGGCTTGGCTCGGTAGCTCGGCTGTGCGATTGAGAGAACCTGGCAAAGCAAGCTCTCCCTCCCCACCCCTTCCTCCTCAAGGGGGGAGCCTCAACCAATGGAGAAAATAGAGGCTTTGCTCTGTAGCTCCTATGCGATTGCGAAGCGAGCTGTGATGCAGAAGGAAGCAAGAGAGAGGGAGAAGGAAGCAGATGACAGCCAGTTGCTCGGGGGCCTATTTCGGCCCCCGGGCTGCACGGCTGACACCTCTGACCTAGAGTGTCAGTGGGTATAAATTGGCTATGCGTCAGAGAAACCCAGCAGAAGAAACGGAGTATCCAGATGCAGCTGGCAATGTTGGGCAAGTTTGGGTCCTTTGCACCCCCAGTTCTCCCTGCCCCCAAGCCCCCGACATCTTCTGCTGGACCTCTAGGGTTGCCAGCCTCCAGGTGGGGTCTGGAGATCTCCTGCTTTTACAACTGATCTCCATCTGGCAGAGGTCAGCTCCTCTGGAGAAAACGACTGCTTTGGAGGGTGGACTCTGGGGCATTGCGCCCTGTTGAGGGCCCTCCTCTCCACAAACCCCGCCGTCTTCTGGCTCCGCCCTCAAAGCCTCCAGGCATTTCCCAACACATCCCTGGCAACCCTGTGGACTGCCAAAGTTTAGGGAGGGGGTTGTCCTGCGGGTTGCGTGGTGTACCTCTCCGGGACTGCCCAATTTTGGCCTGTTTGGACCTCTCGAACCCACTGTGGGAACACAGCCGCAGGGCTGCCCTGTTCCTAAGCCAAAAAGTGCTGGCGTGAAGACGTCATGAGGTTGTGCTTTCTCACCGGCAAAGGGCGCAGTGCTCTGTTGGTGCCTAGAGCGAGGCACTGTTGTTTTCACGTACACATTCCACCACTGAGACCTAGCGCCAAGAAAGAGGAAGCTGTGTTCTGGGGAGGCTGGAAAATTTATTTTGAATGTCTGTATGTAGGGGTTTTTTTTTTACTTTGGAAGATAACAAGCAGGGAATTGTTAGATCAGGGGTGTTAAACATACGGCCTGGGGACTGAATCAGGCCCCTGGAGGGCTCCTATCAGGCCTTCGAGCAACTGGCTGTCCTCTGCTTCCTCCTCCCTCTCTTTTGCTTCCTTCTGCATCGCACCTTGCTTTGCAAGGCTTGCCCGATCGTACAGGAGCTGCAGAGCAAAGCCTCTATCTTCTCAGTTGGCTGAGGGTCCTCTATTGGGGAGGAAGGGGGGAGGGATAGTTTGCTTTGCCAGGCTCTCTCAATCGCACAGCAGAGCTACTGAGCCAAGCCTCTCTTCCTTCTATTGGCTGAGGCTCTCCCCCCCCCAGTCACCTGGGGAAGGAAGGAAAGTGCCAGAGCTTCCTTTGCCCGGTTCTCTGGATCCCACGGGAGAAAAACAAAAAGAGCACCTTTAATACCACCGAGTGCTAACGTTTTAAGCATGTTTAAATTGTGTTTGTCCCTGTCCTTTATGAAGTTTATATCTATGCTACCTTAATCTTAAACAGGTACACACATGGCCCAGCCCGACAAGGTCTCATTCATGAGTCTGACACTTAGGGTTGCCAATCCCCAGGTGGGGGCAGGGGATCCCCCGGTTTGGAGGCCCTCCCCCCGCTTCAGGGTCGTCAGAAAGCGGGGGGAGGGGAAGGAAATGTCTGCTGGGAACTCTGTTATTCCCTATGGAGATTTATTCCCATAGAAAATGATGGAGAATTGATCCGCGGGTATCTGGGGCTCTGGGGGGGGCTGTTTTTTGAGGTAGAGGCACCAAATTTTCAGTACAGCATCTAGTGCCTCTCCCCAAAATATCCCCCAAGTTTCAAAAAGATTGGACCACGGGGTCCAATTCTATGAGCCCCAAAAGAAGGTGCCCCTATCCTTCATTATTTCCTATGGAAGGAAGGCATTGAAGAGGTGTCCCTTTAAATGTGATGGCCAGAACTCCCTTTGGAGTTCAATGATGCTTGTCACAGCCTTTATCTTGGCTCCACCCCTGATGACTCCTGGCTCCACCCCCAAAGTCCCCAGATATTTCTTAAATTGGACTTGGCAACCCTCCTGTTTCTTCCCATTGCAGTGTGTACTTTGCCGCTGGACTCTTAACTTTGTTCTGTTTCTGCAGATCTCCACCTGGGTCTATTTCTGTTGTTTGGTTCTCTTTCACCAGCGGCCCCCAACTTCTCTGAGCCCGCAGGTCCCTTTGGCGTTCTGACACAGGGTAGTGCCCGCAACCACAAAATGGCTGTCGCAGGAGGAAGAGCCGACCACAAACGACTGTCAGGGAGAGAGATTCTAATATAGGGTTATTAGCAATGTAAGCTCTAAGCTGAGTCCATGCGAACTACCTCACAGTCAGGCCTCAAATTCAGCAGGAGCTCACAGGAGCCCAGCTCCTGAACCTTTCTGAGAGTCCCGCCTCCTTGTCCATTGAATAGTAGGTGCAGCTGCATACCAATCCCTGGATGAGCTCCAGCACCGATTTTTCTACAAAACGACCCCTGCCCACAGTGGTTTAGATTCCGCCTCGCACATTTTTGTCATAGCTCAGGAAAAAATGGCCCCCGAGCAAACGAACTTATGCAAGTAGCTCACAACTTTAACGCCGGTAGCTCAGTAAGTAGAATTTCTGCTCACACAGCGTAGAGGGAGTATTGGTTACCAGTGTCCTCTTTTAGAAAGGCACGTCCTCTTTTTGGGGGGGTGCGTCTGTCCTCTTTTGGGGCTGCTTTTAAAAAAACTGATGAAAGTGTCGTCTTTTTGGGTTGGAAGGTCAAGTATGAGAGAAACGGGTTCCCTCCGGACCTCCAAAAGAACAATGAAGTCAGTCAGGTAGATCCATTTCATAGCTTTTACTGATATCGGTAGGAGCTCAAAATACAGGCAAGCTCAGCTCATTAACAAAATCCCATGCAATTTATCCTGATCCCGACCGATAGGCCCCTCCCCTGCTGTCTCATTGGATGAGACAACAAGGTTTACAACTTTCCGGTACACCTCACACACACACAAACGTATCAGCTCCTTAATATGAACCCCCATCTTTAGGGTTGCCAATCCCCAGGTGAGGGCAGGGGATCCTCCGGTTTGGAGGCCCTCCCCCTTACTTCAGGATCATCAGAAAGCGGGGGAAGGAGAGGGAAATGGCTGCTGGGAACGCTATTATTCCCTTTGAAGACTTATTCCCATAGGAAATAATGGAGAATTGATCCGTGGGTATCTGGGGCTCTGAGGGGGCTGTTTTTTGAGATAGAGCCACCAAATTTGTAGCATAGCATCCAGTGCCTCTCCTCAAAATGCCCCCCCCCCCAAGTTTCAAAAAGATTGGACTAGGGAGTCCGATTCTATGAGCCCCCAAAGAAGGTGCCTCTCTCCTTCATTATTTCCAATGAAGGGAAGTCATTTAAAAGGTGTGCGGTCCCTTAAATGTGATGGTCAGAACTCCGTTGGAGTTGAATTATGCTTGTTACACCCTTGTTCCTGGCTCCACCCCCAATGTCTCCTGGCTCCACCCGCAAAGTCCCCAGATATTTCTTGAATGGGACTTGGCAACCCTATCCACCTTCAACATGTCCATGCAAATGAAGCCATTACCTATGCTGGACGTGAAAATGAATATGCATAAAGCTATTAAGCATGCTCACCCCTACACCCCCTCCTATAACCTTTGTCACACTTCCATTTCTCGCTGCCAAGATGGCCTTGAGAGGTATCAAACTCTGCCTAACACGGAGACTTCACTAACATGCAGCATCTCTTAAGTTTCACTCCTTCTTCTCTGTTGGCTAAAGTTGACCCTTACACATTGGTCCAAATAGACAGCCATGTTGGTCTGAAGTAGTAGAACAAAATAGAAGAAGAAGATGATATTGGATTTATATCCCGCCCTCCATTCCAAAAAGTCTCAGAGCGGCTCACAATCTTCTTTCCCTTCCTCCCCCACAACAGACACCCTGTGAGGTAGATGAAGATATTGGATTTATATCCTGCCCTCCACTCCCAAGAGTCTCAGAGTGGCTCACAATCTCCTTTCCCTTCCTCCCCCACAACAGACACCTTGTGAGGTAGATGAAGATATTGGATTTATATCCTGCCCTCCACTCCCAAGAGTCTCAGAGTGGCTCACAATCTCCTTTCCCTTCCTCCCCCACAACAGACACCCTGTGAGGTAGATGAAGATATTGGATTTATATCCCGCCCTCCACTCCAAAGAGTTTCAGAGCGGCACACAATCTCCTTTCCCTTCCTCCCCCACAACAGACACCCTGTGAGGTAGATGAAGATATTGGATTTATATCCCGCCCTCCACTCTGAAGAGTCTCAGAGAGGCTCACAATCTCCTTTACTTTCCCCCCCACAACACACCCCCTGTGAGGTAGATTAAGATATTGGATTTATATCCTGCCCTCCACTCTGAAGAGTCTCAGAGCGGCTCACAATCTCCTTTCCCTTCCTCCCCCACAACAGACACCCTGTGAAGTAGATGAAGATATTGGATTTATATCCCGCCCTCCACTCTGAAGAGTCTCAGAGCGGCTCACAATCTCCTTTCCCTTCCTCCCCCACAACAGACACCCTGTGAAGTAGATGAAGATATTGGATTTATATCCCGCCCTCCACTCCGAAGAGTCTCAGAGCGGCTCACAATCTCCTTTCCCTTCCTCCCCCACAACAGACACCCTGTGAGGTAGATGAAGATACTGGATTTATATCCGCCCTCCACTCCGAAGAGTCTCAGAGCGGCTCAAAATCTCCTTTCCCTTCCTCCCCCACAACAGACACCCTGTGAGGTAGATGGAAGATATTGGATTTATATCCCGCCCTCCACTCCGAAGAGTCTCAAAGCAGCTCACAATCACCTTTACCTTTCTCCCCCACAACAGACCCCCTGTGAGGTAGATGGAAGATATTGGATTTATATCCCGCCCTCCACTCCGAAGAGTCTCAGAGCGGCTCACAATCACCTTTCCCTTCCTCCCCCACAACAGACACCCTGTGAGGTGGGTGGGGCTGGAGAGGACTCTCACAGCAGCTGTCCTTTCAAGGACAACCTCTGCCAGAGCTATGGCTGACCCAAAGCCATGCTAGCAGGTGCAAGTGGAGGAGTGGGGAATCAAACCCGGTTCTCCCAGATAAGAGTCCGCGCACTTCACCACGACACCAAACTGGTCAAGTGCACCTTAAGACCAACTTAGTTTTATTCAGGACGGAAGCTTTCGTGGGCCTGCCCACTTCTTCAGACGAGGAATGAGGTACAGTAAGCAGAGCCACATATAGCTGGTGGGGTTTGGAATGCCAAGTGGTACAAAGTTAAAAACCAATAGCAGAATAGTAACATTAACAAATTCAAAAAACCTTTGATCTGGGTTGAATTAGCGTGGGAATTGGGTTTCACTTCAGCTCAAACATCGAAATCATTTCCCTCAGGCCGTATTCCAGGTTCCTAGCAATTATCACAGCTTAAATCAAGGGCGTATTTCAAATGAGATTTGCCATAGCGATCCGTTGCTTGAAATAGTCATTCTGGAAATATTTCCTCTTTTCAAAATATGGCAACCCTGCTATGATCATAACTTTTGAAGATTTCAGGCGTCTGCCTTTTAACCAGTACAACCAAGAAGATCTCCAGCGGCCAGGGGTGGAATTCTAGCCAGGAGCTCCTTTGCATATTAGGCCACACCCCCTGATGTAGCCAATCCTCCAAGAGCTTACAAAAAAAGAGCCTTGGAATTCTAGCAGGAGTTCCTTTGCATATTAGGCCACACACCCCCTGATGTAGCCAATCCTCCAAGAGCTTACAAAAAAGAGCCTTGGAATTCTAGCAGGAGCTCCTTTGCGTATTAGGCCACACACCCCTGATGTAGCCAATCCTCCAGGAGCTTACAAGGCTCTTTTTTGTAAGCTCTTGGAGGACTGGCTACCTCAGAGGGGTGTGGCCTAATATGCAAAGGAACTCCTGCTAGGATTCCACCCCTGGAGGGAACCAAGAAAAGGTATCAGTGGCTACCATGATGGGCACCAGGGTTGCCAGGTCCAAGTCAAGACATATCTGGGGACTTTGAGGGTGGAGCCAGGAGACTTTGGGGGTGGAGCCAGGAGTAATTGGGGGTGAAGACAAGAGCAAGGGTGTGACAAGCAAAAGGAGTTCTGGCCATCACATTTAAATGGACCACACACCTTTTAAATGCCTTCCTTCCATTGGAAATAATGAAGGAGAGGGGCACCTTCTTTGGGGGCTCATAGAATTGGACTCCCTGGTCCGATCCTTTTGAAACTGGGAGGGTCTTTTGAGGAGATGCACCGGATGCTGTGCTGGAAATTTGGTGCCTCTGCCTCAAAATACAGCCCCCCCACAGAGCTCCAGATACCTGCAAATCAATTCTCCATTGCATCCTATGGGAATCAATCTCCATAGGGAATAATGGAATGCCCAGCACACTCCCCCCCCCTTTTGATGCCCCTGAAGTGGGGGGAGAGCCTCCAAACCGGGGGATCCCCTGCCCCCACCTGGGGATCAGCCACCCTATTGGGGACCCCCGTCTTACACTGCAGCTCCATCTTTCATTAGGGCAGAAATAGATTTGAAAGCAGAAATTGAGCCAAAGCAGAAATCGAGAAATTTGAAAGCCGAGATTCAGCCTCCCCCTCGCCCCTCCCGATCATCGAACGTTCGTTCCTCTGCTAATTCACAAAACCGTTTCGAACAATCCCTGGAAAAGGAGTCATCCTTTGGCCCCGGGATCCGTTCGCAGAGCCAAGCCCTGAATTCCCCCTGGTTAGGCAGGATAAATAGACACAGCCGCACGTAATTCGTTTGGCAGGCCGGAGCACGCTGGGAGAGGAACGGAGGGGCCTTGCTTTGGTTGCTTCGGGAGCCGAGCCGGGGTCGACAGCTGGAGCCAAGGCAAAGGGCTGAAACTCTGGCATGAAAGTTGCCAAAGACTTATAATAGTTGGGAGGTCACACCCCCTCCCAGGGGTCTCCTAACTCCCGCTTGTGAGAACGAATAGGACCATTTGGCCAGACCTGACCAAGATTCCAGCCGAGGTAACGCCCCCCCACAGTGACCAATCAGATGCCACCATCCCAGAAGGCGCCTCCCCCATGTTCGCCCCCTAGCAGGGCGTTTTTGTGTAGCAGGAACGCCTTTGCATATTAGGCCACACCCCACCCTGATGTAGCCAATCCTCCTGGAGCTTACAGGGCTCTTCGTCCAGGGCCTACTGTAAGCTCCAGGAGGACTGGCTACATGAGGGGTGGTCCAATCTTTTTGGGACGCGGAGGGTATTTTGAGGAGTGGCACCAGATGATATGCTGAAAATTCGGCACCTTTACTTCAAGAAAACAGCCCCCTTCCCTAGAGCTTCAGATACCCACGGATCAATTCTCCATACCCTGCAGGGGTAGGGTACGTTGGCTCCCCAGATGTTTTTGCCTACAACATCTGGAGAGCCAACATCTGGAGAGCCAATGTTCCCTACCCCTGCATGGGAATCAGTCTCCATAGGGAATAATGGAAGGTGTCTAGTAGACATTTCCCTCTCCCACACGTTCGGATGACCCTGAAACAGGGGGAGGGCCTCCAAACCGGCCCTCGTAACAAATGAGTTTGACATCCCTGAAGATAAAAAAAATATGTTTGTGCGCTTAATAGTAGACTTCAGCAGAAACACATGCAAAAATATGGCTCCCGTGTACACATATAACACACTCCCAAGCACACAGTGCGCGGTCCAGGGTGATGGTTAGCGCACCTGACTAGAATCTTGGAGACCCAGGTGCGAATCTGTCCACTCCGCTATGAGTGACCTTGGGCCAGTCACACATTCTCACCCTAGCCTGCCTTACAGGGTTGTTGTGAGGGTAAACTGGAGGAGAGAAGGATATATGAGTCTCTTTGGGTCTCCGCGGGAGAGAGAAGCAAGCTATAAATCAGGGGTGTTGGATTCATTTGGATCTGGATCTGACATTTGGGCTGGATCTGACATAAATGAGACCTTGTCAGGCCTGGCCATGTGTGTCGTAAAACGCAATGCCAGGAAGCAGAGATACAAACTTTATAAAGGACACAGAGGTTTTCTTTCTTTCTTTCTTTCTTTCTTTCTTTCTTTCTTTCTTTCTTTCTTTCTTTCTTTCTTTCTTTCTTTCTTTCTTTCTTTCTTTCTTTCTTTCTTTCTTTCTTCCTCTCTTTCTCTCTCTCTCTCTCTCTCTCTCTCTCTCTCTCTCTCCCTCCCTTCCTCCCTCCCTTCGGTGTTTTATTTGTATCTCTCCTGTGGAATCAAAGAGACTGGGCAAAGGAAGCTCCGGCTGCAACGCCACTGAGGATGTTCTCCGCAGCTGAGAACGAAACGTCTGGAAGGAAAACTTTCTCCAGTAGAACGCGGCACTTGAGCCCGAAAGTCTCTACAAACCCTAATGAAGCTCTGGCTTTATCCTTCTTTCCCCAGGGGACCAGGAAGTGGAAAAGCCTCAGCCAATAGAAGGAAGAGAGGCTTGGCTCAGTAGCTCTGCTGTGCGATTGAGAGAGCCTGGCAAAGCAAGGTCTCCCTCTCCCCCCTTCCTTTCCAAGGGAGGGGTCTCAGCCAATGGAGAAAATAGAGGCCTTGTCTGTAGCTCCTATGTGTTTGAGCAAGCCTGACAAAGTAAGTTGTGACGCAGAAGGAAGCAAGAGAGAGGGAGAAGGAAGCAGGCTTGCTCGCGGGCCTGATAGGAGCCCTCTGGGGGCCCGATCCATCCCATGTGTTTGACACCCCTGCAAATGAAGGGTTTTTTTTAATGGGCTCTTGTTGATCTGAAGGTGTTCTGTCTTCGGGCTGTGATAACTCACTACTGCAAAGTTCGCAGCTGGGAATCCACCATCTCCTGCTGTGTGCCCTCGTTCCCCTGGAACGCTGCCAGTTCCCTGCAGGGCGCAGCAATCCAAGACAGCCGGCAACTGTGTGCCAGGCTCAGCGAGAACGTTAAAGAGCTGTGATTCAGCAGGGATTTTCCATCCTGGAGAGCAGCGAGCGATCCAGTTCCACAGAAATGCGGTGAGTCACCCTCCAGGGCCCAGGGCCTTGACTCAGAATTCAGCCGAAAACGGAGGTGCCGCCGCTCTCCAGCTGCAAGATGCAACCATCCCTCCCGCAAAGACACCTGGGGTGGGCCAGGAAGGATGCTGGCCCCCAGGTTGGACCTGGGGATCCCCCCCCCCCCGGAATTACAGCTCATCTCCAGGTTACAGAAATCAGCTCACCTGGAGAAAAGGGATGCTGTGGGGGGGGGGGTTCCTATGGCATCGTGCCCCATTGTTGAGGTCTCTGTTCTCTTCAGGATCCATCCCCGAATCTGGAGGGGCGTCCCAGCATGGATCTGGCAACCTTACCCCCAGGCTGGCAACCCTAGATGGGAGGGAAGGCAGCCCACCCCTTTGCATCTCCCCCTCTGCTTTAACCTCTCCAAAAAATCATCTGATATTTGGTTGGTGCAAATAGGGTTGCCAATCCCCAGGTGGGGGCAGAAGATGCCCCAGTTTGGAGACCCTCCCCCCCCCTCTTCAGGGTCATCAGAAAGCAGGAGTGGAGATGACTTCTGGGCACTCCATTATTCCCTATGGGGACCGATTCCCATAGGGTATAATGGAGAATTGATCCACGGGTATCTGGGGGCTCTTGGGAAGTTGTTTTTTTGAGGTAGAGGCACCGCATTTCCAGCATAGCCTCCAGTCCCTCTCCCCAAAATACCCTCCAGGTTCCAAAAGGATTGGACCAGGGGGTCCAATTCTATGAGCCCCCAAAGAAAGTGCCCCTCTCCTTCATTATTTCTAATGGTGGGAAGGCATTTCAAAGATGTGTGGTCCCTTTAAATATGATGGCCAGAACTCCCTTCAGAGTTATGCTTGTCACAACCTTGCTCCTGGCTCCGCCCCCGAAGTCTCCTGGCTCCACCCCCAAAGTCCCCAGATATTTGTTGTGAGCCGCCCTGAGCCTGCTGCGGCGGGAAGGGCGGGATATTAATAATAATAATAATTATTATTATTATTATTATTATTATTATTATTATTATTATTATTATTATTATTTCTTGAATTGGACTTGGCAAACCTAGTGCCAAACCAAATATTTCCTTTAGCAAACCTACACACACACACACACACACCAATACTCCCTCTAAACTGCGGAGTCTCATTAGCAAAAATTCTACTTTGCGAGCTCCTTCATCGATCAGTTTGCTCTGAGGCCATTTCTCCTGAGCGAAGACCAAAATGTGTGAGACGGCGGTTAAAAAACTGTGAGCTAGCTCGCACGACCTCATCTTAGAGGGGACACTGACACACACACACATAAACGCACCAACGATCATCTAGGAATTCAGATTCAGAGCGTTGGATCGCAGGGGGAGGAATTAACGGCTTGCTGGTGGGTTCTGGAAGATATCTGGCTGACCACGGTCAGAGACTGGGTGCTGGGTTACATAGCTCTTGCATTCTTTGCTGCTCTCCTTTGCCTGAACAGAAGCCCAGCCAGGAAGCCGCATTAGTCTGCGGCAGCAGCAAGAAAGAGATATTTCGCAGGATCCTAGAAACGTCCACATTTTTATTCAAGCACACGCGAGACTCGTATTTCAGTGGCTTCCAGTCACTCACGCCTCCTCTGCCCGGCCTACCCTGTGCTTCCAACTGTGTACTCTGATACCTGCACGTCTACAAGGCCAATCGGCTTTGACCCCTCCATCTCCCCCCCACCACCTTCATCTTTAGGAGCCCCCAGGAAAGGTGGTGTCTGGAGCACATCCCTCCCCTTTTCCCCGCCCTAGCAAGATTTCTGTAGGGCTTGTTTTTCTGCCGAGCCTCTGCGTGTCTTGCCCTGTCCAGATGTGCCCGAGGGCCGACTTCCCTGTAAGGCTCTTCAGATTCTGGCCGAAGGGGTGCAGAGAGGCAAACCCATTTATGGCTCCCTGCAGCCAGGAATTTGGAGTGATGCAAGAGAAGGTAAACAGCCCCCCCTACACACACACACAGACACAAGACGTCACATTCCAAGCATTTCGACAGGCGAAAGGAGCCCCAACAGACACAAACACACAAACGTACTCGAGATCCTCACTGCTCGCGTTTCCTCCAGGCCCTCTGGTTAGCGTTGCCAGGTTTGCGCTGGGAAATACCTGGAGAGCGGTGTCCCCTCTAAGTGTGAGCTAGCTCATCGCTCTTTAGCCTCCGGCTCTCACATTTTGTCTCAGCTCAGGGAAAATGTGTTGTTATTCAGTCACACAGTCAATTCCAGCTCTTTGCAACCTCATGGACCAAGTCACGCCAGGCCTTCCTGTCTTCCACCATCCTCCGAAGTCTGCTCAAATTCGTGTTTGTTACATCAGTAACGCTGTCCAGCCGTCTCATCTTTTGCCGTCCCCTTCTTCTTTTGCCTTCTGCCTTTCCCCGCATCAGGGTCTTCTCCAGGGAGTGCTCCCTTCTTATTGGGTGGCCAAAGGATTTGAGCTTCAGCTTCAGCATCTGACCTTCCAGGGAACAGTCTGGGTTGATTTCCCTTAGGACTGACTGATTGGATCTTCTTGCAGTCCAAGGGATTATGCATGGGATGGAGAGGGTAGAGAGAGAAGTACTTTTCTCCCTTTCTCACAGTACAAACTCGTGGGCATTCAATGAAATTGCTGAGCAGTCAGGTTAAAATGGATAAAAGGAAGTCCTTCTTCACCCAAAGGGTGATTAACATGTGGAATTCACTGCCACAGGAGGTGGTGGCGGCTACAAGCATAGCCAGCTTCAAGAGGGGATTGGATAAAAATACGGAGCAGAGGTCCATCAGTGGCTATTAGCCACAGTGTGTGTGTGTGTGTGTATTGGCCACTGTGTGACACAGAGTGTTGGACTGGATGGGCCATTGGCCTGATCCAACATGGCTTCTCTTATGTTCTTCTGTGAGTCAGAGTGTTGGACTGGAGGGGCCATTGGCCTGATCCAACATGGCTTCTCTTATGTTCTTCTGTAACACAAAGTGTTGGACTGGAGGGGCCATTGGCCTGATCCAACAGGGCTTCTCTTATGTTCTTCTGTGACTCAGTGTGTTGGACTGGATGGGCCATTGG
The DNA here is from genome assembly GCF_032191835.1 of Heteronotia binoei. Lineage (NCBI taxonomy): Eukaryota > Metazoa > Chordata > Lepidosauria > Squamata > Gekkonidae > Heteronotia > Heteronotia binoei. The sequence goes on along the minus strand of NC_083239.1, from coordinate 53,989,751 downwards.
CCTGATCCAACATGGCTTCTCTTATGTTCTTCTGTGACACAAAGTGTTGGACTGGAGGGGCCATTGACCTGATCCAACAGGGCTTCTCTTATGTTCTTATGTGACTCAGAGTGTTGGACTGGATGGGCCATTGGCCTGATCCAACATGGCTTCTCTTATGTTCTTCTGTGACTCAGCGTGTTGGACTGGATGGGCCATTGGCCTGATCCAACATGGCTTCTCTTATGTTCTTCTGTGAGTCAGAGTGTTGGACTGGAGGGGCCATTGGCCTGATCCAACATGGCTTCTCTTATGTTCTTCTGTGACACAAAGTGTTGGACTGAAGGGGCCATTGACCTGATCCAACAGGGCTTCTCTTATGTTCTTATGTGACTCAGAGTGTTGGACTGGATGGGCCATTGACCTGATCCAACAGGGCTTCTCTTATGTTCTTATGTGACTCAGAGTGTTGGACTGGATGGGCCATTGACCTGATCCAACATGGCTTCTCTTATGTTCTTATGTGACTCAGAGTGTTGGACTGGATGGGCCATTGGCCTGATCCAACAGGGCTTCTCTTATGTTCTTATGTGACTCAGAGTGTTGGACTAGATGGGCCATTGGCCTGATCCAACTGGGCTTCTCTTATGTTCTTCTCTTCTCCAGCACCACATCTCAAAAGCATCTATTCTTCTGCGCTTGGCCTTCCTTATGGTCCAGCTCTCACAGCCATACATTACTACTGGGAATACCATCGCTTTGACTATACAGACTTTTGTTGGCAGGGTGATGTCTCTATTTTTTATTATACTGCTCAGGTTCACCATAGCTGTCCTCCCAAGGAGCAAACGTCCTTTAATTTCAGGGAAAATGGCCCCAGAGCAAGTTCACCACTTTAATGTCAAGTGGCACCTTTAAGACCAACAAAGTTGGATTCAGAACGTAAGCTTGCGTGTGCTACAAGCACACTTCATCAGACAGCAGGATGGAATGGAATGGCAAGGCGTCACAAGTTGCGGGTCCGGTGATTCTTTTAATCTGCTAAAAAAAAACACATTTCCATGACTCTGCAGACTAACTCACCGCCCACTTTCTCTATATTTAGGACTGCGGGCCATTCCATACTGTTGTCTGATGAAATGTGCTTCTACCACACAAAAGTTTACATTCTGAGTAAAACGTTGGTGGTCTTAAAGGTGCAAGTTGACTCTTGCTTTGTTCTACTGCTTCAGACGAACGCGGCTGCCCGCCTGGACCTAACTTTAACGTCAGTTGCTCACAAAGTAGAATTTTTGCTCACGAGACTCCACAACTTAGAGGGAAAGTGGCTGGAGTCTTTGGGGACGAATCCGGGAGAGGGCGGGATTTGGGGAGGGTTACAATGCCCTAGAGCCCACCCTTCCAAGCAGCCATCTTCTCCAGGGGAGCTGACCTCTGCCCGCTGGAGATCAGTTGTACAAGTGGGAGTTCTCCAGGCCCTGCCTGGAGGCTGGCAACCCTGTGTGGTCATTGCGATTGGAAGCGGCAGTTCCTCCCAGTTGAGTGCTGCACGGTGATTGTTATGAAGCACTAAATGGGTCTGTGGTCTACGTGCCTCACTAAGCAGCAACCAAATCCCCTTGCTTAAAGAAGGAGAGTGACCCTTTGACCTCTACATTTTAATGAGGTCCAGTGGTTTTCAAGAACATGCTCAGGATGTTTGCAATTGAATTCTTGAGTTTACAAGGGAGGCCCTTTCTGAAACTTGCTTTCCACTGAAATGGCAAAAAATAGGATTCCCCCAAGTGGGGATCTATAGCTGGCTGGAAGTTGGAATGTTCATGAACGTTCCCTGGTCACCACACCAGCTGAACCTATGGCTAAGAAAAAACACAGAGAGGTGTAGCTGTTAGCTGGGGGAGACTCCGGGTTCGAATTTGCACTCTGCCACTGAAGCGCCCTGGCTGACCTGGGTCAGCCACGCCCTTTCCACCTAACCCCCCCTCATTTCAAAAAGGATGTGGGCAGAATGGAGGGGATGCAGAAGAGAGAGATGAGGATGCTCAGGGGCCTGGAGGCCAAGAAGCCCTAGGATGGGGTGGCCAAACTGTGGCTCAGGAGCCATATGTGGCTCTTTCACACATATTGTGTGGCTCTCAAAGCCCCCACTGCCCCTTTGGCTGGCTTGGAGAATGCATTCAAGTTAAAGTTGCTTTCTTTCCACCTCTCCTTCCCTGTTCCATCTTTTCTTTCTTTCTTTCTTTCTTTCTTTCTTTCTTTCTTTCTTTCTTTCTTTCTTTCTTTCTTTCTTTCTTCCTTCCTCTCTCCCTCCTTCCCTCCCTCCCTCCCTTCCTTTCTCTCTCTCTCCCTCTCTCCCTCCCTCCCTTTATTTCTCTCCCTCCCTCCCTCCCTCTTTCTTTCTTTCTTTCTTTCTTTCTTTCTTTCTTTCTTTCTTTCTTTCTTTCTTTCTTTCTTTCTTCCTTCCTTCCTTCCTTCCTTCCTTCCTTCCTTCCTTCCTTCCTTCCTTCCTGTCTTGGAACTCTCTGTCTGGGGCGGTGATGCTCGGTATTCTGGTGCTTGGGGGAGGGCACAGTGGGAGGGCTTCTAGCCCCACTGGTGGACTTCTTGATGGCACCAGGTTTTTTGGACACTGTGTGACACAGAGTGTTGGACTGGAGGGGCCATTGGCCTGACCCAACATGGCTTCTCTTATGTTCTTATGTGACACAGAGTGTTGGACTGGATGGGCCATTGGCCTGATCCAACATGGCTTCTCCTATGTTCTTATGTGACACAGAGTGTTGGACTGGATGGGCCATTGGCTTGATCCAACATGGCTTCTCCTATGTTCTTATGTCTGGGGCAAGTGATGCTCTGTATTCTTGGTGCTTGGGGGGGCACAGTGGGAGGGCTTCTAGTGTCCTGGCCCCACTGATGGACTTTCTTATGGCACCTGGGTTTTTTCAGTCACTGTGTGACACAGAGTGTTGGACTGGATTGGCCTTTAGCCTGATCCAACATGGCTTCCCTTATGTTCTTATGTCTGGGGCAGTGATGCTCTGTATTCTTGGTGCTTGGGAGAGGCAACAGTGGGAGGGCTTCTAGTGCCCTGGCCCCACTGATGGACCTCCTGATGGCAGCTGGTTGGACGGGATGGGCCATTGGCCTGATCCAACATGGCTTCTGTTATGTTCTTATGTTAAACATCTGATGTTCATGTCTCATGGGGAGGGACGGTGGCTCAGTGGCAGAGCATCTGCTTGGGAAGCAGAAGGTCCCAGGTTCAATCCCTGGCATCTCCAAAAAAGGGTCCAGGCAAATAGGTATGAAAAACCTCAGCTTGAGACCCTGGAGAGCCGCTGCCAGTCTGAGTAGACAATACTGACTTTGATGGACCAAAGGGCTGATTCAGTATAAGGCAGCTTCATATGTTCATGTGTTCTTGCGGTTCTCAAACATCTGACATTTATTCGATGTGGCTTTTACATTAAGCAAGTTTGGCTGCCCCTGCTCTAGGAGGAAAAGCTAAGAGACTTGAGAATGTTCAGTCTGGAGAAGAAGAGGTTGCGGGGGGAACAGGATGGCTCGCTTGAAGGGTCTGAAGGGCTGTCCCTTAGAGAAGGGCAGGGAGCTGGTCCTGTTGGCAACAGAGGATGGGTTTAAATTAAGGGTGGGAAGGGAAGGTACCGGCTGGATATCAGGAAAAACTTTTTGACAGTCAGAGTTGCTCAGCTGTGGGATCAGCTACCGAGGGAGGTGGTCAGCTCCCCCTCTCTGGCAGTCTTTAAGCAGAGGCAGGACAAACACTGGTCAGGGATGCTCTAAGCTGATCCTGCATTGAGCAGGGGGTGGACTAGATGGCCTCTAGGGCCTCTTCCAACCCTTGAGATTCTGTGAGGATAAAAGGGAGGAGAGGAGCATGAGGGAAGCCACCTTGGGTCCCCATCAGTGGGAAAGGCAGGTTCTAAACCAAGCAAATAAACAAATAAATTTGGATCGACAGAAACCGGATCTCTTCCAGCCTAGCAAGTTTGGTGTAGTGGTTAAGTGTGTAGACTCTTATCTGGGAGAACTGGGTTTGATTCCCCACTCCTCCACTTGCAGCTGCTGGAATGGCCTTGGGTCAGCCATAGCTCTGGCAGAGGTTGTCCTTGAAAGGGCAGCTTCTGTCGGAGCTCTCTCAGCCCCACCCACCTCACAGGGTGTCTGTTGCAGGGGAGGAAGGTAAAGGAGATTGTGTGCCCCTCTGAGATTCGGAGTGGAGGGCGGGATATAAATCCAATATCTTCTTCTTCTTCAATTGCTGTGGAGGTTTCCAAGATGACCAGTGGACATCACCATGCTTTCGCCACCAGCCGAGGAGTCATGTGGCCAGAGACCACAGTGAATGCCAAACAAACAAACAAACCCCTACCCAAATATAATTTTTCAAAATACGTTTGTTTTGAAAGAGATCGAAGAGTTCCCCTTCCCGCCCCTATCCCGTGATGATGTGCCAGTGCTGAGTCATCTCTTCGGGTTCTCCCTTCGTCCCCGTCGATGTGAAAAGAAGCCGCAAGAGAGGGGAGGCCGCAAGAAACCAAACTCCTGCGCCGTTTCCACGTGCGGAAACAGCACTAGACATCGGGGGAAATGCAGAAGCGCCCGCCTAGCTCTTCTGTTCGAGCACCCTGGCTCAGCGCTTTTCGGTTCCCGTTCTGACAGTTATTTCAGGCCAACCCGAGAAAGGAAAGGTTCCAGAATTCTGTTCCCTCTGCCTCTTGACAGGGACCTTACAGGAAACCTGGGGCGGCCGGCGGTGACTCACGCACAGTCACCTGAGAACGAAGAAATCAAAACACAGGCTGGAGCCCTTTCAAAACCGAAAGTTCTCCCGGCTCCTTTGCAAAGAGACTTGCCAATCTCTGGGTGGGGAGCGGGGCTGCAGATTTCCTGGAATTGCAACAGATCCCCAGGCTGTGCAGTATCCCTCCACCCCTTCCCAGGAAAGAAGCAGAAGAAGATATTGGATTTGTATCCCACCTTCACTCTGTATCTCAGTCTCAGAGCGGTTCACAATCTCCTTTATCTTCCTCCCCCCACAACAGACACCCTGTGAGGCAGGTGGGGCTGAGAGAGCTCTCCCAGAAGCTGCCTTTTCAAGTTCAGAGTCTTAGAGCGGCCTACAATCTTCTTTATCTTCTCCTCCCACAACAGACACCCTGTGAGGCAGGTGGGGCTGAGAGAGCTCTGACAGAAGGCTGCCTTTTCAAGGACAACTCCTACAAGAGCTCTGGCTGATGCAAGGCCGTTCCAGCAGGTGCAAGTGGAGGAGTGGGGGATCAAACCCGGTTCTCCCAGATAAGAGTCCGCGCACTTAACCACTACACCAAACTGGCTCTCTGGAGAGTGGGATTCTACCACATTATACCCCACTGAGGTCCCGCCACAAACTCTGCCCTTTTAGAGCCCTAAAGCTGCCTCTGACTTCTAGCAAGCAACTCCACAGAGTGTTCAGAGGTGGTTTGCCATTGTGTGCCTCCACGTAGCGAACATGGACTTCCTTGGTGGTCTCCCATTCAAAGACTCGCCAGAGCTGTCCCTGCTTAGAGAGTTAGTGTGGTGTCGTGGTTAAGTGCGCGGACTCTTCTCTGGGAGAACAGGGTTTGATTCCCCGCTCCTCCACTTGCAGCTGCTGGAATGGCCTTGGGGCAACCATAGCTCAGGTGGGAGTTGTCCTCTCTATTGTATTGAGAGAACCAGTTTGGCGTAATGGTTAAGTGCATGGACTCTTATCTCAGAGAACTGGGTTTGATGCCCCACTCCTCCACCTGCAGCTGCTGGAATGGCCTTGGGTCAGCCATAGTGGTTAAGTGAGCAGACTCTTATCTGGGAGAACCGGGTTTGATTCCCCACTCCTCCACTCACAGCTGCTGGAATGGCCTTGGGTCAGCCAGAGCTCTCATAGGAGTTGTCCTTGAAAGAGCAGCTTTTGGGAGCGCTTTCTCAGCCCCACCCACCTCACAGGGTGTCTGTTGTGGGAGAAGAAGATAAAGGAGATTGTAAGCCGCTCTGAGACTCTGATTCAGAGAAGAAGAAGACTGCAGATTTATAGCTGCCCACCCTTCACTCTGAATCAGAGTCTCAGAGCGGCAATCACAATCTCCTATATCTTCTCCCCACCACTGCAACAGACACCCTGTGAGGCAGGTGCGGCTGGAGAGGGCTCTCACAGCAGCTGCCCTTTCAGGGACAACTCCAACGAGAGCCTTGGCTGACCCAAGGCCATTCCAGCAGCTGCAAGTGGAGGAGCGGGGAATCAAACCCGGTTCTCCCAGTTAAGAGTCCACACATTTAACTGCTACACCAAACTGGCTCTACACCAGACGGGAGAGAAAGGCTGGGTATAAATCTGGGTATAAATCTATGGTCTTCTTCTTCTTCTTCTTCTTCTTCTTCTTCTTCTTCTTCTTCTTCTTCTTCTTCTTCTTCTTCTTCTTCTTCTTCTTCTTCTTCTTCTTCTTCTCTTCTGAGATCTGATGAGATCGGGCCAACCTGGCCCATCCAGGCCACAGGAGAGATAAATAAATAGAGATAAATAGAGGTGGTTGGCCATGGCTTGCCTCCGCACAGCAACCGTGGTCTTCCTTGGTGGTCTCCGTCAGAGAAATGCTGGGAGAAATAGTCCATACCTTTGCAAAATGGGAGCGTTCTCTCCATGAAAGACAAATGAGCACTCCCGCCACATCTGGCTGCCGTTTGCCATTCATGGAGGAAGCGCTCCATTTTGCAAAGCACTGGGCAACTCTCCCCCAGCATTTCTCTGCTGGGTTACTGCAAAACACCCTCCTTCTGGGGCGCCCCTAGAAGGCCTTCTGCAAGCACCTCCCCACCCCGCATGCTCTGACAGTCTGGGAGAAGGAACACAATCTGCGGCATGCCTTCGGGGTTTGGATTTTCTTATTGTTTTAAAACCAACCGTCGTTTTAATCCGTTATGTTGTTTTTATCTGACGCAATCGCTCAGAGCCCGGCCTCAGCCAGCATGGGGCAATCAATCTAATCTAACCTGATCTAATAAATAATAATAATAATAGTAGGGGGAAATCTCCTCTCTGCTTCCTACTTCGCTTCTCTCCTCGGTCTGTCTTATCGCTACGCCCCTGCCCCGAGTTCAAGAGTAGATGGGGGAGCTACCGAGACCTGAATCAAAGTCAGGGGTGGCCAAACTGTGGCTTGGGAGCCACGTGTGGCTCTATCACATATATAGTGTGGCTCTGACACCCCCCACTGTCCCATTGGTTGACGTGGAGAAAACATTTGTTTCTTTAAATCACTTCTGCAAGCCAAGCCAACTTGGGAATGCATTTAAAGTTAAAGTTGCTTTATTTCCACCTCTGTCTCCCTAACCCATATATTTTCCTTCCTTCCTTCCTTCCTTCCTTCCTTCCTTCCTTCCTTCCTTCCTTCCTTCCTTCCTTCCTTCCTTCCTTCCTTCCTTCCTTCCTTCCTTCCTTCCTTCCGTTAGCAGCTCTCAAACATCCGACGTTTATTCTATGAGGCTCTTACATAGAATAAGAGCCACAGTAACCCAGCAGAGAAATGCTGGGGGGGTGGTAATATTTGTTTCTTTAAATCACTTCACCAAGCCAAGCCAACTGGCAGCTTGAGAATGCATTTAAAGTTAAAGTTGCTTTATTTCCCTCCCTACCCCATATATTTCCCTCCCTCCCTCCTTCTCTCCCTCCCTCCCTTCCCTTCCTTCCTTCCTTCCCTGTTTGCGGTTCTCAAACATCCTACGTTTATTCTATGTGGCTCTTACGCGAAGCAAGTCTGGCCGCCCTAATCTAAGTCAGTCTTATCTCCTAGCCCACCAGGACAGGGGCATCCCCGCTTTTGCCCCCTGGGTTTTTGCACCCTTTCGCTGGGACCGAAACCAAGGCGTGATGCCAATGCAAACTTTGCGTCTTTGAAGGTGTGCTTTCGATTTCAAAAAAACATCTCCGCTCGGCTGATACGCCCTAACAACACCAGGAAGCTGAAAGGGACTTTCCAATGCCATCCACTCTTTGGCATTGATAGGGCGACACCAAAGCCACAATAAAAAGGGCATTTTGGGGGGGATATCAGCAGTACTGTGAGACTGAAGCTACGGCATTCCGTGCTGGGATACCTTGCCGAGAATGGATTTTCCCTCACTTTCTTTTGAAAAGCCTGTTCGGTCCATTAGAGAGCCCCGTGGCGCAGAGTGTTAAAGCTGCAGTACTGCAGTCCTAAGCTCTGCTCACAACCTGAGTTCGATCCCGGCGGAAGCTGGGTTTTCAGGTAGCTGGCTCGAGTTCGACTCAGCCTTCCAAGGTCAGTCAAAGGAGTCCCCGGCTTGCTGGGGGGGAAGTGTAGATGACTGGGGAAGGCAATGGCAAACCACCCTGTAAAAAGTCTGCAGTGAAAACATTGTGAAAGCAACGTCACCCCAGAGGCAGAAATGACTGGTGCTTGCACAGGGGACTATCTTGACCTTTAAGAGCCCTGTGGTGCAGAGTGGTAAAGCTGCAGTACTGCAGTCGGAGCCCTCTGCTCATGACCTGAGTTAGATCCCAGTGGAAGCTGGGTTCAGGTAGGGGGCTCCAGGTTGACTCAGCCTTCCATCCTTCCGAGGTCGGTCAAAGGAGTCCCCAGCTTGCTGGGGGGAAAGACTGAGGAAGGCAATGGCAAACCACTCCATAAAAAGTCTGCCGTGAAAATGTTGTGAAAGCAACATCACCCCAAAGTTGGAAACGACTGGTGCTTGCACAGGGGACCTTTCCTTCCTCTCTCCATTACTGTTGCAACAGGAACTAGAGCTGCCTTACAAAGACTAATTCAGGGGTGTCAAACTCATTTGATATGAGGGCCAGATCTGACATAAATGAGACCTTGTCAGGCCGGGCTGAGCCACATCGGGCCGGGCCACGTGTGTACCTAGACTGCAAGAAGATCCGATCAGTCAGTCCTAAGGGAAATCAACCCAGACTGTTCCCTGGAAGGTCAGATGCTGAAGCTGAAGCTCCAGTCCTTTGGCCACCCAATGAGAAGGGAGCACTCCCTGGAGAAGACCCTGATGCTGGGAAAGACAGAAGGCAAAAGAAGAAGGGGACGGC